>NC_140928.1:25683108-26127318 GCF_045865225.1 Trachurus japonicus | reverse complement strand
GTGAGATGGTAAGTGATCATAGAAAAATTCATTTTGTTCTGGCTGTAATGGATATTTAAGTCATTCTACACTGAAGAATATGGGCATAATGATACAGAGAATGACAGCACAGACCCCCTTGACCCTAAAACTGATGTAACTGTATGGCTAATGAATGACTTTAATAATAATAATAATAATAATAATAATATAGACTTAAGATAAACAGATGGATAGTTAGAACCAAAAAAAGACAATGAACCAGTTTACCACTTTAAAATGCATTTTATTTATGAAACATCTTGACAATGTAAACATTTTGTAGAAACAAAAAATAAAACATTATCTCAATCCCTCAATCCTTCACAATTCAAATGCACACAAGTTTTCCTTCATTGAGTTTTATGCTTCATTAACATAATTTGTTGTCTCTCTTTGGCAGAGACAGCCTAATGTTCAGTCTTCTACTGTATTCCTTCTATGACTTTGAGTTTGGTCTCAGATGAGAAGAGACACCAGTCCTCCCAGTGCTGCTCCACTACCGCCCACGCCAACCGTGGCACCCGTTGACAGACCAGCCATACCTGCAGCCAGACAACACACTTTAACAACTGTCCAGCAGAACATCAGTGGATTTATTTTGTACAGAGGAGATCAAACAACCTGGCTCGTCCTCAGTACGACCATGTCATTAATGTTTTATAGGGGAGAGGAGGGGGACATGACGCCCCTTTGATTATCAGTCCAGATGTTTACCTGCTGACTGCAAAACAGCCACCAGACCTCCTGCTGCCACTCCACCTCCATTAGCAACTGCAGCAGCTGACATCATGGACGCAGCGTAGGAGCCTGCTGCTATTCCAGCTGAGGTGAAGCCTACGGCCCCGAGGATAACAGGAGCAGAGGCGATGGACACGCCTGGACACACAAAACGACAGAGAAAGATTATTTGATACAGTAGATGATCTGACATGTTACCATATTTCATGTCTTAATGTTTAAAGGCATCCTATCTTACCTGCTCCAGCAGCAACAGCCACGTAAGTCACTGAAAGATGACACAGAAACAAGAATAAACATTAACGCTACAGCAACCCTGCATCTATTTAACATGCATTGGATTTGAGCCAATACTGGATGTGTTACTGCTGGTATGTGCAACAGTTTGCTCATAGTCATAGTTTTTTTCTAACACAACCACACTGCTCCCACCCAGCAGACCTAAACAATGCTGCTGATTCATCCTCTGTCTATCCTTCTTCTTTTCACCACTGACACTGAACCCTCCAGCTCTGTGCCAATTTAAGAAAAAAACAAACAAGCCCCAAACCGACACAAGTGCATCAAATACTTAACCGCTCCATTCCTATTAGAGATAATCATGCAAATATGGAAAGCAAGTGTGAAGAAGCAAAAAAAAGACATTATTGTCAGAGGAGTTATACTCACAGAGTCCCATAGTCAGTGATGAGTAGTGTGAGAACAACAGTAGCAGCTGTGACTCTCCTCAGCCTTTTATAGGAGGCTCAGGTGCTATTTCTAGAGAAATGAAACTTTGATGTAACCTGAACAAAGGAAGGTGTGTCCAAGCCTTTTTAGTTTCCATTTCCTCTGATCAAATTCCAATGAACAACTTTCCTGAGATCTTTTTTTTTTTTTTTTTAAGTATATTTTTTCGGCTTTTTGCCTTTATTTGATAGTGATGACAGTAGAGATAGACAGGAAATGGGGAGGCAGAGAGAGGGGGAATGACACACAGGAAAGGTCTGCCCGACGCGGGATTCGAACCGGGGACGCCTGCGGCGAGGACAGTAGCCTCTACATGGGGCGGCCGCTCTACCCACTGCGCCACGCACCGCCCCTCCTGAGATCTTGATTATGACATGAAACAATAAACCAGCAGAGAAAATCAGCAGGAATAAGTCTTGGCCAGGTAGTTTTAACTGCTCTGTTGCTTCAAACCTGCATCAGGGCAGATTTCATCTTTCAATCCCTGGAGGTTTTCATTGGTCAACCACTAAACTACTAATATGAAGTGATTTAGTAAAAGATATAAAATTTAAAAAGGTTCATGCTTTACAGGACCTGCAGAGCTATTGGCTAAAATATCTGGGTCAGAAATATTAAAGCTTGTAAAGTGATTTTCACAAATACTTGCAAAGTACGACCTACAAGTGCAAAACAACCTGTGTGAAATAACCTACACATGGCTCATTCAAGTTTGTGTGTCCAGTCATTTGTATTGGAGGAAAAAGGAGAGACTGCGTGTGACTTTGTGTAACTTCACCAATGACGTGTATGAAGTAATAACAATGTGACAGATTACATGCTTACTGTGGTGTCGTAACACTCTTTACACTGGTTATTATGTTAGCCTACATGATTTTAATGATCAAATATGATCTTGCAAATCAGCGCACAGTCACAACTTTCCAGGTGTTTGTGTGATGTTGAAGATGTTGCAGTCAAACAAATGAGTTTGTTGATCTCTGTCTCCCTCTAATGTGAAGAAGAGGAACTTTTTCTAATTTTCTCATTTATTTCCTATGAGCTTTTGCATCTCATTCCTTTCATTCAGATGAAGCAGATAAAACTATGAGATAACATACACAAACCATGAAATTTAGTTCATACATACTGTTGTATGTTATATGTATTTTGTGTAGCTTGATGAGGGGAAAATGTATTTAATCATATAAGGCTGTGACATAGTGAATGTGGCCAGGTTTACACTGTGGATCTTTAAAAAATCACCTCAGGGTATAGTCTGTTTCTAATGGAGAGTCAGTATTGTTGGGTCAACTAACATGTTTCTGGGCCTTTTCTAGCATTTAAAGCTCTCACTGTCTTTGTTCTTTTTAAGTAGTGGTGCTGATTAGTTTCATGAAATTATTCTTGCCTGTATTTGATGTTTATGTTTGTGCAAATCACTGAAATATTAAAACATGCATAGTGTTTTTATTTTATTTTATTTATATTTAACTTTGTATATGCATATATCTGTTAACTAGCTATTACTGTAAGCAAAGAGGTTCAGTATAGTTATCTCTGCTTTATACACCTCAAACATTACTTTTTTCATTTAAGGATTTCATGTTAAAACATATCATTTTGAATCATTCTCATGTATTTGCTCATAACATTCATGTAACAGTGGCTGAGGAAAACAAGATATTAAATGTCCTGATATGTGAAAAAGACAGACCTCCACTGTATCCTGCACAGCCAGATGAATTTTGGATCACGGCTGGATTTAGTATGGATCCAGCACAGAGCCAGGCCAGGTTCAGCACAGATCTGGCCCAGATGGAGAGTGGATTTGGACCAGATCACCCGAATCAAATATTCATCTGGCCTAGAGACGACTCTGTTCAGTTAGGAAGGTTGTAGAGCAAATCCATGTGTTTGGCATATTTATATTTCAGCATTCAGTCTGAAATCTATAATATATATAATGGCACATTTGCTAGCAGGCAGGCATGGCCAAACAATACATGCAATAACACAGCAGCCAAATGTTCAAAGAGAGATAGCACCCACTTGACCTCCTTGGAGATAAGAGTCCAGTATCAGTCAAAAGCGTGGAAGAACAAAGATCACGTGTGTTTCTCAGCTCCATGTGTGGTGCTTCATCTTTCCAGCGCTATGACAATCAATTCACAGATGTATCATTTTTCACAGTTAGATTATTTGTCAGCTTTTGAGTTTACAATTGTGGCTGAAACCAGAGAACGTGTTAAAAAAGAAAATACTAGTACAATGAATCTTCTTTCAGGTTCAGGTTGTCTTCTTCATTTTATACACCTTGTTACTTAGTGGAACAGTTTTTAATTTAATTACATTAATTCAAGTAAAGCACTGCAGTCTGTACTCTGGACAGACTGGCCTACCCATGCATGCTGTACCTCTTGCAAGCCCAAAGCAGGTATAGATACTGGGTGAATGGCTGTGTTTTAGTAAATGGCACCACCTAGTGGAAAATGTAAACACTTACATTTTGTCCAAATGAGTATGTGACCCAAAATAAATTTTTTTGTAACACATGGAGCCTCTATTAATCTGTAATGTGTATTATGATACAATGTATTCAGACATGTGTGTGCATGTATGTATGTCATGCTAGAAAAGCACAATGTAAACAATTACGACATTAAGTCATGACAGTTGTGGAAAAACTGGGTTGACAAACGATCTCTTACGTACTTGCAGGTTCTTCCAGAGAATCAACCCTGATGGCACCAAGTGCCAATCAAAGTTACAGAAGGAAGGTGAAAAGAAAAAGCACCAGCATAAATCCCCTTTCTGTGTCTCTGCTGCGCTCCAAAGAGCAAAAATACTGAAATGTAACACAATAACAACAACACAAACAGATTCTATTTCATTTTAAATTCAGTGCCCTGTTAAAGGGACATTGTGTAACTTCTCCTGTTATCTATTCACGAAAATAGATTATTTCATTCAAAAGTATGTTTTCAATTAATCAGTAATCCCCCCCATCAACAAAGTGAAGTGTTCCTTTCAGCTCTGAATGAGCCGTTCATATCATTCATATCTCCATGGAGACGGTAAGCTCGGTGCTGCTGCCATGTGGTGTCTCCATGTTTTTACGTTCAGTGGCAGCGTGACGGTAGGAAACCACGGAAACTCACCGGAGACACCGGAGCTGTCGGCTCAGGTGGAGGTGGCGTCTGTGAAAAGTCACCGCGGTAACGCAGTGAGGAGGAATGGAGCGTTACACTGATGCTGCATTCACCTGCAGTCGGGCAGACGGCCGTCGCTAACAAACCAGATGTCATTTTAGTCACAGAAGTGGAGAGAAAGCCGGTAAAACGTGGGTCAGGTAAACAATATGACATCGCCATGACAACATATTGTCATTTGTATTGTTTTGCCTCGTGCTGACGGACCACTTGTTTAGAGGCTTGTTTATGCAATTTTTCCCTGTTAAAAGGGTTTTCCATGGAGTTTTTCCTCAGTCGATGTGAGGGTCTAAGGACAGAGGATGTTGCTACGATGCCATGTAAAGCCCTTTGAGACAAACTGTTTGTAAAAACGGGCTATACAAATAAAATTGCCTTGCCTTGCCTTGCTGTTACATGCAGCGGCTGTCGTCCGTCTGCTGTCTGCCCAATTTCGTGTGAATGCAGCATGAAAAATACTAGTGAGTTGTTTGAGATATACAACCGCAATACTAGATGGGAGTAATTCCTACACAATGTACCTTTAAGTGTAGATATGTCTCAATTGTTCATGTTCAATTATGGTGACTGATTTTCTCTTAGTGCTGTTATGATGTTTTAATATTGTTAAATATTGTGGCTTGTGATCTTTGTTTTTATTAATGTAACAAGATAACCAGATTGACATGATTTGAATTTTTGTATTTTTAATTTTTAATAAGTAAAATAATTAAAATGGATATTTCAAAGATAAATTATGATTTTAGTGCAAAGAAACAATGAATGGTATAATGCTGCTCTGCTACTGGGCTAAGGTAGGTAAAGGCATGGGCAGGTAAAAACCTCATAACAAAGCCGTTGACAGAGATGTACTGCTGTAAAAGGACGTAACCTCCCTGCTGGGTCTGGAAAAACGACTGCGGGAAGAGGCAGACCTCCTAAACAAAACGGTAATAACATGTTTCCCTGACTCAAAGAATGGCTGACCCAATTTGAAACTATTGTTAGTGTTGTACTTGCATTTGTTGTATGTTGTTGAAGTGCAGCTATGCTGCCCACACACTCACTCAAATACATCTCTGTCAGATGACTGTGTTATTCTAGTAGTTGATGCAGAGGAAACTGTTTGGCAAGTTATAAGCATGCACTGTCTCACTAAATCCCTTGCCAAACAGGCCATTGGCAACACAACAGTAGACCAGTGACCTCAATTTACACTCACAATGACACCACTAAAGATATCAGAAGGTTTATTTAACACATCATCAGGGCCTGGTTGGAGCTGCAGTGAAATTAGTAGAGGCAGAGACAAGGCTTCTACTGCTGTTACAGGCATCAGTGGAGGATCTTGTTTTCTTGCATATTTCACTCATGGCATAGCCTGCAAGGTTCAAGTGCCACAGATAATTGTTGGCATTGTAAACAAGTACTTTTACTTTGTTGTCCTTGCAACGGTATCAAAGCCAGCTCAGTTAAGCTAACAGCTTATCTGATACGTATCTGATATCTTTTTTTTATTTTTTATGTTCATACGTTAGGTTAAATTACAGACTACACGGTGCTAATTCTGAGTGCACTTCCAACTGATTCTAAATACATTACTATTACATTAGGAAACAAATCTAAAATTACATTAAAATAAATAACAATCCTGACATGAAATTGCAGTCTGAGCAAACCAGACGGGAGGAAATGATTCCTATGAACTCTACATGCTGCTAACTCCATGTAATAACTTCCATTGGGAGGCTGTTGGCAGACTAGCTGCAGGATGTACAGTACAGCAACGATCGTAAAGTGGCTGATAGCGCTGCCAGAAGTGGAGGCTGTTCTTCTCAGTGGAATTATGTCCATCCCCTGTGATATGATGCTTGTGCTGCACCGGCGGCGCATAGTGTTTCTCAAAAATCAGGTAAAGGTCTGAAAGCAGAAATGTTGAAACGGACAATGATTTCCTAAACTGTTCTCGAGCCCAGCTGGCTGTGTCTGTCACAATAGCATGAAGGTCCCTGATGCGATACCGCCTTAGGAGTAAAAGGTCACACACATTCAGCAGCGGTTTCCGCCCTGAGCCTTTACGCACAGAAATGTCTCCTGACTCCCTGCATCTTTTCACAATGCTGCTAACTGTAGATGCTGACGGACCTAACACGTTTTCTAGATTATAACTATCTTATGAAATACAGCACAAAGGGGCCACAACCCATTTTTGCTTGTAGAGACTGAGCCTTTGTTGAATCAGTCTTATACCCAATCTTGACCAACCAGAATATAACCTTTTCAGTCTTATTTTGCCTCCGTCCCAACTCTTTTGGAGTGAGTGGCAGGCATCAATTTCTAAATCAGTTTACAAGTTAAATTAGACTTGTGATTGAAAACACCAAAAATATTTTCTTTGTCATTTTGCCTGCTGACTAATGTTCAAGTGAATTACCAAAGATTGTAGTTTTCATTTCATTTTTAGAAAATGATTCTACAAAGCCCATTTTTGGAAATGACCCCCAGCCATTCTGTTATGACTCATTTTGTATGATGAAATTTTTTTCTTTTTTGGGGGGTTTTGTAATAGTAATTACTAATAGTAGGTAATATCTAAGTATTTATTCCTCAACACTTTCTGCATTCTCATGCACACTTGAATTGAAATATGTGCACACATACTAGGAAGAGGTCAAAACGATGCTAAATTTGGCTGAATTATTGGAGGGAGAAGTGGTAAAATGAACGGCTGTTGGGAGCTGGAAGACCCGTCTCTTGTTGGTGATTAGAGCCAAAATGTTCTGGCTCACTAAAAACAGACGGAATTCCCATCACTAAGTGGAAGAGCGGCGTACAAAGTGTCCTAACAGCAGTTTCCAGATGGTGTTTTCATTTGACTTCTCAGAAAAAAAAACATTGCAGGCGTATTAGATGTGTCAAGAAGCACAGTGAAGGGACCGTTTGGGTAAGAAGGTTTGATTCTGTTCAAATGTCTGGAGTAAAGATAGATGGGATAGAGGAGATATAGATCTAGATAGATAGATAGATAGATAGATAGATAGATAGATAGATAGATAGATAGATAGATAGATAGATAGATAGATAGATAGATAGATAGATAGATAGATAGATAGATAGATAGATAGATAGATGTCTTGTCCTGTCTTGCGTTTGTTGTTTTGTTATTATTGTTCATTTTATATTTGTTGTTTATTTCTGATGAGAATAATTTGTTGGAAACCTTTGTTTGTTTATTAGTTTTTAATTTTTTTTAAATTAATTTTTCTTTTTTCATTATATAAAAAAGGGACTGACTGATTACTGGGGTGGCTGTGTCTTATAGTGATATATTTGCTGCAATGATAGAAAAAGCAGGCATTTTTCATTCATCCATATAATTCAACAGTCCAGTAGCTCTGTAGTAAGCAGCTGAGATATATTTAAATTGCACCCTATCATTCAATCTACTTGGGTACTGCATCTCACATTATAAAGGCAACCTCCGCCACCTCCATGGGTCTCTAGCTCCAGCAGCTCACAGTAGGCCGGTCTTGACATGGGGTTGATGTCAAAATATAATATTCACTTATCAAACCTCCTTCACACTAGTCATTATGTGGGAATTCTCTACCTTTTTTTTTGCTGCAACACAGGGAGTTGTTATTGCTGTAATTTACTTTGTGCAATCTGGGTCAAACCTCACATTGATGACAGTCGAGGACATATGCTACTACAACATTGTTGTCATAGTTTCCCCTCCTGGCGACAGGAAGTAACCTTTAAGTGACTATCGTCACTTGATGTTCTAATGGCCTGGTTGACATTTGATAGACAGTAACATAATTCATGTTTGGCAGCATCAAGTAACCTCAAGGCCCACATGTTGCTGCTTACAGCTTTAATTTGAATTGTCTCCTGTAAATGTAATCTGTAACTGGGAAAGACCAGTGCATTCAAAAGAAAAACAATGGCCCATTCACATCCTGTCTACTGTATATCAATTTACTCACTTAAAATGCTCCATAATTGTATGTAATTGCACACAACCACACTCCAGTGTTTGAAATACACTTACGCAGAGATGTTAAAATAATTTGGGGTCGTCAGTGTTGCTGTTTGTAAGTAGGTTGTTATGAATCATAGGCTACACACGTTTTCCCATTTTCATCATCATATAAAAATATCAAAAGTAAGGGACGGATTTTTGCAGCAGTTTGCTCTGAGCTCACAGATACAACCAGAGTTACAGAGAACTGTAATGCTCTGCACTGCAGACCACGTCCTATTTTGACTAGCCTCCCACTTGGAGCCTCAGTGCTGGCAGCCATTCAGAGTGTCTGGTTAGAGTGACCTCTACTAATCCCTTGTCGGAAGGGGAGGTGCAGGATCAAAATAAGACTTTGCCCCTGACTTATACCCTCCGTGCCAACATAATGCTTACCATCCAAGTCTGTTTCTCTGCTGACATATGTGTCTTCTTCTGTGGATGTGTAACATGAAATAATGTAATGTGTAATAAAATGGACAATGGCAATTTTAGCTTATGAGCCCAGGAGGTAGAACATCCACTAATCACCAGTGTTTTGATCCCATACTCCTCCAGTCAACATGTTGAAGAGAAAGAAGCTGATCTCCAAAATTTGCTGTGAAGCATAATCTGAATAAGAGACAGTGATGTGTCATGGGTCACTTATACTTGATATTTGTGTTGAAAGAGTGAGGGTTAGGGTCTCTGGCACTCTGTTGACATTCTCTCCAGATTTCTCTAGATTTGCCAGCTGCTCATCTTTACTACAAATCCACTTTCCAACCAAAAGTTTTCTACTGATGCTGCCAAGTCTGGAGGCTGAGAGTCATGAGTGCCATGTTGATGAAACCAGTTTGAGTAAACAGTTGTTGTGTGACCTGTCTGGCCCACTGTCCTGCCAATGGAAGATGACTGGGGGGTGAGCGTTGTCGGCAACATTACTGAAAACTGTGGCATTCAGACCATGATTGATTGGTAAAAAAGGGGGCCAAAGTGCCCAGACAACATGGCCCACACCGTTACACCACCAACACCAGCCTAGACTGTTGACACAAAGCAGGTTGGGTCCAAGGATTCATGCTGTTGATGCCAGCTTCGGACTCTACCATCTGCTGCCTCAGCACAAATCCAGATCCATCAGACCAGGCTCAATTTTTCAGATGCCCAGTGTCGGTGGGCCTGTGTCCACTGTAGCACAGACTTTCTGTTCTTGGTGACATGAGTGGGACGTGTGTATTCTAAAAATTCTTCTTTTTTTTCTGCTCGCAAAGAATATTAAGAGTGGTTATCTGAGTTACCATTGCTTTTCTGCTGGTTTAAACGAGTCCGGCCTTTCAGCTCTGATCACAATATATTTTGAATTAGACAGCTATGAAATGATTAGTTGACTAAAGCCCCCCAATGGAAGTTATTACATGGAGTTAGCAGCATGTAGGAATCACTTCCTTGTGTCAGGTTTGTTCAGACTAACCTGGCACATATGTACAGTTGTTATAAGTGGAAACATTGTGACAAAAACAAACCAGGTCATGCTAAACTAAGAGTTAGTTTGTATAACTCTACTTTGTATTGAACCATATCCAAAAACATCTGATTCACTTTGATACATCTTTTTATATATTTGATTGTTATATAGTTGAGTTTGAATATATTGTAAATGGGTGGTTAACAATTTATTCTTATTATTATATTATATATAATAGTAGTAGTAATATATTTACTTATATTGTGAATATTATACATTATAAGTGATGGATTGTGTCCTTAAGCCATTTACTTATATATGTAACAAATCTTTATCAACTGGCATTTTTCCCGACAAAATGAAAATGGCCAAAGTTATTCCGATCTATAAAAATGGGGACAAACATATGGTATAAAATTATAGACCTGTGTCCTTACTACCTCAATTCTCAAAGATTCTTGAGAAATTATTTGTAAATAGACTTGATAACTTCATTGATAAATATGAGCTACTGAGTGACCATCAGTATGGGTTCAGGAGCAATCGATCAACATCCTTAGCAGTAATGGATTTTGTTAAAAATATAGCTACAGCAGTAGATAAGAAGCATCACACTGTTGGTGTATTTATTGATTTATGTAAAGCTTTCGACACAATCGATCATTCCTTACTTCTGCAGAAATTGGAACGCTACGGCATAAGAGGTGTCTCACAACAGTGGTTAAGAAGTTATTTAAGTAACAGGTTTCAATATGTGGAAATTAATAATACTAAATCACATTGTAGAAGAGTCACTTGTGGGGTTCCACAAGGCTCGGTATTGGGACCTAAGTTATTTATACTTTATTTAAATGATATTTGTACTGTGTCTACTAAGTTGAAATTTGTTATGTTTGCGGACGACACTAATGTATATTGTTCAGGGGAGGATTTGAAGGAAGTGCTGAGGACAGTAGAAGTAGAGTTGTTTCAGCTAAAAAAATGGTTTGATATTAATAAGTTATCATTAAATGAAAAGAAAACAAAATGTATGGTGTTTAGCGGTGCTAGGACCAATTATGAAGTAAAAATAAAATTAAATCAAGTGGAAATTGATAGAGTATATGAAACTAAGTTTTTGGGAGTAATTATTGATCATAAATTGTGTTGAAAGCCTCATATAGAATATATCAAGGGAAAAATATCCAAATCCATTGCTATTCTTGACATGTTGAATAAGAAATGTCTGCATATTTTATATTATTCTCTTATATTTCCATATTTGACATACTGCGTTGAAGTTTGGGGAAATGTTTATAAAACAAACATAGACCCTATAATCAAACTTCAAAAAAAAGTCATTAGAATAATAAACAAAGAGTGCTATTGTGAACCTATAAGATCTAATGCATTAAAATGTTCAGATATTGTGTTCCTAAAGACAATGGAAATCATTTTTCGAGTAAAGAACAACAGCCTTCCAGCTTGTATCCTACAGTTATTTAAATTAAGAAAAGGAAACTATAATTTAAGAGGGATATTGATTTTTGAAATGTGTAAAGTGAGAACTAATATAAAATACAAATGTGTTTCAGTCTTAGGAGTTAAAATGTGGAATAAGCTCAGTGATGAGTTGAAGACATGTAGTTTTTTGTTGAGTTTTAAGAAAGCCTTGAATTGTAAAATAATGAAAAATTATAAAATACAGTAATGATTACTTTCATCTTATTATTTTGGACTGTTGACATTCTAGGTAATTTAATTTCATAGAGTGTAAAGGAGGAGAGGCAAATATAAGCCTTGGGCTTCAGCCTATTCCCTTTTCGGTCACTGTATGATATTTTCTTTTCTTTTTTGTGTGTGTGTGTGTGTGTGTGTGTGTGTGTGTGTGTGTGTGTGTGTGTGTGTATGGTTGCAATTATGTATAATATGTATTGGCTAAACTGTTCACACATAATGGTTGATTTTGATGTTGGTGTTGTATGACCGAAATAAACAAATTTCAATTCAATTCAATTCAATATATTGTAAATATAAGTTCATGCTGTAAAACCTCTGACAGCCAAACCATTGAGGTCAAACTGTAGCCAAACACAGTGCAGACATTACGCTCATGAACTGTTGAAAACCAACCCAGCTCTTTCGTAACATTATATAAGGTTATGCCATCTGCACAGACTTACTCATTGTTACATATTTGCCCAGACGAGGGTTGGGGTGGTGGGGTTGGTAATAGAGTCCAGCACTCTGTGTCACATTTATTGATTCCTTCGCTTCCAGGTAAAACCCACAATGCACTATGTCCCTCATCCCAAATAGTATTCTGTCTAGCAGTGGGCAAAACAGTACACATGCAAATCATTAATTCTTTTCTCCAATCTAATAAAATTGCTTTGTCAACTATATAACAAATTCAAGATATTCTGACGATACAATATTCTGTTTTGACTGAGCAAGTTGAAATTCAAAGGTTAATGTTATGGCAACCCGAACGAATTAGAGTTGAATCAACACGTCTGTGTTCAAGGATATCCTCACCCAACATTGCATAACCTGGCTCTGTAAACAAATTGTGCATTTTGACTGTCGCTCTTGTAAAGAAAGACTGGTCATTTCAACCCTGTTTGGAAATGTCTAGGAATAAAGCAGCAGTTATCATGAACTGAAAATCCTCCTCTGTTGTAGTGTAGTGGTTAGACAACTCCAACAATCAAGACTTTCCTTGTACATTGTACAGATGGAGGTAGAGAAAGCTTTATTGATACAGTACAACAACACAATCATAATGGCCAAGTGTTTTTGCCCTGACAAGCTTGTCTAGCTGTTCAAACTCAAAGTGTGTACGCATGGGCACAAATTAACCCTTAACTTAAAGGAACGCATTTTTAAAAAATATATATAGTGAGGAGTTCTAGGTTCGCCATGCGTAGCACTGAGTTTGTGCCATATTTTCGATATTATATCCATTACTTCATGTCATCAGTGACACAATATCTGACCCTATGTGGTGAACCATCTGATAGTCAGTTAGGATGTTAGCACATGGTGTGGGTCTTCTTGGTGGTGGTGGTAGCCGATGATCAGCACACTCAGCCAGTGTCTGTTTTTAGACTGATACGGTATGTTTACTGAGTACACATCTGGCATTCCTATAGAGGCTTGTGTCTGTAGAACATTCCAGTTAATCCATTCACAGAAAATATGGCATACTGAGAAGTTGAGCCATACCTGGAATGGGAAGTTGGCACAAAGTTTGTGACAGTTTGTCAACTGTCTGAGCCCATCCCAGACAGACACAGAGAGCGTCGTTGGCTGGGAGCTAGTGTTGGGGTTCCTCAGCATACAGCTGTTTGGCATCCCTCACCGCCTCGCTAAACTTGAACTTGGACTCTTTATGTAAACCTGTCCCTGTCCCCACTCCTGGCTGCCTCCTCCTTTAAATTTAAACTGTGATCTGGGGTCATTATTAAAACTCTGATGCATGTTGGTACACACCTTGTTGGTACACACCCTTGTGCATGTTGGTGCACGGACGCTAACGTATGATTTCATGGCTTCTATATAACCATTTAGACTATTGGTAACAGTCCTGAAAGCATCCCAGTCAGATGAGGCCAGACACGCCTGAAGATTCTTTAGAGTTTCTGTGCGTCACTACCTTGTTGTCCTCATGACAGCTTGCAAAGAGTAAATGAACAAATGAATGTTTTCTGACAATGAATGGATTTGCCTGTGTTTGGGGAGTTTGTGAGTGAGGTTTCTGCTGTTAAAGTCAACAAGAACAACAACCACTCAGTCTTGGTTGACCTGCTCCACAAACAGTATTCAGTTGAGTTCACAGTGGTCCTTTGAGCCGAGTTGAAAATTCAGTTGGACTTTCCTTTTTTTATGTTTCTAATTTAATGCTAACTATCATGATCATCATCATCAGTCACTTTATGGCCACATCATCTGCAAACAAGTCCACCTGTAATGATAAACACCCCCCTTTAAACCATTTTAGTTCACAGCCTTCCTCATACTGTGACCTACAGAACCAAATATGTCATATTAGTGTTGTTTGCTAGCTAGCCAGCTAGCATTTGTACAGGAGTTTGGTTTAGGCATCAACATACCTGTGCTCTCCAACACTTTGTGCAAAAGTGATATAATTGAACACGATCACTTCTCAGGACTTCAAAAAATCGTAGCGGAAACACTGTATGAGTAATTGTTCTCACCTGAGATGACACTCACTCATGTTACATGCGACAACCTAAATACCTAGACACCTAAAGACAAACATTAAGATCAGTGAGTGACACATAGCTGTTGGAATGTCTCCATAAATCCTTCTGCGGCGGGAGATCTGACAACTTACCTGCGTGACAAGATGCCATCCTCACAGACTACCCAGACTACCCTGAAAGGGACTCCAGGTCAGGAGATCAGTGTCACGTCATTACACCCTCCACTGTTAGAACAAACACCATGTCCTCCACCTTCAGTTTTGCTGGACAGTCCCGTGTTAAAATCCGGGCAACCAGGTCTCTGTGAAACACGAAAGTCAAGATGAGGAAAAGTCTCTGTTTCTCCCCAAAGAGTAGCTGGAGGTCATTGAAACTGATTGTTCGGTGAACGCATGATGGAGAGAAATATTTACCTCTTACCTTTCTATGATGGCCACTGATGGGGGAAGAGGAATGGGAGATAAATTCACTGCAGTGTTTCTGCAGAAGTTCTTATCTTATGAAAGAAAACCAGAAATTATCACATAACATACCAAGGCAGCATCTGTTATACCTTTCATACAACTGGAAGTCATGCAATTCACTTCTAAACACATAAGCAGTCAACTAGAATAGTTAATGCCAATGTTAGTGTCATTAATTCAACTGTTGGGGCTGAAAATGAAACTGTCATGAAAGGTCAAAAAAAAAATCTTCTTTTTTCTTTTTTTTTTAATTTACCAAACTGTGACTCACCTGCTCAACAAAAGACAGAACAGGACAAGCCTGGGTGTTGTTACAGCATTCCAGGTAAATTAAGTTCCCACTGTTTCCATTCATGCATCTGTAGAGCAAAAGTCTTGTTATCTTAGTTTGTTCTTTTGATATCACAAAAGCGTTCACACCGTGGGTTTACTCATGTTCATATCAAGCATTTTTGTCCTGCATCGCTGCCACTCCCACGTCTGTCTCCACATACACCTTTAAGGTCACTGAAATGTTGGTTTTCTCCTCATTATCAATTCACTCTGGTTTATTTAGAGTAACTAAATGCTACTAAAATGTCACTGACTCCACATACAGCTGCTAAAAAGTTTTAAATAAATGTCTATATTTATATGTGTGTGTGTGTGTGACATTCGTTCAGATTCAGCTGAGACATACAGTAGAGAGCTACAGCTGAAGTTGCCATTTGTGAGTCATGTTGCTGGTATGATATTGATATTTGCTCTGTCTGTTTTTGCTGCAGATTTAATTTTTGCTTTTAAATCTGAAGTTTTTTTCAATGAGTTGACAATTCATAACCTAAGTCCTAAACTACAATTCCAAGTCCAATGACAGAAGTGAGAATGAGCAACACGGATGGGACACTGTGTGCACAGTGTTGCTATTTATAACAACTTTATTATAACCTTATTATGCATCAATCACAGTCGGCTGTGGTTTAAGGTTACGTCGTAAAAATATAAGACTTCTGATTAACACACAATAGTTGACTCCCCAGTCCCAGACTCGGACTCGGGGGTTTGGTGGGGGCGTTGTGGCCCAGACCCAGTCTGTGGCCTGGACCTGGTCAGGCCGGACTTGGGAAAATCTACCACAACTTAAGAAAGAACACCTCTCAGCAGGGTCTCATTTACGTACAACAGACATCCATGACGCATGTTAATGTTACACAACACACAACAGGCCACAAAGAATGCTTCCACAGTCTGTGGGCTGTAGTCTGATGTTCCCTGCTGACTTATCCAAACATATGAAGTGCATTTTCAGCTCATTCTGCTTGTGTGCTACAGGCAGAGTTCCCCTCAAGGAAAAGCACAAGCACAAAATGTTACCGCAAAAACCTTAACTGTCTGTGTATTTAAAAATGCACAAGGGACAGCCCTGGCTTGATTCCTGCTCACTGTGTATACGCCAGAATTTACACATGACTTGGAGTGTTGCCAAATCCAGAAATACTGGGATGACACAGCATTTGTGGTGTGTATCAGGAACAGGCAGGAAGAGAAGTAGAGGGATCTGATAATGATCTGACAAACCGTAAATGAATTCAGTGGGGAAAAAAAATCCATACGGTCTCCCTCTGAATATCAAGACCAATGAGATGGTTCTTGACTTTCTTTATCTTTAAATATGATAACAACTTTGGTATGAAACTGTCAAATGTGCTTTATGCCAAGTGAAAGACAGGTGGCTGCTCCGATTAGGTTGACTAGGCTAGTTGCCATCCTCACCCTTTGTCCTTCTATGGTATGTAAGGTTCTATAATATAACAAACAAAGGATTGCAACAGTTAAAATGCATAGGCCATTATGCAGCACCTGGGACATGATGGGAGTCCATCAACAAGGATTAGTCTTCATACTTAAAAGAGTTGCTGAGATGTGACCTACTGATTGGATGCTTTAGGAAGTCAGAAAACCCTGGATGAACATTGTAAAGCTTGGTCTGAAGATAATCTGTACCAGTATTATTGGAGGTCAAAGGGTTCAGAGAATCAAATGGTAGGCTACCTCATTTCTGAAAAACAGACGAACAATACAAAAGTTACATGCATGAATACACCTCCAAAACTGACCTATTAGTGGTAGTAGAGAGCTTGCACAGACATGAAATGGTGAAAGTAGAATCTGAGTAACTACAATCAGTGACCCAATTCTCCAGTTTTCAGCCGTGCAGCCATGCAGAAGACTAGCTAAGTGAAGGAAAATCTAGAAAAAGGACAAGTATGATGCTTTTAAGATGGGAAAAACAGGTAACAAACAACCTTTCTTTGTGAAGTTTGCATGGTCCATATGGGTTCTCTCCAGACACGAGGTTGATTGGCTCCAGCCCCCCATGACCCTGCACAGGTAAGCAGTACATCTAATAAATTAATGGATTCCTTATAATCCAAAGGGCTTCATTCTTTGATTGAAAAAAGCAGTCCATTTGTTTCTGTATCAAATCCTTTTCTATATTTTGCAAAGGCAACTCAAATGAACAGGCAGTGCTGTGAGAGCAGGATTTAATTATTAACACCTCTGATCAAGGTAAACAAAGCAGTGCCAAAAATAGTTCAACACCATAATAAGAAGTTCAACACATAAGCTGGGCACATGTGTGCTTATAAAATATACTGGGCCTATATAAAATCATAAAAGGTGACTATAGGTGGTTATCATCACATAAACCTATATGTGAAGCAGGGCTTTATCCAGTTGTGCCAAGCTTTGTTGTTATCTGCAAGTGTTATTCTTTCCACTGGGTCATTAAATAATAAATGGCTGATGATAAAAAAAAAAAAAACGAGCCTAGCTGCAGCTCAGTTCAATCTGTTTACAGAGCTGAGGGAGGAGAGGAAAGAAGAAGGAGGGGACAGAGGTTATGCGCTCCCTCTGACGTCAGAATCTAGCCACAAAGATAAGCCGGGAGGTTTAATATGAAGTACAATGTTCGTCCATTTAAGAAGAGTGATTGAGTCAAAGCGCCTCCCGGCACCTGAAGGATAACACGGCAGTCAGGAGACACCTGGTCTAGGCTACACCTCCCGGTGTCTGCTGCAGCCCCCGGAGCGGAGCACCAACTATGAGGAGCGGTTGAGCCCCTCTGCGTAATGAAGGGCTGTCTGAAATAATTCGCCTGCCGCCATATAAAGGCAGAAAGAGGGGGAAAATGGGAATGGCGAGTGAGGATTTGCTGGTGACACTTCAGATACTACCTGGATTCTTCTCAAACTGTCTGTTCCTGGCCCTCTACGACTCGGTGGTGCTGGTGAAGCGCGTTGTGTCGCTGCTCAGCAGCTCCAGGTCCGCCGGCTCCGGAGAGTGGCGCCGTATGCTCACCTCAGCCGGGCTGCGCTCCATCTGGAACAGCTTCCTACTAGACGCCTACAAGCAGGTAACGTTGCTGTCAATGCCCCCCCACCCCCCGGGTTCATTCATTCATTCGGAGCTGAAAGTTGACATGTCTCAATCCAAGGCTGTCACATCACAGCGTCTGCTTTGATTTTGTTTGCACCTTTTTTTCCCTCCTCCATTCCGCTGGTTGTACTTAGTGAGGGAGTAGAGGAGACAGAGGAGGGGGGGTCGCCCCCCCCCCCATGAGCTCATATTTAGCTCAGTGTGTAATGATGCAGCTGAATTCCCACTTGCTTTTCCTGTTCAAGTTCTACTGTACAGTGTGTGAAGCAGCAGTCAGTGGTGAGTTGCTGAGCTGCACACTCTCACAGTTTGGGGATCACAACGCCCTCTTGTTTTCCTTTGCCCTCAGCTCTATGTTTTAATAAGTAAGTGTTCTACTTGTAATGTGTGATTAGTGATTAGTGATTATTGTCTCTCCAATGGGTTAGTCTCATGTCACTCCTGCGGGTTCAGCTTGTTGCACTTGTCAACTTCATCACTCTGTCAGCAGTTTGAAGCAGAAGACAGTGTAAGGTGTATGAGAACTGCTGACAGGCTGAAGTCATAATTTGAAATTAATTTGCATTCCCAAAAGACATGTGCATTGATTTGGAGGACTGCCAGTTCTATGTTCTATGAAAAAAAAATGTTCCAAGTATATGTCAAGTTTTAGTCAATGTTAAGCTGTCAGTAGATTATTTTGAGTGATGTCTTACGTCTCTATCAGACAGTAAGGTAACATTTATAAAACTGGTGGGTACAGTTAGCTCCTCTCAGTGACGTGATCATATTCAAGAAAGGCCTGAATGTCCTCGTAGAGCAGGAACTACCGTTGAGTTGCTTAAGGTATGGCTATAATTACTTCCTGAAGCTTGGGAACCTAATTTTCACTCCAGTTTATAGTTGGATTCACACACCAGTAGACTGTTCCCGCCTGAATATTTTGCCTGATTCTAAGATGGTTAGCTCTAATGCTGACTTTGTTACTGTGCTCCTTTTATTCTGCTGTGTATTTGATGCAGCAGGTCACAACCAAGGGATGTTCCTTGTGCTGAATCAAATGCATAAGAGTTAAGATTGTCACGTGGAGTGATATGCTATTAAGCTGTCTTCTTCAGTTAGTATTGGCATAGTTGAATTTTCTATTTTTCACAAGGGTGTTTATCCTTTGCAATAAGTAGTGCAAAGAACCAGTGTAACAACATAGAGCTTTAATATAACATAAAGGCAGAAAGACAGACACTATGTAGTTCTCTGAAATCCACAACAAGGGCTTAAGAGATAAACACCTCCTTGATGTGTGCACTGTGAGTCAACATTAATCACTATTTTTGCCTCCACAGGTGAAACTTGGCTGCGAGGCGCCCAACTCTAAAGTGGTTAAAGTGCCTGATGGCGTACGGAGCGGCAGCAGCACCAGTAATGTGAGCCACGTGCCGAACGGCGCCACGTTCCGGACTGGGGACGAGTGCCGCCTTCTGGATTTCGAGTCATCAGACCGCCCTCTGGTGGTCAACTTCGGCTCAGCCACCTGACCCCCCTTCATCAGCCACCTGCCGGCTTTTCGGCAGTTGGTTGAGGACTTCAGCGACGTGGCTGATTTTCTGTTAGTGTACATTGACGAGGCCCACCCGTCCGACGGCTGGGTGGCCCCCCCCATGGGCTCTTATTCTTTCAACGTACGGAAACATCAGAACCTGGAAGAGCGGCTCGGAGCTGCACGCCAGCTCATTGAGCACTTCTCGCTGCCGCCGCAGTGTCAGCTGGTGGCTGACTGTATGGACAACAATGCCAATGTGGCCTACGGGGTGTCTAATGAAAGGGTGTGTATAGTACAACAGAAAAAGATTGCCTACCTGGGGGGTAAGGGGCCTTTTTTCTACAGTCTGAAGGATGTGCGCCAGTGGCTGGAACAGAGCTATGGTTAACAGGAGCTGTGATCAAAGGAGAACATTTTCCCTTGTGTCACTTTTAGAAGGCAGAAGTGTGAAGCAAAGGCACACCAGTCTGTTCAACTGAGATGAACATGTGTAACAGCTCCTGCTGATGGTCCACATTGAGTTGCTTTGAAGCAACAGAAGAAGGTAACAGTGTGTGTGTGCTTCAACTGTGCTTTTGCCTGGTTTTCCTTCCAATGAGCCAAATAACTGAAACAAAGAAAAAACACAAGTTCCTAATTTTTCAATATCTTTGATACAGGAATAAGTTTTTAATTATTTGATGGAGATTTTTTTCAATGTGATCATGTTATGCACTATGTCAACAACCTTATTTAATGTGGAATCTTTATATGCCCCCTTTTTTTAATTCATTTTTGTGCCTAAGTATTTACAGTACCTGTGGAAGTTTACTGAATCAAAGCAGATTTAAAGTGGCTTTTTGACTCTCGACCCTTCTAATACTACTTTCATTGACTTGAGAAGTACTGATAGGAATTAAATAAATGAATAGCTTCATTTTATCATACTCAATTAACATGAACTTTATAGTGATTAATAACGGTGTGTGGGCTCTGGACCGCAGCAAAACTCAGTTGAACTACGACCTAGTTGGTCAAAATTTGTCCATGTCTCTGTATGTGACAAGACTTTCACTGGACGTTCCCAGGGATCACTCCTTTTATATACAAAAGACACAATCATGTGTTTGTGTGTACCAGTGACACAGTGCTGCCCCAGCCCCTCACACACAAAAGCTTAGAGAGAGAGAGAGAGAGAGAGAGAGAGAGAGAGAGAGAGAGAGAGAGAGAGAGAGAGAGAGAGAGAGAGAGAGAGAGAGATCTCCTCTGCCTGGGGAACAGTGAAAATTGAGTTGGTGAGATAAAACTTTTATGTCACACATTTTCTTAATTACTCTAGTCATGGTACCCATCCTTACATTTTGATGTAATGTCCTATTTGTCTCTGTATAATTTATTTACAGAGACTCAACAATTCCCACCCAGAGTAAGCACTTGGCAAGGAAACCTTCCTTATATAATAAGGAATTTTATACATTTTTGTTACGCTCCTACTGATGTAAATAATAATCAAAGCAAAGAGTTGTAAGTATTACATTCAATTCAAGTAAATTTAGCAGCAGGTCTCAAACAGGGTCAGGAAGGCAGTTGGTGGTTTTCAGTAGCTGATCCAGATTCTAGAGGTCAAGAGGTGGGAGGACCTGCAGGGAGGGAGGGAGAGCGAGACAGAGACAGAGACAGAGACAGAGAGACATCCAGCCTGAGAAACTCTCAGTAGTCCTCTTGCCCCCTAAGTCAGTATGTCTGTATGGATAGGTGTCTGTATTGGTAGGTTATGCTTCACTGGACACTGTTCTGTTCTGTTATATGGTGATCATGAGTGAACCATGTCTTTCCACCCAGTCCGGTAACAAACCCAAATTCAGTGTGGTTTCTCACCCACCCACTCCACAACACTGCTATTGTTGTTTGAAGCTGCTGCTGTGTTGCTATGACCACATTCTTGGCTGAATTGTCTTTCAAACAAACCCAGGCTGGCAGGTTTCTCGTTTTGCTGCATTCACATCAGCCTGCAACAGAGAAGTAACCTTATAGCACAATTATGTTGATGACATTTAGATTCTGTAATAAATATGGTAACTTTATCCTCTGTTAGCAAAGTATGTTACAATACATACTTTTTTTTTGTTAACGTATCATGTTCATGAGCTGCTTTCATGTGCAGTTTTGTGTGGGAACAGTTATTCTAAGTCTTTCTCATCGTTCCTGCTTAATTAAACTGACCCCCTCTGTCATAAGTGTGCAACAAAGACATGCCCTTCCCAACGCGGCACCTCACTGAACCATTAAGTAGAAGGCATTTACCAAACAAGTGACTCAAAGCAACTGAGCCTTTATTGAAATCTCTCTTTATTTTGTATCTCTGTCTCTCTCTGACCCCTCATGTCAATTTGATTTTAAATCAGTCAGCTGCAGCAGTGAAGGGTCACTGATGTTGTATTAAAGGGTCTAAAAATGTATATTGTATTTTTTTTATGTGTTATACAATTCTATGAATGTTAAGAGGTGTTGTTTACTTCAACACTAAAGGGTCATTATAAAAAAAAGCCACTTTCAGTCGACTTTGATTCAGTGTCGTAAAACGATGAAGCAAACAAAATCAGTCAAATACTCCTCAAGGCACCGTGAACCACCATATGCATACATTACAGGTTCTGACATGTTATCATGATTGTACATTATGTCCCACACATATGTGGACATCCTTTCACTTTGCATGTATAATGACTGAGGTACCACGATCTACTGTAGATGTTACAAGCATTTAGAAGGGAACACTGTTCAACTGTTTCTACTGGCATAGACATCAGCACCCTGCTTGTTTAACCTGCACACATGTTAAGATGTGGTTTGGGTTAAATCTCGTGTTTTTGACCAATGTCATCTTTTAACAAAGTATTGTCTAAACATAATAATGGAACTGTCCACCTATTATAAGAAACAGTGGAGATTTGCAGATACATGACGACCAATTGAGATAAAAGTGAATCAACAGTGTTCCCTCACTATGTTTGTGCAAGCATTTGGAGGGCGGGGCCAAGCACCACCTCCTACTTACAGCACGTAGCCTAAATGATTTCATATGAATAAGAAGAAGCGCTTAGGCTGTGCTTTCGATAATCAGTATCGTCCAAAAACTGAGGACCTGCGACATACACACACACACACACACACACACACACACACACACACACATTTCCCACGCTTCACAGAGCAAAACGTTGGCTATCCTTTAGGATATAACCTGTACTATGAAGCTGGGTACCCGTATAACTGCAAACAAAATAATCATAGAACTAGAAAAGCACAAGAGGCTACAGAAATACTGCAACTGATCTCTTTTGTTCAACTTTTTTGGAAAATCTTGTTTTTCTGTTGACAGGTTTTAATGTGATGCTAATGTTTGCAGCCTGGATTACTATGGTGATTACTATGGTGATTAACAGCAGTTAAAAGCATCTTTGCAATCAGCCCAAGAGTGTTAACCTGCTCTGTGATAAGGGCCCCTGGTCAAAAAGGGACAGGTGTCTGGTAGCAGCTCAATCGTCAATGATGAGCAGCAATACATGTCAATGTTAAGTGATGTTTGAATTCCAAAAATAACTTAATCCTAAAAGTAACTCCAAAAGTACATGTCCACATAAACACATCCCAGAGGCAAATATTAGGCTAGAAAGTACTGAGTGGATCGGTGACGACCTCTACTTGTCTTGTTTAATGAATTTGGTTTAACAGAGAAGATTCACTTTCAAATATTTTTGGTGATCCTTTGAACATCCGTGTTGAGTTGAACTGTTAGTGATATGTATGGTTGAGATGGGTATAGAAGTGATAGCATTTTAGCTTTGTAGCACATACAGGTGGTTTGTTCTGGTCACAGTGGCAAAGGTGAGCAAATGAAAACCTTTGACGAAAGAGTCGCTGATTCAGTCTCTGGTTGGATGTTAACTGCACCTGGTCAACATGACACAGAACCATTGCATCTGCTTTCATTTCCATTATCTCTGTGACTCATACAGACATCTCTGTTTTCCATTTCATCCTCTGTCTTCTTTTTTTTTTTCGTTACTGCTTAGTGCAATGTTTCTATTTTTGTAGTATGTCAAAGGAGAAAAATAAAAAGTGGAAAATAAAGAACAGTGCTAACTGCTGAAAGAGATTTATATGTTGTCCTTATGTCACAAATGGTCCTGGATGGCAGAATGTAAAAGAAAGGCCTGCTAACAAAGGAGAAAGCTATTGACACACACAAACACACATGCACCAAATTCCACCATAAATTAGAGAACCTTTTAGCTGCCATTCGACAAATAATTTGAAATTTCCAATGATAGAATAAGGGTTGGACAGGAACACTGTTTGATTTCAGCTGAAGAAAGAGAAGAAGTGATGATACTTTGATAGATATATTATGATGATAATAAGTTGATATTTTAATCTAAATTGCCTTTAATATCACAAAGCATCTTCTAACAGGCTACAAAATTATAGTGGCACTCAAGTATCAAAAACTGCAGTTCCTCTAATGACCACTAGAGGTAGGCTCCAAAAATGATCCCCATAAACTCTGGTGTTAATCTTTACAGCAGAAATAAACATATTTACAGCCTGGTGCAACAAAACCTTCATGACAGCTGTGCAGGAGGTGAATTTAATACAGTTTTATATGGTTCACTAACTGTATATGCTTGGTGTCACTTATGCTAATCCAGTCAGTGCACTTGACCTTTTAGTGCTGGTAAATGTCAGATATAATTTGGCTTGTTGGTTAATTAACAGCAAGTCCGTGAATCTGTTTTTAGAAGCGAGTGAACTTTTAGCACTATGGTCACTGTCAGTGTACTAACGATGCTAATGGGAGGGTGTGCTCACCACAGTTATTAACATCCGAGTCAGACACTGCAGAGGAGTCACAAGGCAAATAAAGGATACAGCTAGAAGACTTTATTTTTCACAGCCCAAAGACTGTAGCATCAGACTCTTATCATCTTCATTATGAAGTGAGTGACTTGTGTGGTGACACTCGGTTTGCTGCTCATTCAGTCCACAGGATGCTAACTTTTGACCGTTGACAGTGTATGGTGAGGTGTGCATTGTGATGGTGGGAGTGGGAAGGGAAAAACAGTGACAATGGCGGCAGTTGGTAACCTAATCAGGTGGATTATTCACTTATCGACATACTAATCCATTTAATAAAAGGTTGATGGTTGAAAGAACAGGGACACATTGTCAAAAAGATAATGAAAATAACACAAAAGAACAAATGACAAAATTGTAAGTTTAGTTTTTCTTGGTGCCAGTGAAAGCACTGACCAGAGGCAAGTGGATCAGTCTGATCCAACGCTATTCTGTTTAAAAATAAGTGAAGGGAGGGAGTAAAAAACGTTCAATTAAAAAGTCATGGACTGATGACAGTGGTGCATAACATATCACTGAGGCAATGTGATATGACACAAAGTGCTTTTCCATTCCCCTTTACACTATTTGAGCCCTTGCTGCCTCTGCACTCAGTGACCAGGTGATGTCATTTACTGTAGGTTTGTGAGGGTTCAACCATGATTGGGGGGAGGGGGGGCATGGTGTATCATTGACCGGACGGTTCGTCACCATCCTATTTGGGTGAACCCATACAATCCAATGTGCTTCACGTCAGAATAATGGCAGCTGCTCAACTCAACAGAAAACAGCCACAGCCAAACCACCAAAAAACATCTTAGCAGGTAAAAAACAGTGAGTAAACTGCAATTGTCAAGAACCTGAAACCTGAAGAAAGTAAAAACAAGACTTACAACCTTGTGGCCACCAGCAATCCTTGAATAGTGGCTAAAAAAATATGTTCTGACATCACTGTGACCACAGTCAAATCAGTTTGTCCTCTGGGTCCAAGAAGACATTTGAAGAAGTTCTCTCAAGGCATTACTGAGATATTGGGTTGTCAAGGTCAAAACCGTGTTTGCAAGGCTCTGTGACAGTGACGTCCACTATTTACATCTGCTGCTGTCTGTCTTATCTGTCTTCTCACAACTGCTACAACCATCTGTCCATCTGTCTGTCTGAGGGAAACAATCAGCTGATCTCACTGGGAAGTGGCAGAGGACGCTCACACAAATTCTCCAAGCATTTGGTAAATGTGACCTTTTAGACTCCCCCTGCATGTGTACGTGCAAAACACACACACACACTCCCTCTGTCTGTGTCTTGTACACACACACACACACACACACACACACACTGACCTGCTTTCCTAAAATATACTATCAGCAGTTCAAAGGATGAATGAAGACAAGAAGTTCAGCCAACACTGTAACAAACAACTTTGTTATAAGGGAGCAGGTACAGTACCAGTTAAAAGCTTGGACACACATTCTGATTCAATGGTTTTCTCTATTTTTTTTTTATTACTTTCTACTTTGCAGATCTATACTGAAGACATCAAAACTATGAAGGAATATGGAATTATCTAGCAAAAGTATTAATTAAAACAGAAGTATTAACTGTCACCTGGCATAAACCCAGTTGGATGGTTTGGGATGAGTTGGACCACAGAGTGAAGGCCCAGCACCTCTGGGAACTCCTTCAAGACTGTTGGGAAACCGTTCCAGGTGACGACCTCATGAAGCTGAAGACAGAATCAAAAGCTGTCATTAAAGCAAAAGGTGGCTGCTTCGAATAATCTAAAATCTAAAGCATTCTGCTTTGTCACTTTCTTATGTGTGAAAGAGTGTGAGTTGTTGAAAAAAAATTCAGGTGAGAAAGACTTGCTAGCTGCTAAGCTAATGCAATGTGAGTCAATTGAATTCATGCTAATGAGTTAGCCTGATGCATTGGTGGTAAAAAAAAAAAAAGGTCAACCACTAAATAAGAAATATGGTCTAAGTGAGTGAATGTTTTAATGAAATTCCGTGGATGTTGCTGGGACATAACAGCATTGACTGACATTTATCGTGTCGCTAGTCTGACAAACCACCAATCAGTCCTCTATGAGTCTATGGATACCGAGCAGTAGTGAAGGTACCTGAACTCAAAATGTTCCACCACTGGTGTTGTGAGGTTGTCAGGTAGAGGTTCTGAGGTTCTGAGTCAGTCGCTGTTGAGCATCCCACCAGGTCTTTGTTGTCTGGTGGCCTGCTGGTTTAAAAAGACAAAGCAATTTACAAACTGAATTTTGATTAAACACACACATATATCTCCTTGATGAGACCTGCTCAAGCAGCGTGCCCGATCAATACAGCCGCAGACATTGACGCTGTCCAGAAGCACATTCAGGTCCTTTTTGATAGAGATTATCACTGAGTCAGCGTCCTCCTTTTCTGCCCGTCCTCCTTGACAACAGGAGATTAAACCTGCAGACAATAAAGGATGCGTATGTGCTTTCCATGCTGGAGGATATCTTCACAGCTCTTTCAGGGTTAGGGTGATTTTCTGTCCTCAACTCAAATCTGGTTATTACAGGTTGAAGTGGAGAAGGATGAAAGCCCAAGACCACTTTTCTTTCCCCTTTCAGCTTTTGGGAGTTGAATTGCATTCCCCAAGGTGTGACAATTGCACCGACCACCTTTCAAAAGATGAATGGAAAGATGTATGGGGGATATTCATGTGAAGAAAGTGAAACCATTCTTCCCTCCCAGGATAACTTAAAGGGATAGTTCACCCTAGAATGATATTTCGCTCATTATCTACTCACCCTCATGTTGACTAAGGGCTGGAAGAATTTTCAGAGTCCACCGTCCCTTCTCTGAGTTACAGGGGGTCTCGGCGTAGCAGTGCATTTCAATGCAACGGTTGCAAAGGGACACCAGAGCTCTTCGTAAAAAAACACACACAAAAAAACATCCAAATACCTCCATGATGCTCGTATGTAATGTCCGTCTTGTGCTGAAGCCCCAAATTGCGTAATTGTCCCGAAAAAAATTAAATAAGTCTATATTTTAAGCTTGTTTGTAGCGGAAGCTTCTCGAAGCTCCTCTTCCTGGTCCGTCCAAATCTCGCGTGATTCGCAGTAACCGCACTGACGCCGGCGCAAATCACGCGAGATTTGGACGGACCAGGAAGAGGAGCTTTGAGAAGCTTCTGCTACAAACAAGCTTAAAATATAGACTTATTTAATTTTTTTCGGGACAATTACGCAATTTGGGGCTTCAGCACAAGACGGACATTACATACGAGCATCATGGAGGTATTTGGATGTTTTTTTGTGTGTGTTTTTTTACGAAGAGCTCTGGTGTCCCTTTACAACCGTTGCATTGAAATGCACTGCTACGCCGAGACCCCCTGTAACTCAGAGAAGGGACGGTGGACTCTGAAAATTCTTCCAGCCCTTAGTCAACATGAAACTCTGAAAGCAAGTTTTATGAAGGTGCTTGCTGGCATGAGAGAGTCCAGACATCAGCTCAGACAGGTGGATCGCAGCCTTGTCCACCTTTACTTTCAAGGTTCAGGAACATAAACTTGGAGTCATCATGATCCAGCAGAAACTGTTTCCTCTAAGGTGGAGGGAAAAGCAAAGGACACACAGGGTCACGTCAAAGGAGTGCTTTAAGGGATAGTTAAACATTTTGGCAAATTGGCCCATTGCCATAATCCCTGTAGTCATAGCAGTAGGTTCGTTACCTTGAAATTGTCGGTGCAAGCTATTTTTGGAACGGCAAAGAAGAGCCGTGAGCTGCTCCGAGCTATGCTACGGAGGCTAATGGAATTTCTTGGTTTCCCTCATGAAACTCATCAAATACACAATCCAACGACTCCAAAACGCTCTGGTGGACAAGTTGTGACCTGCACATTCACCACGCTATGAGAAAATAACGGAACGTTACAAGACTGATGGGCACTGATGGGCGTTGCTGTCAAGGGCAGTTTTTCGGCAAGCAGTCTCTGCATTTGTCTTGGAAACAACTCCGTCTCGTAATGTTCAGTTATTATCTCATAGCGTGGTGAATGTGCAGGTCACAACTTGTCCACCAGAGTGTTTTGGAGTTGTTGGATTGTGTATTTGTTGAGGGAAACCAAGAAATTCCATGAGCCTCCATAGCATAGATCTGAGCAGCTCCGCCGTTCTAAAAATAGCTTGCACTGACAATTAAAGGTAACAAACCTACTCCTAAAACTATAGGGATTATGGCAATGAGCCAATTTGCCAAAAATGTTGACGTAGGCTATACTTTTAAAATGTATGGCTTTCCCAATTGGGCTTTCATGAAATCAGCATGGAGACATGAAAAAGGGCCACAGACGGAAACCAGTGAGGAACAAAACAACTGACTGATCACCCATGTGACAGGTTTGTCGGAGAAACATTAAGAATGTATCCCTGTACATTTCAGACCTAACAAAATCCTGAGACAAAAACTGGTCTCAAACCAACAAGGTTGAGAGGGAGGGGTTGGGGGAGCAGAGAGTAGACAGACCATGAATAACTGATTGCTGAATTCAGATGATTGTGAATTATAGAGTGGAGGAAGATGTGTAGAGCTTTTACTGAAGTATTATAAGTAATTCTACAAATCTACTCTACTGGATGATTTGCACTGTGCTGATTGGCTTTTCAGGGTGCAGGTGTAAAGACAGTCTAAGTAGCAATTTAATAATTATTATGTTTGCGAGGCTGCTACAGTATATGGCACTAAGTCAAAGATTTTCCTAGAACATTTGAAGAAATCCTTCAAATCAAATAATCAATTGAAAAGGAAAGCCAATCCAGGCAGTTATTGGATGTAGGGCAAGTTTATGAAAGCATCACAAATGTTAGATATTGGATTAAAATCCCTCAGCGTGATGTGATAGAAATGGTGAATATAATGTTTATGAAATCATTTCTGGTGTGAAGGTGTGTGAGTTACCAGTGAGGCAGTGTCAGGAAAGGCTGCATTACTTGGTTTAGCTCACTAGGTGACATCATATCACCACAAAACACTAAAATTAGGACTTAAGACCTCATGACAAAAAGTGTGCAGCATGTAGGAGGATTTAAAATGTATTGTTAGTGATGTGTGTTTTAGGCCACCGGTGTGACGTGACAGTGTGTGGTGTTACTTAGTAGTTGACAGTAATAACAAAAATAATGATAATAATAATAATAACTTCATTTACTGTATATAGCACCTTTAAAACCATGCAGTCAGACTTAAAACTTGGTTGGTCATGTGCTCCACTCAAATTAGAAATCAAAAACATAATAAAATAGTATTATGACGGATAAATTAAAAATGTATTTAATGTGACCAGTATGGCCTTGTATCTGCAGGGTCACTCTGTTATTGTATCTGGGCTTGTTTTTCATAACTCTATTGTCAATGTTACTGCCCTAACTAGGATGTTAATAAAGACATAATGATTTTACATAGAACTAATTAATTAATTAGCTACTGGACCATTGTATGCAAAAAGGACAAAAGAAGTGACCAAAGTGTTGATAAGGCAGAAAAGCTCTGCCGGTGTTTTTACCTTTTTAATCTGGTCTGTTAGTTTTTGAGTTTTGCTGATGTTTAAAAAAAAATAAAAAATTACGACGGATAGATGAACTTTTACTTACTTCAGTAATTTGATCAGGTGTAAGGATTAGCTATCCAAAGCTAATGTAACTTTTTTACTAGTGTAACGTTTGTTACTTAAAATAAATCAGTTTACATTTGGGGTCATGAGTAGGGTAGTGACACAAGGACAACTTCATCTTGCTCAATCTGTGTTAACTCCACTCCAAGAACCAACAGAATACTCCACATCACCTTACCTAGTATCCTTCCGCCCATCTCAACCATCAGAGAAACTGAATAATATAGTTTCAGCTTTCAATGAACATAATAAAGGGACAACGAGGAGTTTGGGAAAAGCGAAGCGTTTTCACCCTACATTTATGAGCCTCCGCGCGCACCATGACTCATGTTTTCATTCATCAAGAATTAAAGTCAGAGGTTCGAAGACTATCACATACCGCCGTAGTTCCGACCATAAACAGCGATTCGCCATGATCGCCACGAAAGTAAGGAAACGCTGGTCGGCTCGCCCAGCATTTCCGCCACCACTAATAATAACAAAATAACGATAGAGACAGAACAATATATTTATAGAAAATGGGCCCATTAACAAGTGTGGGTAGCGGAGATTCATCCACATTAACGTGAGACTTTTTTATGACCAAATAGAAACTCCTCGTTGTCCCTTTAAATATTTATCTCTCAGCTTAACTTCTCAGTATACCTGTGAAAAATATTTAATGGGCAAATAATTCTTAACAAAAAATAAATCTCATTTTACATTGATTATCCTCAGGCTGATTACTCCAGTCTATTCAATATCCTGTCCTGTGTTTTAAATGTTGTGGAGCTTTTTTTTTTTTAAAGTGCACTGAAGTCGCCCACTGTGGGTTTGGGTATGTGATAGCACCCTACTTATGATTTGCAAGTTAAGGGTCAGTATATTGCAGTGTTTTAAATTATTCATTTTTGCTTGGTCATAATGTGACTTGTGAACAAAGTGGAGACCTTGAACAAATGTGTTTTGCTTCCTATGGTATTGATTAGTTCTCTTTCTGCCCTTAAATCAGAGTTTGAACTTTGGGACAAGCCTGTGCTGTGTTTGTATAGTTCAGGTATTCGGCAGGGCTGGGTGGTGGAGGGACAGGCAGGGCCTTTATAAAAGATTTGGTTTGAGGTATTACTGTATTAGTCAAGACTTGGAGCGCTAAAGAACAGAGAAAGCTCTTTTCAATGACCCACGATGGGTTACAGAGGGCTCTATCTGTTACTGCTGCTGATCAGCTGCTCACTGGCTCGTAAGTAGGAATCCTTTTTGATCATGTGGCATTGGGATGATAATGTAGCATTTTAAAAATGATTTGTCATTTGTATGATAGTGTGTTAATGTTAACATGAGACATAACGATCTGTTGTCCTAGCAAAACGTGACAGTGTGTGATATAGTGAGCCAACGTGAATAATACCACCCTGAATGAAAATGGAATTCAGGCATCATTCAGTTTGTTTTCTCCCATGATTGTTTGTTTAGCTTTGATTATGTTTGATTATGCAAAATGTCCTCAACTGATTTGCAGGGATGAGGGATGGCACCAGAAAAGAACCCATTCAGCGTTGGGTCAGACATTCATTAACTATAATTCTTAGAGTTCGGGTGTATTTCATTTCACAGGAATCCCTCGATCATGAGACACTGGGATAAAACTTGTCTGATAGCATCTCTAAAATTGTTTGTCATTTGTATGTAAGTGTGTCTGTTAACGTGAACATGAAACCTACCAGTCATATTGTGCAACAGAATAGATAGATAAGATAAATGGATAGATAGATAGATTTACCCATTTATTCTGAAATGACCCTTAGTCAGTGATTTCCATTGACCTCAATCTTTTTGTTTTCCAGAGGAAACGACTGACAGTGAACAAACGTCATGTCTATGTAAGTTAATGTCTCATTCAATAAAACCAATTTTATGTATCATATCAATTTACATTGTTATTTTTTAAAAAGCTGTTGCAAAAACACTATTTCAAAATAATTTGAATGATTGGTTAATTTATTGTCAATCATACTAAGGAGCTTGACACCGTTTGTACCTGGTAAGAGCTGAGTATGTGCATGCAAAGTAGAGATAGAAGTGGGTAGATGATATGTTTCAGCAAACAGACACATTGACCTGCTCAAAGATCAGTGGTGTTTCTGAACGCATGACCTGTTTTCTGAAGATAGGAGCAGGAGCTGATGAACTCCTGCTTGTTTATGATTAAGTGCAATACCCGTGTTCACTGTTGTCTTAGCTGCAGCCCGGTGCAAAGGTCTGCTGCCGTAGTGATGATATGGAGAAGAACGATCCTATGGGTCTTATATAGGAACATGACCTCATCTGTATGGAGACTTGGTTTGAAATGATTCAATCACCACTTTGAGAATTGTACAGAAATTACAAAAGTCCTAGTCAGGAAGCCATGTTTTAATAGACCTAACCATATACTAGCTATTATTAATGAGTTATAGAGCAACGGGCCTTCACTGGAGAAAGTCCATTTAACAGTTATGTTCTAATTATTTTATTGCAGTGGCATCCAGATTCAAAGTCAATAAGAGGTATATGTACCAGTATACCACAGAGAGCAGAAATGGTGGGGTGGATGCTGCCAACCTGTTGAACGGCCCAAAAGTGTCTTGTCAGGTACGTGCATGACTGTTATGTGTCCCACGCTGTCTGTTCATTTGATGAGAGAATATTCATTATCTGAGCTCCCTCTTCACTGACCCTGTGTCTGGTGTCATAGGTAGAGATCGAAATCCCCCAAATGTGCAAATTCATCATGCACACCAGGAGCTGTGTTCTCAGCGAGGTGTCAGAAGACCCCCAGGGCCAATCGGTCTACACACAGTCTCCTGGCTCAGATGCCTTTCAGGCTGCTATGGCAAAGTAAGAGCAAAACATGTTTTACAAGACCACACAATTCAATGTCATGACATCTCTTCTGTAAGTTAAAGTTGGGAAGTTGACAAAAGTGAATGTAAAGTCTGCGAAATTTCAAGACAATACACCGTCAGTTCCCTTTATAAACCTCTTACAAGATTCCAAATTGGATTTTGTCCTAAATTAACCATTTCATGTACTACTCTACTAATCAGAATAGTGACAGTTCCAGCAAATATGACCGAAGTTACCAACTGAAGCTTTAAGATGAAAACAAGTCTTGTTGAGTCTATGTTGAGTATTGAGGCAAAATAGAACGCATGAGACCAAACATTAATCGACTGCATCTCAGCCTGAAAAGGCAGGTCTAAGTCAAACTTACAGGAAAGTGTACAAGAGTCAAGTGGACAGTGGTCACAAGTCACAGCACGGGTCTCATATAGGTTCAATGTTAACTGGATTAAAAAAAATTGGTAAACAGTGTTTCCTGTTCTTCTTCAAAAAATAAGTGGTTCATCTCTTCATGCAGGAACCCTCTGAAATTCACTGAGGATGTCACCAGTGTCCAGCTTTACCCTGAGACGGACGAGCCAGTCAACATCCTAAACATTAAGAGAGGAATTGTTTCAACACTCATAGTGCCAGACATGGAGGATGAAGAGAGCAGCCTAATGGTTAGTATCCTCACAGAACTGAGAGAAGCTTCTCTAAAAACATCTGAAAGGAGCAAAATCAGAATAACGAAGATCACACGTGAAGGAGATCGACAGGCCAATAGAGGTCAAAGTCTGGGAAAAGGACAGTTTGCCTATAAATACAACTTGTTTTCTGTATTATGAGGCTAATATTCTGTTTTTCAGACCACAGTGCATGGTCGGTGTTTAACAAACAACCTGGAGAAAGGGAGTGATGCCACAGATGTGACACTAACCAGGGATCTCTCCCAGTGCGACCAGTTCTACAGCAGGGAATCAGCCAACAGCCCCCTAGCACTGCTGCAAACACTGGTGAGACATAAATGTCTGTCTGTACAACATATGACTGGAAAGGTCGCCACACCAAAACTATTCAGTATCAAAATATATTCTACATGAGGCGCTTTTAAAGAAATGTCTAAAACTTTTTTTTTTCTTGTGCCACTGTGGACAGAAACACATACTGTCTCTCTACCATTCTGTCCATCTTTTATACTGTATCTAGTGGTATTATATCATAATACTTAATAATACTTTTACTCACACATATGGCTGTATTAGGATCAAATGGCAATAAAATGATAATGATTTTACAATAAGATAAATAACTCAACTATTGTGGATTTTTGTTTTTTAGCATCGCCCCTTGTCAAAGCTAATCACAAGCACCCAAGACTGCAACTACCAGTTTGATAATAAGGGAAAGCACATCACGAGAGCTGTGTGCAAAGAAAATCACATCTATCATCCTCTCTTCCATGGGTAAGTCATCTTTTGGGTGTATAAAGTAGAGAGCACTGTTATTCCTTTTGCATCACTTTCTGAATCTGCCTTGTAGGGACATTGAAATGTCATCGGAGGTGATCCAGGATCTCAGCTTTCAAAGCTCCAGGAGGACCAGCAACAAACTGTTTGGTAGGTGATCACTGCACGTCTGATGAATGGTTTCAGTTCACACCTCTTTAATGCAAAATCAATCTTTACATCTGTTCTCAGACGTAAACCCTAGTCAGAGCAAGCCCCTCCACTTTGAGGATCCTGAGGATAAAGCTCCAGACCACATGAAGGACACTGTCCTGAGCACCTTGCGAGATCTTGTGGCTTTGCCAGGCACAGACCAAGGTCAGAAGAGGACCAGCCTTTTCCATAAGCTGGTGTCCAGCCTGCGTGTCCTGAGGAATGAGACTCTGAGCCAGACGGTCACTGAAATGCTGGATATATCAGGCTGGCTTACCTACCAGTCCCTGTTCCAGTGTGGAACCTCCGAGTGCACCAGCGCTATCCTGCAGGCCATCAGGACCATCGATGGGGTGTCACTAGAGGTCGATGCTCTAGTGTACGGGCTGAGTCTACAGCCTAACCCCGACGCAGCCCGGGTCAGAGATATGCTCAGCATGGCTCAGTATAAACAGAGCAAGGCAATCATGTATGCTCTGGCCAACACAGTCAAGAAGTAAGTCTAATACAGAGGAAGTTACTTTGTGAGGAAACGTGGTTAGGTGGCTTATGTTGGGCCATCTGCAGTGACCCTACAGCAGAACAGAGAAACTGGGGTCAGCTATTTTGGCCTGTATAGTTCTAGCATATTGGAAATGTGAAGGATGACTCATCTGACATCACTTTTTTCCACATCTCTCAATACCAGAGCCTTGGGGTTTTGCACCACTGAACTCTCATATGTAAATTCATTTCTATAATGAATTTATGCGCTGCAACCCCAGGGGTTAGAGTGGAAAGCATCAAAAGGAAAGTGAAAGCACCAAAATTAACAGGCTTCTCATCATTTGGATCACATTAATATTCAGTATTTTTGGCGTCCTATTCCTACGGATACATTTACAAATCAAACAACAAACAAACCAACAGACATAACCACATGGAAGAAAACATAACCTCACTGAAATCATGCTTTTAAAAAAAGTCCACTTGAAAAAGTAGTCCATATATTTCAGTGTCAATGACACCTATGCTGGAAATATTATATACAGTACATGGGTTTAAATGTAAAAGATCTGTTAAATTCCAATTCATTTTCATTTCATAGAGTAAAGAGGGCAGTAAAGGCAAAGCTTTTTATGCCAACTTTGTGATTGCTACAGGTGTCACTGTACTAAAAAAAAACAAGTCAAATGCAGTACACGAACCAGAGGATCTGATTATACTCAGTGTTTCACACTGTACAGAATTAGGGTCTGGACTTGCTTGCTGCCAGGGGAAAAGAATCTCACAAGAATCTGTGTTGATTTTGGCAACCACTGTGGATAAAAGCAGTAGTGTTTGAATGAAAACTGCAGTTCCCATGAGCTCTAGTGCGCATTGTCGTGAAGACGCTTATCTGGCTCGTGCACACTGTCTCCAGTCCAGAGTGCTGTAAATCGTTTCGTCCGATGGACCAACCCGACCACTGCCTAGCAGATGTATGGAGTTACACTACTAACAAATAGCTTATCTTCCAGCCAATGGCTTCATTTGCTGTTGTAGGTCAAATAGAGACATCAACAGAAATGAGAGGCTTTTGCATACCCAGTTAAAAGGTTCTTTGTAGTTACTCTAAGGAAAACATATCTTCATACATGGTGTCTTCTCTGTCTCTTGTCAACAGGTTCCATAAAGGAGAAGTTACTGCAGTGGTCACAGATGTGTCAAATTTCATGAAGACACTTTTGAACGACTGCTCAGGAGAAGGCCTTGATAATGACTCTGATGTTCCCATTGACCATGACGAGATGTCCTTCCTTGTACTGAGGGTACTGATAATCATGCAAACATGTCACACTCTGACAATCTGGCTTCGTTGACAAGTCACTTCTTGACAGAGAATCAGTGTCAGGGATGCAATGTTAATACTTTTTTCCCCTAATCTCCAGGTTGTTGGTGTCATGGCTCAAGCAATGCAAGATGTCAACTTCGATTTGATGTTGTCTGTTGCCCGGTGTGCTCAGAAAAGCGACATTCCACTATCTAACCAAAAGGCAGCTCTACAGGCCATTGGGTCTGTGGAACATGGATCCTTAATTTTCAGAGGCATGGTAGGATGATAGGAATTTGAAATTTGTACCAAATAAATATACTTTAAATGAACATAAACTATTATATGTAGTATGCATTTTATCTCATGTAGAAATTGAAATATTGTACTTGCATGTTCTGGCCAAATCAGTTCTTAATCATCTGGGTCATCCACAGGTGGATGTCTTATTCAAGAAGGTGTACCTGGACACTCAGAGCCCTGTGGAGAAACGCATTGCAGCATATCTGCTTTTGATGAAGAAGCCACATCAAGACCTGGTTAAAGAAATTGTGAATAGTTTGGAGGATCTGGGGAATGAGGAGCTCAAGAGCTTTGTGATCTCTCACCTGAACAACATCCACAAATCGGATGATCCACAAATGTACCAGTGAGTACCTTTGGCAACAGAATAAAACAACTGTAATACAATTAATTAATTGACTTAATAGATTAGTAGTTTAAAGTCCATAAATCCACAGTCTCCGAGCACAAATGTTTTCTTTTGTGATAAAATAATAGAATATCTATGATGTAAATGCCCATTGAGCACCTACAGACACAGCTAGGTGCTAGCTGGAGATAATAAGGATATAAAAAAGTTACCACACATTATTATGTTGCTGAGATTCTGATGGACATACCATTGCAATTTTCTGAGTTCATTAAAGAAATATACAGTAATAACACACTGGAGGGGCCAAAGGTCAATTAATGCAAAGATAAAAATAATCTATTTAGTAATATTTCCTTTTAATATTAGGGATTTCTGTGTATCATGTGAAAAAATAATGAAAATTTAAATAATTTGGATTTGCAAAAGACAATATACATGTTTGTTTTTACTCTATATCATCTTAGAAGTTTCTTTTTCCCCCTTTCTAAAGACTCAGGGAGGAACTTGAGGAGGTTTCTAACGGCATGTCACACAACTACAAGATGAACTCTCCCTTGGGCTCAGTACAGAGCAACATTATCTTTGATGGCAGGGACACCTTACCCAAGGAGGTCATGCTGGAGACCACCCTAAAGGTTTTTGGCTACAACTATGACATCTTTGAGGTATGTATTTAAAAATATATTTATCAGTGGTGACGACACCCATTAACATTTTTTTAATAGATATTCATATGGTCAAAATCTCCCCCTTCAAGCTCACTATGGAGGGAACAGGATTTCAACCGACAATTGATGCTCTCTTTGGGGAGAGGGGTTTCTTCCCTGACACCATCTCCAGTGTCATTTACAAGGCAGAGGACAATGCCCAGATGCTAAAAGACATTTTGGACAGAATCACCCCTGACAGAGACAGAAGCAAAAGACAGGTTTTTGGACACATCATACATATTGTGCCTGAAAATAATGTTTTACTCAACGTGAAAGCTGTCACTGTAATACTGTTGTTTCTGAATGCTTTTGCACAGTTGTGCACTAAAATATAGATCTCTTTAGGCCACGCAGGATCTTCTGGAAGACATCACAAATCGTGCCCAAAAGCTTATGGATGACATACGTTTCTCTGAAGCCCCAGAAGCCATTGCTTATCTTCGGCTTTTGGGAAATGAGATAGGATACCTGAAGACCAGCGAAATGAGAAAGATGGCTGAGACTCTGTTCATGTACTACCATGTTTTCATCAGGACTCTGCCTATGAAGGTAAGATTAACTGTTTCCTGACACAAACTTTGAAAAACAAGAAACTAGCCCATGCCTTTCTTTTTTTAAAACCAAAAATTAGTTATTTCCCTAAAATGATAATTAAACACTGATATATAAGTTGAAAAATATGAATTTCATTCGTCTTGGCTATAGCACAAAACCAACTACTCTGACCTCACACCAACCCTCAGTCTTGTGTGTTTATTCATGAAACAATTTTATCTTTATCTGACAATGTTTCCTTAAAGCAGCTACAAAGAACTTTTAACTGGATATGCAAAAGTCTCTTGTTTCTGCTGATGTCTCTATATGACCTACAACAGCAAATGAGGCCATCAGTGGGAAGATGAGCTATTTCCTAAGAGTATAACTCTTACGAAATAGCGACAGAAATAGAAACCGGCCGTCGGGCTCTAAACGGCGCATCGCATTGCGCTGCGTCGTGCCAGTTAGGACACTCAAATAGAAAACAATTAATTTTGTAGCTATCGCTCGCTCGCGTTGCATCCAGTTAGGACACGGTGTAAGAAGTTTACTGTATAATATGTTTTGCAGGTCTTTTATCATAAAGTGCTGGACAAACTAATGTTTTACTAACTAGATGATGTCAGACAAGGAAAGGTCAGAACTTAAAGTCATGTGAGGCTCATAAATGTCATTGTGACAGATCATAGCTTGTACCAGTAGCTTGTACCACACTGGTGTACCAGTGGTACACAAGTGTGTAGTACCACACAGTGGATTTCTTACCATGGTTTGAAGAGATCTGTAATTTAATTGAATCCGGCTTGTTTTTTTCCAACAGGCCTTTTTTTCATTGATTTCAAGCACTGAAAATGAAGTGTTTGCCCACTACATCTTCATGGAGAGTGCCTTCTCTCTACCCACTGCCTCTGGCTTCCCTCTGAAATTCTCACTGGCTGGTGTGTTTGCACCTGGTGCAAAAGGAGGCCTGACTCGGTCAGGTCAATACATACCGGTAAATTAGCTTCAATTCATCATAGTTTACATGTAAAATAAGCTTCTAATCTAAGTTTGTCACTTCTGAATTACTGTTTACCACTCTTCTGTTTTATTCGTCTGTTTGTAGGCTGAACTCTCCTTTATGCCATCAGTTGGGCTGGAATTTGTCACTCTCATGGGTGTGCACGTTCCAGACTATGTGGAGGCTGGGCTTGAGATGCACACTAATATGTACCATGAGACTTCCATCAATGCCAAGATCGACATAAACAGTAACCAGTTGAGAGTGTCAATACCAGCTCCTAAATCAAATACTCAGCTGCTCAGCATCAGGTCAGTGACACCAGTGTCCAATTACACAAAAATCTCAGCAGTTGTTGTTGTTGTGTTATTCTCTCTTCATATTAATAATTCCTCAATTCTTGAAATACAGCAACAGGTTGGTGTCAGTACCCTCTGGTCAAACAAAAACAGTACCATCTCTGGTAGGGGATGGCACTGTCTCAACTGATTGCCAGCCCCTAATCAGCGGGCTTAAATTGTGCACCATAATGCGTTCCTCCAATTCCATGGACCAGACCCCGTCTGGAGAAAACAAGTAAGAGAAAGCTAAATTTGCAAATCTCTCTTGACATTCATTGGTGATTTTTTGTATTTAGGTAAATTGTAGGTAAATAGTTTCTGTAGTTGGTTGATATTTAAATAATACTAATGGAGTCCTCACTGACATGTGAAACGAGATAGGCAACAACTTTAGAAAAGAAACCAGATTTAATGAAAACTGTGGTTGTCACTCAGGTTTGCGGTGGAAATCCAGCCAACGGGGGAAATTTCAGAGTACACTGCCACCTTCACTAGTGAAACTCTTCGAGAGGGTAAAAGGGGACGTAATAAAGTACAGTCTCTGAAGGTGACTCTAAAGGCAGAAGGTACTTTTATAAGATAAAATCTGTGTGCCCTCATGTACATGTAATATTTTGGCCATCCTTTGGGCTTTGCATAATTGTCCTATTTTGGAGTCCATACTTGAACCATAATGGCGGTCAAATGAATATACTGTATGCCATCAGTTTTGGTCCCTTCATTTATTCCTGCTTTCTTTGATCCGTGATAAGGGTATATATCAAGTGCATGTGACACCTATGACAACAACTAAAGAGTTTGTCTGTGGTTACCAGGTGATGATTCAACGGGGATCACTGCATCTATGAAATACCACTACAATAAGAACATTTTGACCACTGAGGTTGTCATTCCTGACCATGATGTGGAAGCAGGCATCAAGCTGGCTCTAACTGACAGTGATACTAAAGGAAACAAGATACGAGGTATCACCATTGATGTCACCAACAAGAACATCCCACAGCTGACTTTTGTTGGACGCACAAGGTACATGTTGCTTTAAACAAACCTTCGATCCTTTCTGCTGATAGACAATGCTGAAGTCTCAGCTGTTCTTCCAGATTTCCTATTTTTCCATTTCTTTTTTTTTCTTTTTAGCTAGAAATGACTGAATGAATCTTTCCGGGAAATGAAAGTAATCATCAACCTACATGTCCTTGTTTTGAATGTAGACTTGAAAAAATGATGGATGCCTTAATACAAATCCAGCTGGCTATTCCTTCTCTAAAAACTGATGCATCTGTGACTGGAACCCTGAAGATAGATGAGGGCGTATTCATGGACTTAGAAACTGTGTTCAACCTCCTGGAGACATCCTCTGTTGGGAGAGCTTCAGTCAAATATGGTAACTGTTTGCCCTCAGTAGAATTTTCAAGAGAAAACATATGTTTAACATTCACTCATTATTACTGGATGCTTTTGGACTCTCAACAGATGACAACAAGGTTGAAGTGGAACTGAAATCAAAGCTGAATTCAGAACTTCACAAACTAATCCTAGATGTAGAGGATCTACCAGCACAAGTCTCCCAGCTCATCAATGACATCTTGGACCATCAAGTAGCAAAGACTGATATGAAACTCCGTCACATTGTCACCAAAGGAATAGAGGTAGTGTTTGACATTTAAAGTACCCACTCTTGAGGAGAAAGCATTAAAAAATATTTATACACAACAGTCACTATATTAGGTACATTTCTTAAACTGCTTGTGGATGCATATTTCTAATAGGCCAACTACATGTAAGGAACTCAATGCATTTAGGCATTTAGACACAGTCAAGACAATCAAACCGAGCATCTGAATGAGGAAAAAGGGCGATTTAAGTGACTTGGTGGTACCAGAGGTGCTCGTTTGAATATCTCATTACTTAAGAACAGAATGTGAAAAAAGGATGGTGTCTACAGTGCTTCCTTTTTTAGGATTGGAATTTAATATATCTTCATGTCACTTTGAAGGCAGGTAATATATGGCTGGATAAATTGAAAGCGCGCGTCCCCTATCTTGCAAACTGGCGAAGTAAGAGGAGTGTGTCAGATCTCTCTATGTCTGACAAACTGTTTCTGCATTCGTAAGTATTCAATGTATAGTTTTGCTTTCAGATTGCTTTCAAAAACCTTAACTACATTTTTTAGATGTGCTGGTTGTTCTGTCCTCTGCTTCTCCCAAAAGTTTGAATGATATTGATTTTTAATTTCTTTTTACCTTAATAGTGACAGCTTATTCCGATACCAGTTCAACAAAGAGAAGATGGCCATCTCTCTTCCTCTTCCACTTGGAGGCAAAAAGTTGGAAGAACTGAACATCCCAACCACTTTGTCTATGCCCCGTATAGATTTACCAGTGATAGGTCTACATGTCCCTGCCAAAAAATATCCTTTACCATCTATCACAATACCACCCTCGTTGGATTTCACTATACCCCTTCTTGGCCTGGTTGAAGTATCCACCAAGATCAACAGTAACATTTACAATTGGGAAGGCTCCGTCTCCGGGGGAAACAACACTATTGATTTTCCCAACTACATTGTGCAGTGCAAGTCCATGGCTCAGTCACCTCTCAACCTATTGTCATACAAGTATGAAGGTAAGTGTCTTTCTGAAATTTTTAAAAGTTAATCAATAATTCTGTGGAGTTGCTGTAGAGAAATTGGCATAGTAGTTAAGATTTTGTACATATTTAGCTCTTGATCTCTTGCTATGCGATTTGGACCAACTCAATGTAGAGTTTTAATAAGAACTTTATTCTTCATATTTGACTGTGCTGTTTTAGATACTGATGACGGTATCATTTCTTTTTGTCTATGTCAAGGAACTGGGATGATGTCAGGAAGAGCTGATGAAAATGTCAAGTACCTTCTTAACTGTTCCTTCAGCCATAGCCTCATTGACACAAGCTTCAGTGTCTTAGAAACATTAACAGTAACAAACAAATTGAACGCGAAAGCTAGCTACAAACTTGAAGCCTCTAGTCCAGTAGGCCTGCAGACCTCCATCTATTACTCTGCTCAGTCAACCTCCACCCTAAATTCAGATGAGGTTTCAGGAGATGGCACCATGAAAGGGTTGCTTAATATAGGCCCACTATACACCAATACCTCCTATACCCACAGCTACTATCTACGTCCATTTGATCATGAGGGAAGAGGAGAGTCTACCCTGCACTTTGAGTCACCATTCATCCAAGTTGATAACATGATCCATGGAGTTTGTGCAAACTCCGAGTTGAACATTGTGTCCAAAACCAATGCCCAAAGAGACATTTTCAAGCATGTAGCAGAGCTCAAGTATAAAGATGCACAACTGACTCTAAAATGCCATGCTGCAGCTACAGGCATGGACACAGTACTCAGTAACAAAGTTGAATTTGGTGTGTCTGACCATATGGCCATCCTTGCAATTGAGTCGCAGGCAGATTATGACACAAATAAGGTATTCTCACTCATAACAGGATCCTTGGATTCAAATGGGCTTGAAGTAAACTCTGAGGGTTCCCTGACCTTTGACACAATGCGTGGATTGCACAAAGCTTCTGTTGGGGTTGGTAGAAATGGTCTGACCACAAGTGGAATTAACAGCATTCTGTGCAGCTCTTTAACAGTGGAAAATATCTTCAATGGTGCCATTGACAACCATGAAGCATCTATGTCTTCGTTAACCAAAGGAATGACTGCAGAGAGCCGGGGAGAGATAAACATCGAGGGTAAAGTCACACCTGCAGAAGCCTCTTTGAATGGTGTCTTCAAAGGCCATGCTTATGATGCTACAACAAGACACGACATGAGTATTGCACTGAATCGTAGGGCTCTCACCTTTAGTAGTAACACCATGGGAACACTTAAGCAGATGAAAATGGAAAATAGTCATGCGCTGACCCTCACACTGTGGACCCTAACTCTACACTCCAACACGAACTGCGAAATCTGTGAAGATGTTCACTACAAGCAAGATACCAAGCTTAATATGAAGCCATTTCTTATGTCACTTGGTGCAACAAATGACCTCAAATTCAATGACATCATTTTGAAGAATGAAGGCCAAGTGAAACTGGAGCCATTTAAGGTGCACCTAAGTGGAAGTATGAATGGAGGTTATGGAGATGAAGTCAACATCATGAATAGCTGTGAACTCACCTGTGACGAAATGGCTGGTACAATGAAACACAGCATGTTTGGAGATGTGATGGGTGCCAAGCTAAGTCACAACTGTGAGCTTCAGTTTGCTGGACTCTCCTCCACTTCCAACTGTGAAACACAAATAGAGTCTGAGCGTCTACATTTCGACAGCACTATTCGCACCATGGCACTGCCTTTCAGCTTCACTATCGATGCTCTTGTCAATAGTGATGGAAAGATTAATCTCTATGGGGATCATGCTGGTCAGCTGTCCAGCAAATTGTTGGTTAAAGCTGAGCCCTTAGCTGTTGCATACTCACATGATAGTCGGGTATCATCCACACATGTGCTTCCAAGATGGGAGTCTTCCATTAATGTAGAGCACAAACTTGATGGTCTCCTGGCACCTCATGACCAACACGTGACCTGGCAAACAAAATCTAAAATCAATGACCATGCTTATAACCAGGACATCAATACTTACAATAATCCTGAGCAGTTAGGATATGAATTTTCTGGAGTAATGTTAACAGATATTTTCAACAAACTAAGTGAAGACAGTGGGTCTGTATCAGAAATACAAGAATTCCGTATCACTAGTTTCCTTAAGTATGATAAAGTCAATGAGTGTCATATTATTGACATTCCATTTATTGAGAGCCTTCCTGCTGCTTTTGAGCAACTCAAGAATGCACTTGTAACAACATTAGAATCTCTTAAAAAGTTCTTCAACAATTTTGACATTGATCAGCTAATAAATGACTTTAGAGGCAAGTTAGATTTGGTAGCAGTGCAAGTAAGTAACTTTATGCAAGAACTAGACTTGGGGGGCAAAGTGTCTCACATAAAGAGAAATCTTGATTATTACAGCAGTGAGTTTGCTGTAACAATTGATGACTTTGAACTTCTAATGAACACTTTAAGCAAAAACTTAGAAAATACAGTGATGGATATTGCAACTAACATAAAAGACCTAATCCTGACAGTCAAGGACTATATCGAGGCAGGGCATCTTACCAATGATATAACAAATGTACTTTCAAAGATTGCAAAACAGTTGCAGGACTTTGATGAAAAATACGAAATCAAGCAGTCACTTGTAAAAGTATTTCATGCTATCGAGGACATCATCAGACAGATTGATCTACAGAAGCTCACAGAAAACAGAACTGCATGGTTGCGGGAGCTTGATTCTAAATATAGAATACTGGAAAAAATCAGAGACAAACTGTCTGAAATAAAACAGGCCATTAGGGACTTTGACATTAACGTGTTTTTTGGAGATGTAAAAGATTATCTTCTCTCATTTGATTTGGCCTCTTATATTGATAAGCTCTCATATAAAATCCCCTCTTCAGAGATAGCCAAAGTGATTGAATCTATGAATGATGTTATTGTCAACTGGATTGATGAATATGAAATCCCCACCAAAGTTAATGCAGTGTATTCATACATTAGGGATCAATTTTTGAAATACAGACTTAATGATAAGTTAAAAGAATTAATGGATCAGACAGTTATTCTGATTGAAGAATTAAAAATTGAAGAGACTGTGCAGTCAGTTGTAAGTGCCCTGAAATCTATCAACTTTATGTTTTTTTATGAAAAAATTAGGCAGTTTCTGTACAGTGTGATAAGCCAGCTCAGAGCAACTGACTTTAAGAAAAGTATTGATGGCCTTAACGAAAACATTTCTTCAATGTTTAAGTCAATCAAACAATTTGACTACAGTGCATTTGTTGATGAGACCAACAAGAGGATTACTGAACTAACAAATTATATCAATGAGCAGATTAAAACATATGAAATAGTACAAAAAATTGAGGCTATAAGAGATTATTTTAGAGAGATCCAAAGCACCATCTTCACTTATTTGGATGAGCTCAAAAACACAAAAGTGGCAGATGCTCTAAAGAAATTGAAAAATGTGATCGACACCACATTCTACAATGACATTAAAATAAAAGTTCAGGATATCCTTGAGGACATGAGACAAAGAATTATTGACATGGATATCAGGGATGAAATCTCTATTTACCTCCAAAGAGTAAGTGAATCCTACAGTAATTTGGTGGCCTACATATCTGTGCAATTTAACCGAATTATAGACACAATTATAAAAGTGGTGAAGGACAACAAGATTATCACCCAGATGAAGCAAGCTGTTGATGGACTTCTGGATGCACTGAAAAGACCGGAGATTGAAGTTGGCTCTTTTACTATACCTTTCACTGACCTTGTCATTCCAGCATTTACAATTGACCTAAACAAACTACAGGAGATCAGTATCCCAGCTCAGATTTCCATCCCTGAGTTTACCATTCTAAACTCCTATACAATTCCTGCCTTTACCATAGACTTTGATGAGATCAAAGCAAAGATAGTGGCAATCATAGATGACATCAGAGAATTTGAGATCAGAATGCCTGACCCAGAGGAAATCTTTGGTGATCTAAAAGTTCTCTACCTATCAGAACTTCCAGATTTCTTGTTTCCAGGAATAACTCTTTCGGAAATAAAATTTCCAGCTATCGACATCCCCAAACTAAATCTGGAAGACTTTAGAATCACGATGCTCCCAATTCCAGAGACCAAATTGCCTGAAATTCCCAGTGATATTTGTATCCCAGTTTTAGGTAAAATCCATGGAGAATTAAGAATCAACTTCCCACAGTACACTTTTATAACTATAGCAAAGATTGGGAATGCAACATTATCATCAAAAAACCCAACGTTTGAAGCCACCCTCATGTCTTATGTCAGTTCACCTATTGAGCCTCTTAAATACACCTTTGAAGCTGCTTTTCAGGTTGGAGCTCCCAGAATGAAGAAACTGCTACTCACAGGAACAGTGAAAGCTGAACATATGGCCTTCGTCTTTAAACAGGAAGGATCATTAATACTGTCAGGTTCCTCTATTGACACTAATTTGAGGACTAATGCCAAGGCCACAACTCAAATGTACACAGCAGACATGTTAAACACTATTGCACTTACACTGAGGAGTGGGATTTCTGCAAACATATACACAACCTACAACCACAACTTAGACATCCCATCAATTGAAACCTCAAATCAAGCATCATTGAAACAGATTATAGATGCTACAGTGGAATCTGGGAAAATTACTGTGACTGGTCAAACTACTGGTGATGGAAAGTGGACCATTAAAGACTACTCTGATGTAGGTACACATGCAAGCAATGTGGATTTCAACATCAATTTCAACACTGCCAAGCTAGTTTTTGTTGGAGAAACAGACTGTAAAGCTTTGAAAGTGAAGAAAACACTGACTGTTGAATCAGTGTCCTTAAGCCATATCGTCCTTGAAGCAACATGTGAAACTGAAGGTCCATCCCTTAAGAAGAGTGTAATGATTTTAAATGGAGAGACACATATTGGGGACTTGAAAGTTGCACTGGCAGCATCTCATAATGCTGAATTCACTGGAAATCTGATTGGATCCTTGTCCAACTCACTGGAATTAATGGTGCATCCATTTGAGGTTGTACTTGATGTTAAGTCTCAAGCAAATTCAAAGATTACCCTCCCCCTGAAACTCTCTGGTAAGGTGGATTTCCTAAATGACTACGGAGTTGTACTAAACTTCGAAAAGCAGCATGCATATTGGATTGCTTTGGCAAGATTCAACCAGTATAAGTATCATCACAACATAACAGCAGCAAACAATGAAATGGACATCTTCTTTCACTCATCAGCTAATGGAGAAGCTAATCTGGACTTTCTGACTGTTCCCCTCTCTTTCCCAGAGATAACAGTGCCTTGCCTTGAAATGAAAACCCCTGCTGTCAAACACTTCTCTCTGTGGGAAGAAGCTGGATTCAAAACCTTGCTTAATTCTCCACAACAGTCATTTGATATGAATCTGAAGCTTCATTATTACAAAAATCCTGATATGCACAGTCATGAATTATACCTCGAACCAATCTATGATTCAATCCGTGACAATGCTTATGTCATCCAGGCTCAATTTGAAAAATACAGGGATAAAGTAGTTGCACTTCTAAAGGATTCATACAACAAAGCTAAGTCACAGTACATTAAACACAAAATTGACACTTCTAACTTACCTCCTAGAATCTTCACTGTCCCTGGATACAAGATACCAATACTGAATATTGATGTTTCTGCTTTTAGGGCTGAGATGCCAGCTTTTAGCTACTTTGTTCCGAGAGAGGTCAGTACACCAAGCTTTAAAGTTCCTGCATTGGGCTTCACTGTGCCATCCTATACCCTTATAGTACCGTCTTTGGAGTTACCTGTCATCCATGTTCCAGAAACCTTAAGTGCAATTAGGCTTCCCACTTTAACTCTCCCAGCCATTGAAAACAACATTATGATTCCAGCCATGGGTAATATGACTTGTGACTTCTCCTTCAAATCCACTCTGATAACCTTAAATGCTAATGCTGGCCTCTACAACCAGTCCGACATTGTGGCTCAGTTTGGTGCTTCCTCAACATCTGTGTTTGATATTTTAAATGGAAAAATTGATGGCACCACAAGTTTGACACAGAAGAGAGGACTAAAACTGGCTACCACTGTCTCCATGGAGCACAACAATGTGGAGGCAAACCATGAATCTGCTGTTAGACTGACCAAAAGGAGCATGGAAACTTCTGTGTCTAACGCTGCGAAAATCAGTCTACCACTCCTCAATCTAGAATTGAAACAGGAAATCACTGGAAATACCAACACCAAGCTAAATATTATTTCCAGGAAAAAAATTAAATACACATTTAACATTCCTGCAATTGAGTCTGTAGGCAAAGGGAACCTTGATATAGATTGGGCACTGGAAGCACTTTCCCATATGTCACTGACAACTTCTACACAGGGGAAGTCAGATATAACCATAATGGGAAGTTGTGATTATTCTGGGGAATTAGAGAATGAGGTCAGTTTCTATCTTAATGCCAATCACCTGCGTTCAACTGTCAGGACTTTCTTAAGTTCAAACTTTGACAAACAAGAAAAACAAAAACGAAGCCCAAATAATAACATCCTCCAGTTTGACTTGAATGAGAACTTGGCTCTTGAGATGTCCATCCAGCATATCTTTGCAACAGTTCATTTCACAAGCAATAACAATATCAATTCAGCATCTTTCAACACAAATGGAAGGCACACTGTGGAAGGAGAACTGGAATTTGTTCCTTTAACAACATTCAAGACAAAAATGAACATTGACGGAAGTCAACCAAGTAGTTTGGGTCAAGTTGGACTCACTCAGAGCATCAACCTTGCCATCAGCTCAGAGAAGCAATCCCTCACCTGGAGTGGTAAGGAACAACTGGCATCTCTCATCCATGTTTATGATTTACTCATGTCCAATGATGAATCTCAAGTACGCATGGATGCCACTGGATCAGGGGAAGGCCCCCTAGAATTCTTGAAGGCAGTTAGGCTTCCTGTATATCAGAAGACCTTGTTTGATGTGTTGGAGTTTGATCAAGTCGCAAACATTGACAACTTACAATTCCTTAACATTTCATTCAGCATTGTGTACACCAAGTCAATGGAGGGCCAGGAGTATGCAATACCATCTAAACTACATGAAAATGGAATCACTTTTAGCAGCCCTGTGATTTCCTTACCTGTGCCCTCTTGGGTAAAAGAGATTCCATATTCCATAAGGAACATAGACATGCGATTTGAAAATGCTGATGTTCCTGATTATCTCACTCTTCCCCCTTTAATCCCTATTCCGAGCTTCAATGTACCGTTTACCAATTGGTTTGTGGAAGCCTTTACAATCGATCCAAAGAATCTCAACATCCCTAAAGTGATCACCACCGTACCCTTTACCATCAGTGTGATAGGTTATCCAATAATATTAGTGCCAAGTTACAACATTGACACAGAGTATCTACAGGGAAAAATGTCATTCCTTTCATTCAAGATGCCAAAGCATGAAATCACTGTTAAATCTATCACTCCGGAGCAAAAAATTGAAATCCCTGAAATAGCCCTACATCTGCCTACAAGTATATTTATTCCAGGTTTTGGTGCCCTCAGTGCTACTCTTAAGATTTCCTCCCCTATTTATAATGCATCAACAACTGCCAACCTGGAGAAAGAAGACTCCAGCATCATAACTTTGCTCGATTCCAACTGCAAGTCTCATATGACCTTCCTGGAATACGACCTCTCTGGTAAGTCTTGCATATACTGTATTTGACTAGACAGCTTTGAGGCACTTACTAAATCAGAGACACCATATGAATGATATTTTATTTTATTTATGTCCCCCCAGCCAGTGCAACTCTTGGATTTGATAATGGAGTAAATCTAAATGGGAAATGCAACCTGATACACAATGATGCAAATATCAACTTGCTACAGGTGTCCACACAAAACACAAGGTAAGTATGGGTAATCATAGGATTGGAAAACAAGACTTGCCGGTATTTAGTTTATTAATTCTTTCTGCAAGACAATTTCTAACAGGAAGAAAGAAAGAAAAAGGTGAGAAAGTGAAAGAAAAGGTGCAAAATCATGAATTAATTCATAGTGCAACTTTATCACATCAGCTGCAACATCTACTGTGTTGTCATTAATGCAGTATTACATGTGTACTCAATACTTAGAAACCTTATTAAGTTTTGTGACTGCATGTTGCATGGTTGCAAGAGAGTTATTTGCATGTCAGCACTCAGCAGACATTAAAACACAAAACGCAAAGTATTGAAAACCAACTCTAGGGTAGATATTACTGGCTTAGTATCCAGGGTTAAGAGCATTTTCAGTGAACTTGACCAGAAGAATCCCTTTGTTTGGTGATAAGACTTGATGTTGTTCTGGGGCTGCTGACCTCAACTGAATGGAAACATTCAAAACATTGTGTCTTGTCAGAGTGAAATGGCTAACCCAAGAGTTCTCAATACTATCTTGATCAAATGCTCATTAAAAACTACTACTTGTTTTTCTGTTTTACAGGGAGTCTCATCATGTTCTGACTGCTGACATCACCAGTCAAACATTTACGGATGTGAACCTCCGCTTTGCTTCACGCAAAGATGGAATCATTGCATCTGTTTCTTCACCATCGACTGGTTTCTTGGGCTTTCAATTTCAGCAAAGGTCTCCATCACAGTTGTATGGAAAACTATTCAGTCGCTCCCTGGTAACTCTTTAGGCCCTTTAAAAATTATTTCTAAATCTACATGTGGTTTGACGTTAAATGTAGTGGAACTTGAAAATGTTTAAACAATTCTTCTTCTTCATTTTTTCCTCCAACTTCAGTCTACTCCAGAGAAGGACACCGATGTTTACACCGCCAAAGTCACACTAAGAAACTCACGGAAGCTAATCTTACAGACATCATGGAATTGGGACTTTCTCCATGATGTGATTGAGGGGACCAAGGACAGAATTCCTGCCATGACGAATGCTGTGTTGAAGTTTATTAACAAGTATCATGTCGCTCACTTTGGCTTTGACCTCAACCGTGGCGGAATCAAACTGAAAAACACAGTTTCCAATTTTGTAGAGAGAGTCTATCAAGGGGTTCTTATGTATTGTAACACACTCCAGAGTGCAGTCAAACAGTTTGCAGAACAAGGAAGAAACTTGTACAGAGAAGCTTCTGACAGCTTGATGTCCATGAGTGTGAGGAATTCTGCAGACAGGTTGGCTCATGAAGTCAGGCTAGTTTTGAGACATGGGGAAGACAACATTTTTGTCTTTATAGATGCTGTAGCAGAGTTCTTGACTGACATAACATTTAAATTGACTGAATCTGATGAGAATCCCCTGAACTTAGAGATGTTGCAGCAAACATGTTTGTCTGAACTTGAGAAGACAATCCAAGGGTTTGCAAGCATAACGCCTAAGATTTTCAGATTATTCAGGGAAATGCGCTTCATCATACCTGGAACAGATGTTTCTGTTAATGGAAATGAGATCATAGATGAATTGAGTTTTAGTACAAGGTCTGCATATGATCAGCTAAGACAGACACTGCACAATGGCTTCAGTTTGCTTTACAAGGCAGTTAATAATTTCGTCCATCTTATTGCTGAAATAGGTGAGAATTTCCGCACCTACCTAAAAAATGAAAATGTTGAAATTATGCCTCAAGTTGATGAAATCTATGGAGAGGTTCTAAAATCTTCAAAACAAGAGATTGAGCAAGCTAAGAGACATATGGGTACATACAAAGACTTTACCAAAATGAAGATTCAAGAGGCTTATAACACTTTAAGTGTTGAGTGTGTAAATAACAGTACTAAGGAGATTATAAGTACTTTGCAGTCACATCTCTATGGAGGACTTAATGAAGGTGTAGACCTAATGAGAAGGGCATCACAGAGTACAGCACCATACATTATAGTGGAAAATAAAAAGGCTGACATTGAAATCCCTTTACCCTTCCCTTGGAAATCTTTCAACGAATGGCCAATGCAGTTCAGACAGTGATGTCTTGCATCTCCTGGTAACATGGGCTTTATGGCTGACAGGATTTATATGCTGTCAAAAAGAAAACTTTTTTGGTGCCAATAATAACATGTTTAAATGTATTTTATGTTTGATGTCATAAAACATGTTCAAGCTATTCTCTAAAATGTAATAGATGAATAATGAAAAAAGCTTATACAATTACAATAAGAATGTATTCAAAATGAATGTTTGATTATTTTGTTCAATTAAACAGTAATGAACAATGCCTAACACATAACTGGTTCTTTTGCAATTGCTTTGTCTTCACCATTTTCCTCACACTCAACATGCAGCTTTTCAAAGTAAATGTTTAAGATCAAGTCATGGTAAAATATACTGCACACAGAAAAATAGTTGCAGTGTTTGCAGAACATGATGAAAGGAATGTTTGAGATCACCCCCCTTTTCAGCCGAGATGACATTTTTACCAAATTTAAGGATACATGCCGGAGCATTATATATACCGTATATATATTATATTGTATGTGTGCGTGTCATAAAATGGCACATAACGATGAATAGGCCACAGACTCAGTGGTTCACAATCCATGCTTTGGCTACCAAGATGTCCTAACCAGTTTTATTTACTACTCGACTTACCACATCTAATGGCAGTTAGGCAATGGCGATTTTCATATTGACAGCCACTGTTCATTGTGGTTCATGTAGTGTTACAGAGAACCTGAGGTTGATGGTTAGTAGACATGATAAATATCTATATCATAGTTAAGAAGGCTAGCCATCACAATCACATTATGTCTTTCCTCTCTTTATTAAACCTCTTATCATCACTTGTTTGGTAAAAGTAATTTGTAGTTTGCAAAGAAATAGCAGAAATGAAAATGTCATCGTTTCAATTCAAAATCAGTACAGTACATCATCAAAGGAATATGGGTAGCCCCTCCTTTTACAGTATTGGAATTGCTAAGTATTGATTTGTAATTACATAGTAATTATAAAACATTAGTGTAATAACCACTGGTAATAAGTTGGTAATTACAGAGAAACTACTGTAAAAGGATAAAAGAAGGGTTACTGGAATATGCATACTAAACTCATGTGTGCGTGTGTATATGTGCATATGTAGCTGAGCTATATTAATACACACACACACACCTGCAGGCATGCACTTCTTATATATATATTAAATATATTCATGTTTAGATTTGACATACAGTCTTTCCTGTTTAAATCTCAAACTATTCAGTGATCTCTGCCAAAAAATCCATCTGCAGACAGAGGTGAAAGCCACAAAACATCACGGTCATCAGGAAATGTAAAGATGAAAGAAGTCATGTCCTCAAGTCCCCACTGATCCACCGTACCACCATTTTAGCAACTTCTCTTCCTGCATCCAGGACGAAAGCGTGACGAAACCCACTCTCACACAGTCTGATGTCTCCAAGTGGGAAATCCTGTTTGATATCATGGTAATACTGTACTGGACACCAGTGGTCTGTAGCTCCATAATAGAATATAAGCTGAAATTAGACACAGATATTGTTTAATACAACTATCCAAACAAACAAACAAACATTCACTGGCATGAACTTACACTGGACTAAAGAATATTTCACGAGTGAACTGTGAACCATCAAATCATTATTCAAGCTCAACATTTTATTCTTCTGTCTCACATTGTCTTGATGGCATCAAATGTTGACTGGTAGCTATTCCGCATATGGAATCATATACAGTGAGCATAACTCTTCTTACCTTTTCAAGATTATTCTTGATGGTTATGTTATCTCTTTGCAGAACTTTCTTCATTTCCTGACCACCCATGTACATAGCATTAGCTATAAAGAGACAAAATTGCATTTGTTTGCATTCCTTTGATGGCTTTGTGTATATTCAACTGAAACTAAGTGAGATGCTACCAAATGTCAGATAAAACAAGATGATGAAATCCAGGACAAAACAAGTGTGGAATGACACCAAGATGAGCTGAAATGATTCAGTTAACAATTCTCCACAAGATCAAATGAATCAAAGTGAGCAACAAGCTTTACCAACCTGCGCAGTCTCCAGTGAGCAGACCTGCAGTGGGCTCAACAACGCTGAGGTCCAAAGAGCGAATGCCACCAAACACCAGTTTGATCAGGCTGCTTTTCAGTGTGTGTGGCAGCAGAGACAGCAGGAAGAGAGGCAGGTAGGCTGCGTAGCGCAAGTGACACAACACAGGGGTCATGACCTTTCCCTGAGGGCTCTGAGCCATGCGCTCAATGGTAGGAAACAGCATAACAGCCTTCAGAATCTAGATGAACCAAAACAGACACATCAAAGGGAATACAATGGCACCTGAGATAGGATAAGGCAAGGCAATTTTATTTGTATAGCCCATTTTTACACTTTGTCTCAAAAGGCTTTACATCAGCATCATAATAACATCCTCTGACCTCTGACCCTCACATCGACTGAGGAAAAACTCCTAAGAAAAACCCTTTTAACAGGGAAAAAATTGGGGAAACCTCAGGGTGAGCAACAGAGGAGAGATAACTCACCCAGGACGGGCAGACGTGCAATACAGTAGATGCAGACAAGAAAACAGTTGCAGAAGTTGTAAATCATGAACATGCAGCTGAATAGAAAATGTGATTTAATTTGCTCCTGTTAGGCTATGAGTACTTGAGTTCTCATTGAGCCTTTCACCACTCACAGACCTGCTCACTGGCATCTTAAGCCAGTTATGTTCCCAGTTATTATGTTTACATAAATGTTGTGGGTTTTGATTGAGGCTCCAACCTGTGACAGAGACTTATTGCTCTGGAGCCTGAATAAAGAATAATGCAGATTACACACTGTTTCCCCTTCATTCATACAGTAGTTGTGCAATGCTGCTGCAAGATTTTCACACACAAAAAAATAATTTTCCTTGCACTGTGTGGTCACAACAACATTTGATGCTATCTCGATGACAACTGCATGAACTCTTCCCATTCATCAGAATTAGATCATCATCAGGTTACAGCTCAGCCAACACATGAAGTAAAAAAAAACACATTAATAGTTTTTGATTTGTGGAATATTTCATATTAGTTGCAAAAGTTGTCAAAAACACATTTTGACAGCACTAACATAATTTTAGAGTAATAGAGTACTAGTTCATAAGGTAATAAGAGTGCTCAGATGTGTATAGTATATAGCCATAGTGCCAACAGTGTGCAAGAACATTTCTCATAAACATTATCTATTTCCAAATTCAAAACAGCTCCACTGTGTCACAGAACTTAAAGCCCTGCCACAGGTACAGACAAATGTGAAATCCAGGTGTGATCTGATATTGTCTGATGCAGGTCTTAACAGAGCCTCTACCCTCTTACTTGAGACAGCAGGGTGATGTGGAGTCATAAAACAACATGCAGTCACCAAACTCAAATTATTACAAATCACAGCTCTTAGAAATTGTGAGGTATAGTGATTTACCTTGAGTTCAGGGTCTCTCTTGATCATCTCTAGAATGATGTAGCAGCCGATGGAGTGTCCAACCAGGATCAGGCTGGTTTCTCTGGGAACATGTTTCCTGAGGAAGGTCAGCTTGTGTTCTATCTGCCCATTTAGACCAAACACGTCCGCCTCTGCAACTGAGGATGCATCTGTTGGAAAGAAATGTGAAAAGTTTAACCCTAACCGTAAGTTCACAGTCTGTCCATCTATCTATCTATCTATCTATCTATCTATCTATCTATCTATCTATCTATCTATCTATCTATCTATCTATCTATCTATCTATCCATCCATCCATCCATCCATCCATCCATCCATCCATCCATCCATCCATCCATCCATCCATCCATCCATCCATCCATCCATCCATCCATCCATCCATCCATCCAGCCATCCAGAGTCTCGGCTTTAAGAGGGGATCGGTACCTGGCTTCTGTCTCTCCCTGGATCGCGCAGTCTGGGTCTGACTGCTGGCGTGGCGTGCTGTCCCTTGGAGCACTCGGTAGTGGTGGGCCAGGGTCGAGATTCAACACTGATTCTGACATTGCACACACTTGAGGTTAAATTCTGTGTATTAGTTTTCCACTAGGCGTTTCTGGGGAGACTGCCTTTTGTATTTTGGTTTCAGTTAAGCTAGAGCTCCTTTTGTTTCATTGCTTTTGTTTGATTTAGAAATATCAGCAGCAGAGAGAGTTTTAGTTGATCTTTTGGGTTTATTTTTTTCTTTTGTTTTCGCAGCTCCCTGTCCGGTCCACTCACTTTTTTTTTACCTTGTGTAAATATTGACCTTGTTTACTGAAAACTGTTAACAATAAAACAACAGTTGACCACAATCCAAGTCTGGGTTTTTATGTGCGTCCCCTTTCCCCTCACGAGCCGGGACGTAACACTATCTATCCTATTAATATGTTAGGGTCAGCAAAGACACAGTGCTGTGCTCTAATGCTAGTGTATGGAGCTACAACTACACGCTACGCCACAAACAGCCCCTTCATATCTGCCCTCATCCATGCTTTCACCATTAATACACTAGAGTCTATAGTGTAAACTCCTTAGTAATCATCATTACCTTGCACCATGTCCATGGAGTCGGGAGGCACACAGTGACCAGCATGACTGACGGCCCACACTGGGTGCTGGTAATCAAACATATGATGAAGCGTTTGCATGAAGGTCCTGTAGAAGCCCACTACACCAGGATTACCTGAGTGGAAAAAATCAAAACATTTTTAAATTATTTACACCAGGTAATATAAGTCAAACCAAAGTTGAGTGGCTTTGACCAAGGAGATGAGACATAACAGAACAGACGTAGCTCAAAAAATAAAGCTTTATTGACAACAACACACTATGCAAAGAATAATTCAAAAGCATCAGCTCATATTTTTCCAAAATGGCATTTATCTGCTTTTGCAAATTAACTCTTCATATTGTTCTACATTTCTACTGCTGCCAAGCAAAGGCTGTACCACCATGAGTGAAAAGGTAAAGGGGAAGGGGAAATAAAGATACACAGTGACAGGTGGCTAACAGATGATTCACTTCATCTGATCCATTACAGTGCAATTACCAGATGAATTTGTTTTAACTACTGAATGGTCTTTAAGGGATATTTCAACATTTTGGCAAATCTGCCCATTGCCATAACCCCTATGGGTAGGTTCGTTACCTTTAATTGTCGGCACAACACCGGCTTTGCATTTACCTCGAAAACAACTCCGTCTCGTACAGTAACCTTCCTTTATTATCTCATTATAGCGTGAATGTGAAGGTCACAACTTGTCCACGCAAGCGTTTTGGAGTTGTTGGATTGTGTATTTGATGAGTTTTGAGGGAAAGCCCAGAAATACCACGAGCCTCTGTGGCGTCAGCTGAGCAGCTCGCATCTCTGCCCGGCCGATCTAAAGACAGTTTGCAACCGACACTTGGGCAAATTTGCCAAAAATGTTCAAATATCCCTTTAACAGTTCCAGCATTAGGTTACAGTAAATACACAGGGCTTCTTCACCTCAGTTCACTTGAATAGTGAGATATGAAACCTTATTTGAACATAAAATAAAATCATAACATGTTCATCCCATTAACACTCTATGGATTTGTTACAGTAACTCCCTGATTGAGGACGGTGAAGACAAACGTGTGTTTTAACTGGTGGACTGAGGAGGCTCACAAAACTATGTCTGGTTCATTGAGTAAAAAGCTCAGTCACGGCCACATCCTCCCACCTCACAATATCACACAATCATTCATCACCACAGAGTATTAGTCCAACTCACCAGGAATGACGAGGACAAGAGTTTTGTGTCCAGGTTTTAGCTGAGGGGAGCCAAACTTAAGCACCTCAGTGTTGGCTCCACAACAGTAGGTAAAGTCTGTCTGTGGTTCATCCCTGCTTCCTGTCGCTGTGTGGTCCATCTCATCAGCTTTTAAGAAAAATAAGGAAAGGAAAGTAAAATGATCATTTCATTTACAAATTCCCATTTAAAGCAGATATCATCGGCACGGCCGTTTCGGCTAATGCTGTGTTCAAGGCAGGCTTTTGAAACCGTAAGTTACAGCTTCAAGTCACAACTACGACTTGGTAGCGTTCCAGGTAACCCGTAGCTCGTGTTTTTACCGTCCTGTTGTCTGTGAAAGTTCCCTATAACGGCCACTCGTAACTTCCGACCCGTGAACTCGTACCAGATCGAACTGGTATGACTTCACAGGAAGGAAAAACACAAAGTACGAGTTTCCTTGAACGCACCATGAGTTAGCAGCCCCCGCCCTTGTCAGGCATCAATTGGTCCTCGTGCTACGTCACCACATTCACGCGCATCCCTTGGCTGCACACACAGCCCTTCATGCCGTTCTCTCCCCTCATTGGATAACACTTGTATCCCACAAGGAAAATTTTCTCCTCGGGTTACAGCAGAGCAGAGTGACGGAGAGACTCGTGTTTAGGCTGAAATACTTCATGTAAGTGATTGCTGACGGAAAATAGGACTATTTAGGACTTATATTAACAAAAACATTCCACTGATATCTGCTTTAAATGCATTTACTGCATGCCAACGTTGTATGGTAATTCAGATCTAATGAACAGGTGCTGACATAATGTATTATTACAATGTGACAGTCTATTACAGCTGGCTCTGCGGTTTGTCAGTACAAATGTGATGTAATTCATCTGTATCAAAGGTTAAATCCAAACAACTTGCAGATATGAGGATTCAGCTGTCAAGTCTAGACAGCATTTCAGTGGGAAGAGAGAGTACAGAACAACTTGAACTCAACACCTTTAGCATGAAAAATATTCAAATTACACATAGGTACCATTATTGCTAAAATTAACACGGCACACAGAGCAGTTACTTACGTTTTAAAGTCCTCTCCTCTCGGGTTAAACTGATAACATGTAGTTAAATAGTTTGTCGAGCGCTGATAACTTCAGTGAGTTAAACTGACAGTAGACTCAGCGACGTCCCAGCAGCAGTTTGAGTCTTTACCTGCAGCTGTTTGAGTCTTTACCTCCGAATAACGGTGACATGAACATTAAATAACACACACATTAATGACTCCCGTCAGTGTCATGGATGTGTGTAAGGACTTCCTGCTTCAAACACCGCAGGGCTCTGATTGGTCGGCTGAGGTGGTTGCCATCCCAACGCTCACATACAGCTACAGGTCTGCCCCCTACAGGTATGGAGTGGGACAACAACTGAATGAAGGAGAAGTCAGAAAAAGTATGAGGTGTCTGACTTGTATGGTGTCATAGGAGTGCCATAAAATAGAAAGAAGGAAAAAAATAAAAAAAATAAAAATAAGCAAATGTGGGAATATAATTAAGGATGAATGAAGGAATAAATACATAAAGAAATGTGGGAATATAAACAAGGATGAATGAAAGGATGATCTGCACACAGTGGTATGGTGGTTAGCGTGCTTGCTTCTTTGTTCTGGGTTCAATTCCTGGGTTTGGGGCCTTTGTGGGTGGAGTTTGCATGATTTCCTTGTGTTTGTGTGTGTTCTCCAGCTTCATTTCACAGTCTAAACCGCACACGCCAGGTTGACTGGTAACTAACTATCAATTGTCTGTAGGTTTGAGTTTGTGCATTGTTTGTCTCTATTCAAAACAAAAACCGTCTAAACCAAATCGTTCACCAAGGGCCATGCTTTTAGCTCTCAGCACTGTCGTCACTGCATATGTCCTTGTCCTGGGCTGTTTGTAGGTGTTTTTTGATATGTGGTCCTGTGACAGACTGCTTCCCTGTTCAGGGTGTACCCCACGCATGGATAAATGGTATCAACAATAGATGATTGAATAATTGTGGAAACATAAAGAGGAATGAATAAAACAATTAGAAGTGGAAATGAATTAATAAAATAATGAATAATTGCAGAAATAAAGAAAATAGCGAGTAGGCTACATAAATGATAATTTATTTAGAATAAATAATCCATGAACATGACATCTGTCAAACCTCTTCATGGGATTTTAAAAAGACAGGCTGAGAAAATCCTGCTGTGCTGATGGTGGTAACCATGTTTGTACCCATCTATTTATGAGGATGGCGCATACACAGGAAACTCAAAACCATTAAAGTTTCAACATGGCTGCTCAGGCCAAACGATAACATATCCAGCTGTGACAGATGTAATATCATAACTGTGCAGAATAACTGACAAAAGTAGTCTCTGCCTCTTCTTTTTTAAATCACAGTGAAACACGTCTCTTCTCTCAGTAAGTATCACAGCATTTGGTCTGTTTTACGTCTTTACACCATCAGAATCACAGTCACTACTCCTCTTCCTCTTCCCGCTCTCTCTGTCTGCTGGGTCGTCATGGTATCCGTCTGTGTGGCCCACATCAGTCCTTTGGTGATGAGCGGGTGTTTCGGGGAAGCTCTGCCCCGCCCCCAGCACCTGTCTGACAGTCATGTTCACTCTGCAGCTCTGTATGTACTTGGAGCACACGGCCCAGTCCTGTGTGGATATCTGCTCCATCACAGTGTCGTCCTGCAGGGAGGGGGCCACGCTGCATCCTTCCACCTCTGGACCGGTATGTTCCTGAGGCACCGGGACGATGCGTGGGACGGCGTGGTAAAGGAGGCGGCTCTGTCCCGACATCACCATCACATCCCCACTGTGCATGTACATGGCAGCTGGGGGATCCTGTCTGCGTGTGCCCCCCAGGAGGAAGATGGCTGACTGCCCAAAACTAGAAGAGACAACAAGATACACTCAGTCTGTTTGTTGTATGCATGATGAACTTTACTATGGGCATTCTGCAATAGATTCTTGCACTTATTAGCATTTTATTACAGGCTTTTCTGCAATACAACCCAGCATTTTATACAAACATTTTCTGCAATACTGTCCAGCACTTTATGACGGGCATCCCTGCAATACGATTCAACTCTTTACTGTATAATCTTGCACTTTTTTTTGTTTTTAAGTATATTTATTGGCTTTCCATGCCTTTATTTGATAGGACAGTTGAGGGAGACAGCAAATGTGGAGGCAGAGGGAGGGGGAATGACATGCAGGAAAGGGCTGGCCAATGCGGGATTCGTACCGGGGCCGCCTGCAGCTAGGACTGTAGCCTCTATACACCTGCGCCACTCGACGCCCCTAATCTTGCCCTTTATTACAGCCGGGCATCCTGCAATAGAATGCAGCGGTAGCCTACATAACTTAGCACCTTACACGGGCACTGTTGGCCCGCAATCTAGTACTTTATATGGGCACTCCTGCAATACAAATTAGCTGTGTAATCCATGTTCACAATAGAATTTTAACATTGAGCTAGTTAATCATGTGTCATCCCAAATGTATAACCTATATTGTTGTGCATTCTATTTTGTTGTTGTTGGAAAGTTTTGTAATTTATTGTCCTTCCTCTCTTCTCTTCTCTTCCCATCTTACACCTACCTACCTATGGGACAAGAGATGGAAATAAGCCATACGGCTACAATCTCTTTTCACATTTACTTAATTTTTAAATGTTCATTAATATGCATTGTCCAATTTCTTAAATAAATAAACTTGATTGGAATATTTTTAAGAATATTTATATTTCACTGTTTTATCCAGTCTAGAAAATATGAATGATTTCTGTGGAAATTTGCCACAACTGCTTTGTGACATGGCTAATAATGGCTAAAAATGTTTTGTAGGGACACGCTGATGTTGACCTTTGAACGTCAGCTCCTTTTTCAGTTCAATATAGATATTTTGATCACAAGGAAAAAAAATGTGCTTTGTAAGGTCACAACAACTTGACCTTTGATCATTTGTGCCAATTCCCATTAAGGTATTCCTGAGCTATTGGGTCTGTGAGAATGGGATGGATGATCAAACATTGTGAAAACAAAATGCCTCTGATTCTGACTGCACAACAAGAAAATCAATGTGATTGCAGTGACATGCTGAAGCCTGTACTTTATTACTTTCAGACTACTCTCACCTGAATGACAGCAGCGGCCGGCTGTGATCCAGTTCTGATTCGTCCACGTGGATTCCCAGAGAGGAATCAGGGCGGTAGTAGTTGAGGATTCCAGCCTCCGCTTTGAATCCTGGGAACTCACATGCTGCTGCTATTTGGAAAGACAGCCAGTGGAGATCGGCCGGGAAAGTGGTGTAGTGGTCGGCAGAGTAAGTCTGTGTCGGGAGCAACAAAGGAAACATCTGGTTCATGATATATGAAAAGCAACATGGAGAGAGATGTCGTCACAGACTGTGATATGTAGCAGTGTTTACAGTTTTTGTTTACAGTTTTCTCTCACTATATTTTTTATAAACTTGTTTACAGACAAACAACAAGACTTTTGGCAAAATCATTTCACAAATTGTGAATGGATAGGTGATAAGTGAGAATGTGTGCTGGTTTGCAAAATATTAAACCCCAGATTTGAATGAAAATAGCATCATGCCGGCAGCACGTTACAAAAGACGTTAGGGCCCAGCACCCAGACTGTTTTACTATGGAGCCATGCTGTTGTAACATGTACAGTTTTGACTTAAATAAAGAAAGCCTTCCCTGAAACAGACCTTGTCTATACCTGGAAGCAAGTGTTGCACCAAACCCTGTCTGTATATAGCACCCAGCATTAATAGCTCCTTTACAGCGGTACAGGCTGCGTGGGCCGTGTGCACCCTCATATTGATTTTGATCCGTGCACTGATAACCACTTTCTAAAACATGCTGTGGGTTATGGTCGGTATTTCAGGCCCTAATGCCCTAATGAAGTACTTGATATTTGTGGGAAAAATCTCAACTTTGTTGACACAGTTACTCCCCTGATTCTCAGCTTTATGTAATGAAGATCCATACAAAATCTTCCAACAAAGCGGTGTGTGTCTGACCTTGATGTCCCAGTTGTAATGATATCCCAGAGTGACCCAGCGCAGCCTCTCAAGTAGAGTGGGTGGTTCTCTCTTTCCAGAGGCAGGACGGCTGTGGAATGAATCAACACAAAACAGAACATATTGAAAAATTTGATTTCAGGTGTAACACAGCTGGTAATTCTGCTTTTACATGGCGAGCAGATCAACCCAACATCTGTTGAACAAACCCACTGTGTGTAGAAAGCATTAATTTGATCTTGGCAAATTGTGAGCCTGAATCAATGTATGAAAACTGTTAGGACTTGTTAAATGTGTATTTATGGTTTATACAGTGTTAAAAACAGATGTAAAAACCTAATTATAAACCACTTATAAATCCTTTATTGGGATAGTCACATTGTAAAGTAATGCTGGTAGTTAATTTAGACAATTCAGCTAAATAAATGGATTAATAATGGTTTCTTCTTGCTTTTACCTTAAATGCTTTATTATGGAATGACACAACAACAGCAAACTGACCATGTCAGTATTGTCGAAGTTAAGGAATACAGCAAGTCTCACCTGAGGGCATGTATGCTCTTGCCCCAGATGTCCTCTGTGTCAGAGGGAGACATGTGCATGTCCAGGTTGCAGACGTTGGGCTTCTGGGTGTAGGTCTTCAGACACTGCCTGATCCAGAAGGGTTGAGAGCCCGACAGGAATGGGTTGGAAATGAAGATGAACCCTGAACGTCACAGACAGTTTGATAAGAGGAAACATTGCTGTACTACTGATGTCAACTAGTATTCAGTAGTTCAGTAGTCAGGCAACAAATAAAAAGAAAACCCTGATGGTAGGGCTCATTTAAACATTGTCAGGTTGTTTTAGCACACTTCTTAACATTTAAGAAATACCCTGATCATACCTAATGACTGTGATTACTTTGTTATGGAGCAGCCCCTAGTGGTCATTATTGGTAATGTACTTCTGCATTGGCTAAGTGTTGTATCCATCCTTTGTTATTTGCAGCTGCCTATGGTTTACCTGGGTAGCCCTGCAGGCCAAAGGCTCTCCAGTCCCTGACAGGCTTTAATCCAACCCTGGCAGCCTCCACATCACTCACTGCCCCGGGGTCCAGTTTCGCTGTGACTACCTATCAACCACACAGACACAGAGACACACAAAGACAAAAAAACAGTCATCAGGTTTGCTGCAGTGGCTCATGTACATAAAAGAAGCCACAACCCCTCCCCCCCCCCTCCCTAGTCTTTCAACCTGACATATTTCTGTGTCAGGACGCAAAATGTGCAATATTGGAAAAAATGAAAATGGAATGAGTTTACAAATGCTATATGAAGTGTTTTATTTTTCATATTTGTGTATGTTGGTGCCTGCACAAGGTGTTTTTTGATTGCCCCAAGGGCTCCAGACTAACCTTCTTTTACCAGGAGCACAGTGGCCCCTAATTTAAAGTCTTAGGAGCCCAAGCAGAAAATTTAGGGGCGTAAATCGACTTGCAGAGCTATTCACATTTCCTTTTCATTCATGATCTTCACACACATTTGCCTGCCAAATGCAATGGCAGATTCCAGATTCGTTCAGTCTCATGGAGGGATATGCCGAATGAAAAATCTAGTCTATACAAATGTGTGTTTTGCTCCTTGATTATTATTAGAAAATTAAGTTGTTTTTCCATTATCATATAGTTGTCAGATCACATGACCTCAGCCATTGAAACTGTCAAGCAATGGGCTTTATGCACAGCTCTACTACTTCCTGAAATAAGCCAGCTCCTTTATTTACTGTTTTACATTATTCGACCAACTGATTAATCCAGGTGTGCCTGACCATTGTTGTGAGGTCAGACACATCTGGATTAATCAGTTGGTCCAATAATGTAAAACAGGAAATAAAGGAGCTGGCTTATTTCAGGAAGTAGTGGAGCTGTGCATAGAGCCCATTGAATCTCAAGTAGCTGCATGTTGTACATGGTGTTGTTAATGCATATGAGGCTAAATTATTTGTCTGTCAACATCTCCAACTTTGTGCTGCGGGAAGTAAAATAGTGAGCAAGAGTACTTTTGGGGGCATTAGAGTGACTGACTGCTGCTATGGCCAGTGCCAGGACACCTCTCCATCTGGGACAGTTTCTGCAGGTTCAGTCGTCAGTACCAAACTTGTCTCCACCAGCCTGAGAGTTAAACAACGTGTCCGTCGCTCCCAGGACAACACCAGCTCTCTCCCTGGTCGCTCCGCTCACCTGGTCACTCCGCACGTCTTTGGAGAAGTCAATGACATCGCTGAAATCCGGTGGAGGGTTTCTTCTCTTGTAGAACTTGAATATTTTTCGAAACGCATCTTCTCCACTCTCCACCATGGAGGCCGCCATCTTGGCCATGACGTCACGAGATGACCTCTCAACTCAAGTCCGCTCTGGAGACATTTCCAACTAAATCATCTTAAAAATCTCAGTATTGTTAATGAAACACATCAAAACAAACATACAAAAAGAAAATTATAACTATGCAGCATTATGTTTATTTTCAGCATGTAAAAAATACATTTGTGTCACGTGATATATTACGTCAGAGTAGAGACCCGGCGAAGAAACATGGCGGCGCCCTCTAAGAAAGTTTTCGAGGTCTTCGTGTCTAAAATACCATGGACTATAGCTGGCAGTAAGTCTGTTAAATTGTGTCGGTTATCATTTGTATATAGAAACAGTCAGTTCTATATATGTATTTATAGCCACGAGTTTTATTGTGTACATCGTCTTATAACCTACTGCATGCACCAGCCACATCGCCACCTCAGAACAGCCTCCACATGTGAGAAGAGCAATATGTGATGCACGTTTGGTAACATCGTATTAAACATAGTTTTCTCGTCAAGAAGCCATTTTCAAAGCAATATAAATCTAACACATCAGCATCGCAGACCCAGTTACCGTTTTAACCATCAAACTAAAAATTAAAAGCGCAGTATAGCTGCTTCCAACAGACCTATGTAACAGAAACTGTGAATTACAAATACAGGTCCAATACATAAAGATAAGATGTGTGCATACAACATTGTGTGCTCTTTATACGGGATAGGAGTACTTCCAACTGGCAACAATCACCTTGCTCACAGTGGCTAATGTATTGTATTGTATCATCAGACTCTTGCCAACACAGTCCTTGTTTGTGGTGCTATTGAAATGCATTGCACTGACGGACTTTTCTACTGTGTTTCTGCACTTGTAGCCTACAATGCAATTTCATTACAAAATGAAACTCATTGTAGGCTATATGACCATGCAATAATGTTAGACTGCATTAACCCTTGATAGGTATAACATGTAATAATCTGCAGCACTCCTTGTAGTACTGCTCTTGAGAACATTAAATTTGTGTTTGTTTTTCAGAGGAGTTAAGGGAGTACTTCGGACAGTTTGGCTCAGTGAAGAAGTGTATTCTGCCATTTGTAAGTTGTTGCAGCATCAACATGACAGACTAACTCTATGGCATACCTTTTCAGTACTGGTAATTGGTTGCAGTGTGCTGAGCTTCCAGGATCACTGTAGTTGTCCATACTGTACCTTACATTCACATTTACACAGACCCTCCTACTGTGCCAGTGCTACTATTAATTTCTCCTTCTGTTATAATTCACTGATACATATGCACACATGGGTGTGAAAATTGCCATACAGACACTTAAAACTTCATCCAACCTAATGAGCATAAAGAATTTATGTATTTTTGCTAAACCTGCCATGTGTGTGTGTGTTTGCTGTATGTTGTACCAGGATAAAGAAACAGGCTTCCACAGAGGCTTCTGCTGGGTTGGATTCACGACAGAGGATGGCCTCAACAATGCACTTCAGAAAGACCCACACATTTTTGAAGGAGCAAAGGTAAAAGTCAAATTTATCACCATCATTTCTGAACATGTTCTTTCCCAGTCATGCCAGCAACATGTTGGGCTATTTGTGAAACAGAGCTTTCACAAATATTTATACAGTTTGGCCTATTTATTAAATGTGTATATTTAGTCTTTTAGCTGTCTTTTCTAATGTTCTTCTTTTAGGACTGTAACAGAAACATTGTAAAGAATCAGATTAATTCACCTTCTAAATTACTGAATCTTGAATTGATGACAGTCAAAGTTATTTTGAATTGCTTTGTGCTCATTTGAACATTGAAAAAGGAATGAATGCTTATGGGGGCGGGACTAGATAAGCTTTTGCTTCTCCCGCTTTTCCCTTTCGGCCATGTATTGTATTATTTGATGATGAAGTGTGATGATGATGATTTAAATTGACATGCCCGAAATAAACAAATTGATTGATTGATTGATAAAGGAAGACACATTAATAATATGAGCTGAAAGTACGTTCTTAACAATTTCACAAAACACAGGCTACATGTGAAAAAGTTCTTTTAGAAATATCAGCATGTTACTAGATCTTCCCTCAAATTATATCTGTAGATAAAGGTGACAAAATTGCATCACATATGCAAAAATAAAAATAAAATTCACTTAAATGACAAATCAAATGACTGCCAATACCTACTGGGGAAAAAGTTACAACATGGATAGAATTTGAGAACTAAAGGTGCGTTCACACCGGACCTTTTATTTTTGTCGCTGTCGCTGGTATCCCTCCGTCGCTCAGCCCCAGCGATTTTTCGCCTGAGCGATTAAACGCTCAATCGCTCGTTTGCATTGACTTAACATGTAAACTCATCACCAGCGAGAAAAACAAAAGGGGTTCCCTAACTTTTTCACATGACTGTCATGTTCCAGGTACAGCATAGAAAAAAAAAGATATGCCTTGTGTACCTAATGTTGATTTTTAATCCTGTTCTTTTGCTTCTCTTCTCAGCTCCAGATTCAGAGGAACAGACGTATGTTTGCAGGGTCGAAACCAAACAAAGAAAGTGAACTTGACTAAAGCTCTCTGCTTTTTTTGCCTCCTTGAGATGTACAATGTGATGTTTTGTTGTTCTCTGAAATTCCATTTCTTTGCGATCCTGTTCAGGCAAAAGGAGTCTAGAGCAGAATGTGTTCCTCTTTTGTACCTCAGTGATTTGGAGCCATTATTGTCAGTTTTAATGGGTGATCCAGTTGTTATGACTTAATTTATTGTCAGTGATAGTGCTGTACTTTCTGTAACCATTCTGTCACACACCAGAAACAACAGCAGTATCATTTGTCTATCAATAAAAACTGTTAAATTGTGTGTTGTTCTCTTTGAATAATGTTTGGATTTGTAATGGAATAATTGCTTATTCCATAAAGACAAATGTTATCTAGATAACTGGAGCCAATTAGGCTGGTAGTTGATTAAATAATGACTTAAAAAACGTTGCTCTGCTTTTTGCACTAGGGTTAAAAGAAGGGTTATGTAATATCACTGATGAAGAGTCCTGTTGAACGTCCCTTCACTTTAAGATTATTTTCTTTTCCTTTTTGTCTTCAATTCATACAGACATACAGTACAATGAAACAAGCTTATTAAAAAAATAAACCAACACTGAAGAGTAGCATATTTAGCCTCTGGTTTCAGATTCAGATTCATAATTGTCCCCGAGGGGAAATTCATTTTCACAGTTCTGTTCCAGACTGGTTTACTTTCCAGCACTTTGTCAATGCATTTAAATGAAAAATAATAATGACAAATGCTGCATGCAAAATAAACCTCTGAGTGCACTATAAATGAGTGCAACTAAAGGATGAGAGAAGATGAAGTAGAGTTGTTATACTTCCGGCGTCTCTAGAACAGCTGATCGCCGTCTGACCAAAGATATTCAATAAATGGAAAGATACTCCATGAGCGGCTGCTCCAATGATATGAAATGGTATACACTTCCTGTCTCTCTAAGTGGGCGTGGCCAACCGTCACCCCACCTCGTCTGTGAACGTGTGTGTGGATTTATACAATTTTTAGGTAGATGAAAGTGAGATATTTATATTTTCTTATGATAACATAAAATATTTACACTACTAACAGTAATATTTAGCATGACAAAAATAATTTAAATCATTTTCACGGGAGTTCGCGGCCGTTTGTTTGACGTTGCCTAGGAGATCTGTGCCAAATCTCGCGAGAGTGTGTCGTAGAGACAGAGACAGGTCTTGAACAAAGTGGATTTTCTCCGGATCTCTCCGTCTGAAAATTACCATTTTGGTGTCAAACTGTTCAGAAGAGATGTGGCTTGTGAAAAATGAGTCCAAAATTTGCTTCAGTGACCGTGGGGAGAAAGGCCCGATCATAATCGGTGTTCACATTAAATTGTCCCATAGGAATCAATACACTCCAAGCTGCCTCTGGTCTCTCTAAAGGGGCGTGGCCGTGCAGAAGCCCACGTGACATGCATACAGGAAGCTGCTGACTCGTCATGAAAGGTCTTGGTTTATAAACCGTCTTTGGTCTGACGCAGGGAAAAGACGTCATCGTGGTCACGCGTGTTGTAGTTTTGATGTAACATAGTCGGCGACAGTGGAGACACACAGTCCCACTGTTTTAACCCACTGACCTGACACCATCATATAGACATTATAGAGGTTATATTTCTATATGTTTGAGTCTGGTGTGGGTCTGGTAGTTCCTGCTTGTCGCTGCGGCGGGCTGCAGCTTTACTACGTTAACCACAAGTCTTCGCTCTCACGTCGAAAACTCGCGAAGAGGTCAAAACGAAACCGGCAAGTGACACAACAGAAACCCCGGTAAGACGGCTGTCACACACACACACACACACACACACACACACACACACACACACACACACACACACACATAGTGAGTGGGTTTGTTTGTCCAGTACGATATAGGCTAGGCTAGGCTATAGTTTTGTTGGTCCGTGGCCGTGGAGTGTGAGTGTTTGTCACGGTGTGTCCTGCTGTCCCCTCTCTGTTTCAACTGGTTTGTTATGAAATACAGCTGGTCGTTGCGTAACACACATGTGCCCTGTGTTCATGCGGTTTGCAGCTTCAACATTAGACCGTGCAGGTACGGAGCGCCATTTGGTCTAAAACCTCGTTTTGACGTCAAATTTGTCCGTTTTTAGAACATCTTTGCACGTAAAAACGTCACGATTTACGCCTGTAAGCGTCAGTTTCAACGTTTTCAGGTGTCAAAGTTTGGGTAATACCATCAAGTCAGTTCCTGGGGGGTAAATCCTACAGAGCCATAGAGGAAACCTTTTCTCTGCTTACAAGCCTCAAGAGAAAAAATACTAGGCTATAGCCTAGACACCTAGCCTACCTAACTCAATCTTTCTATAGCTTAAGTTGTGGTTAGGAAACATTTAAGGTGATATTTTCAACAACTGCATATTTCGGCCATTTCCACCAATGTTCAAAATTACCCCAGCAATGGGCTCTTTGCACAGCTACACTACTTCATACTACTTAATGCTGCTCCTTTATTTCCAGTCTTACATTATTGGATAAACTGATTAATCCAGGTGTGTCTGACCATTGTGACTACTCAGACTGGATTAATCAATTTGTCTAATAATGTAAAACAGGAAACAAAGGAGCAGCATTAAGTTCAGGAAGTAGTGGAGCTGTGCATAGAGCCCATTGAACTGTTCAGTACTAAATCACAGCTGTAGACAGGTAGGCTACTAGCCTCAATGTAGCCCAGACATACCCACCACAAATGTGACTGCAGGAAGGCAGGCATACAGCTGAAGGAGGCCTCACAGGGGTTGGTATGTTTACACCAACAGCCTGAACCTTCCCTGTCCAAACACCTGATGACCTTCCACACTGACATGTACACACACGGCCTTTTTTTGACGTCTTTTGAAGAAATTGATGCTGTTTTGTCAGACTTTAAAATATACGTTTTGGATCAAATGGCTTTCATTCAATATGAAGGTTAACATTGGCTTCTGTGTGCCATTTCAGCCCTGAAAACAAGATGTTAATTTGCCAAATTTAAGGATGCAACATGGTGGCCTTGCTTGAAGGGTGACACATCATGTCTACAGATTGAAGTAAATTTTACAAGGATCAGTTCCACTCAGCAAAATAAACCTAAGGCGTTTCCTCATGTTTCTGTGTCTGTTTGAACATTAAGATGACACATTTGCATTAAGGTGTGTGGTATCAGGCATGGATGAATGAAGATGTTTGTGTTTCTGATACATCAGTTTTGTTGCTGGATTTGTTAGCCTCACTTCACTTCACTTTACATGATGAAGGTTCATTTCATACAGTATTGACTTTCTTGCCTGTGGTTCTCGGTCATCCAGGTCATGGTCTTCATTTTCAACATGGCCTACAACTTCAGCACGGATTTAGTTTGACGAGGACAATGCACATTATCAGTATGCATACATAGGCTACATCATGTAAATATGCTGGACTTAGCTCAAAGCTAATTTCCATCCGTCTTGACTACCGTCTTTCCTCTGGAAGAGATTTTTTGTGAACACTTTGAACTGCTTTCAGCGGCTGCTTTGTAGTTTTAAAACCAGGAGCAGCAGAGATCAAGGAACAACAGACCAGTGCAGCTTCACAAACTGGCTGTCTGAACTGCTGTGACAGACATCCACATCCACAACACCATGTAGCGATGGGAGCAGGTGTAGCTGAAGGCTGCTCTGCATACCGGGCCGAGGAATTATTGTTGTTGTCAGTGTCTGTGTTCTAGTGTGACGAAATAGGATCCAATGAAGTGACGAGGCTCTGCTTGCTCCTCTCCTGTGCTATTTTCTCATTAGCTTAAAAGGTGACTACTTGGCGTCCCTATTTAACGTTAAAGGGATAGTTCAACATTTTGGCAAATTCAGCCTATTGCCATAATCCCTATACTCATAGGGTAGCTTCATTAACTTTAATTATCGGTGCATGTATTGTTGTTTTGAGATCCGTGGGGCTGAGACGTGAGCTGCTAAGCAAACACCATGGAGGTGAATGGTCCCCTGTCCCTCATCAAACTCATCAAATACACAATCCAACAACTCCAAAACACTCTGGTGGACAAGTTGTGGCCTGATCATTCACCACACTATGAGATAATCTTGTAACATTACGAGACAGAGTTGTTTTCGAGGCAAATGCAAAGTCAGAAATTCATTCCAGACATGGCAGCTGGGCGGAGTGATTTTATCTTTATACTTAAAGCAGAAGTAAGTGATATATTTGTGTTAATATAAGTCTTAAATAGTTATATCTTCCGACAGCAATCACTTGGCGGCACGGTGGCACAGTGGTTAGCACTGTTGCCTCACAGCAAGAAGGTCCTGGGTTCGAATCCCGGGCCGCACAGGGCCTTTCTGTGTGGAGTTTGCATGTTCTCCCCGTGTCTGCGTGGGTTTCCTCCGGGTGCTCCGGTTTCCCCCACCACTAAAAACATGTCGGCTAGGTTAATCCTCCAGTCAGTGCCCCTGACCAAAGGCACTGGCTCATAATCTGGAGTTGGTCCCCGGGCGCTGCACCGCGGCTGCCCACTGCTCCTCAGGGATGGGTTAAATGCAGAGAAAGAATTTCACTGTACTAGCTGTATATGTGACTAATAAAGTACCTTTTTTACTTACATAGAGTGTTTGGTCTGAAACACGGGTCTCTCAGTCCCTCTGCTCTGCTCTGAGCCGAGGAGAAAACATTTATCGTATCCTACAGTTTTTATCCAATGAGGAGAGAGAACGGCATGCAGGGCTGTGTGTGCAGCCAAGGAACGCCGTGAATGTGGCGACGTAGGGACGAGGACTGTTATGGTGCGTTCAAGGAAACTCGTATTTTTCCGACCGTGAAGTGGTACCAGTTCGATCTGGTACGAGTTCACCGGTCGGAAGTTACGAGTGGCTGTTATAGTGACTTTCACAGGTAAAACAGGTCGGAAAAACACGAGTGGGTTGCCTGGAACGCTACAAAGTCGTAAGTTGTGACTTGAAGCTGTAATTTACGATTTCAAAAGCCTGCCTGGAACGCAGCATTAGCGAAAACGACCGGACCACTTACTTCTGCTTTAAGTAGTTGGTTGATTGTAAATAGCACATTACAGTGTTGACATCATCCTTGTATCACATTCTTTTGTACCCGTTTCAACTGCTGTAAATTGTTGAAATTAATGTAGGTTTGAATGGGCAATAAAGTTCTTTATGAAGCTTTTATTATAACTTTGTTAATGGTTTTTATTTAACAAATACTATAAAATTAAACAACGCATGTACATGTCTGCTAGCTTTAAATACACAAAATGAATGAATAATAGAAATGTGTAAATGTTGTGATGGCTACTAATACAATGACTCTGAAGTATCAATAAACATGTTGTAGCCAATAGGTAAATCTCTCTGCGGTGGTGACTACACTACAGCTGATCCATCCCAGTGAAATACAGTATTTATGAATTCTGTTCTTGCAAATGTCAGTCATCAGTGCCAACAGCAGAACTGGAGTCACAGCTAAGAAGGTGAAACTTAGAATAGAGTAATACACAGTCAGTCTGTTGTTTCATTAGATGAAGCTGTGGTGTGGAGACCTTTCAAATTACAATGAAAGACGATGGTGGATCAAAGTTCATTTCAAACATCTGTGCATGATGTCTACTTCAGCTGAAGACTGTTTGAATATTCCTTTAAAAGATACCATAATAAAAAAGAAGAAGAAAACTTCAAACTAGTGATTGAGATATAAAGTAATCAGGACACTAGGTGATAAATCAAGTGAGAAGCAGGTCGCTTTTCTATAGACTTAAATACAGTTGAACCTTGATGCCTGTTTGTCGAGGTGTCTTGTGAGATGTGAGGTCCAGTTGGACAGTGGGAACCAGACCCAGCTGCCCTCTCACATCTGGCTGGTCGGTGTGTGTGTGTGTGTGTGTGTGTGTGTGTGTGTGTGTGTGTGTGTGTTGTTCTGGTAGATATGTCTGCAGCCTTTTAATAAGGAAGGTACAAATTGATTTGAGCCGAAATACAGTGCTCAAAAAATCAGAGGAGCACTTCAATCACACATCAGGTCATCAGAAGAACGAATTATATGCACTGTGGAAAGTACTAACTACTCCAATCCTCACAGACTGGTGGGTGGTCTTGACAGTCAAGAAGCCCTGGTGGCCCAGGTGTGAATTTATTATGACCAATAAATAGACCAATTAAGAGGAATAATAACTGATCTTCTATTTTGTATTAGATGCACTACGGATACAGAGGGTGTTACATTATAAAGAGTCATCCTCATGTTTCTCCTCAGTCCCTCCTGCTTAATGTCTTTCTCTTTTGACAATGTTGAGATAGAATATTGCCCTTTTTCCTTAAGAGCAGAAAGTGACACCAGGAAATCAAATCTATAGCAAAGTCATTCAGTGTTGTCACATTTTTTTGGTTGAACTCATGAAACACATTATTTCTTTCACCTTTGCTTCCACATGTTTTCCTGCACATGACACTTTCTTCTGTCATTTTGTGGAGTTTGCAGTCTGTGAGAATGTACTCTGCATGTTTGTTCTTCCTCCAGTATCGCCCATGGCTGGTCGGCTCCTGAAGGTCTCCTCTCTGGCTACGGCGGTTCTGGCCTCCTCTGGGTTTTATGTGTACAACAGGCAGCTGGACATCAGTGACCTGAGTGTCATCCGCTTTGGACGAGCTGCAGCCACTGTGAGTTACCTCTCTGCCCTAATTGAGATTAATATTAGGAAGTTTTTTCCTTACAGGGGAAGCCACATCTAATCTGACTGTGTTAACGCACTCACTCTCCAGACTGAGCTGGTTCTGTCCAACCATCGCTAATGTTTAACTTTACTCATCTGCCAAAATTCATTTGAATTGAAACATTTTTAAATACTTTCACAGGATGACTGTATGTAATAATTTAGATGAATTAATCACAGAATGTGTAATTAATTCTTTCTTCTCTTTTTTGCATTGCTTGACGGCCTTAGTTTTATGACCTGTTTTAGTTCCTAGGGACCTGAACCAGAAAGTCTATACTTGCAGAACTAGTTTCTTGACAGTGGGCCTGCACACCATAGAATATTAATATAATAATAAACTTATAGTGCAATTCGTCCATAAAATGCAACACAAAGTGTTAAGAAAGAAAAATAAAATCATGGGTATGTTTAAATAGAATAAGATTAAACAACCATCAGGTAAATATATCTATAAGATAGCTAATTTGGAGACTAGAATAGATAGGTCTAGCAGTAGAGTTCCTTTACTTGAGTCAGAGTATAGATCGTCCTGGTCTATGACTCCAACACAAGTGAATATTGTTCAAGATTTTACTTGAATTTAAGTAGGGGAACTTGATTGAAAATATTCAATATTCAGAAGTAGCCTACTTTTTAAAAGTGTTAACACATGTTCTGTATTCACTGTAACTGACTGTAAAATCTGTAGCATAAAAAGACGCCTACAGGAATAACTATAAAAACAGAACTGGGCTGTGTGAGTTTACAAAGGTTTGTGGGAAACGAAGCTTCAGTCCACACACAGTAGGTTTTCCTTTTAGCTTGTGCATAACAGTTTACTATCAGCTTAGCAATTCTGGAGTTCAAGTAAGTTTCAAGTTCCCAGTCAAAGTCCAAGTTACTGTACCAAAGAAGTCCAAGTGGAGTCACCTGTTCTAAATGACAGAGAAATACTAATCCATAATAATGAGCTTTTGAAAATAACATCTTCAAGCACAGGAAGCAAATTGTTATTCTGCATAATAAATGATCACGTGCTTTCTTGTGGCCGGGGATAAACCTTGTTTGTTGATTTAAAGTCATTACTCTGAGGATAGATAGGTAGCATGCAACCTTTCTGTTGAGGATGAGACTTGTGAGACACAGTTTAGTACAACATGTTGATGATGCTGTCAGAGTATGACCACTTTTGTTTTAACTAACTGTCCCTCAGTCCTTTCTGGAATCCTTCCATTCTTATCAACATTTACACATGTTTCAAAATGACTTCATAGTGAGGCTTCAGATTATCGTTTTACTGTGCAGTGGGACAACCGTCTGCCACTCCTCAGTTGTTAACCTGTCGGAGCTTTACCTGTTTGTTGCAGACGGCCGTCATCAGCTACGACTATCTGACTGCTTTCAGACATGTGGAACATGGCACGGAGGAGTACTGGGCCCTCAAGTCCAAGGTACAGAAGCACTTTGGTTCTCCTTTTTCCATAATGACAATCACAATGTATTTCTTAAACCTACTTAATATTGTATCATATATTATTATTATCATCATATAAACTACTTCACCATCCCTGTCACACTTTAACTGACTAGATGTTGTACTTTTCTCTGAGAGAAAAAAAGCTGCTAAAAATGTTGTTTCAGTCACATTTGTGATTGTGAGGTGCTGGTGTGCTGCAGTCAGCGTCGTGGCTCGTCCAACATCCAACAAACTACCTGCTGTTGACTTACTCTTAAGCTAGTTCTGCTGCAGCATCATGGTGCAGGAGTAGGAGTACCAGTGGATAGTAAGAAGTGTCGGTACACAAGAGAAAGTAGTGGTATGCTGAAATAGAAGAAATGCTGGTACCAAAGACCTGTTAAATCACTACCAATGTTCAGACGCTCACTTTTAAAACTACATTTAGTCCAGCTTTAACTGTTAAGTATTTTACCCTCACTGACATCATCTACAGTGTGTGACAGAGCTGTTCATCACAGTGACCGACCAGAACACGAGAGATGATTCTTCATTGAGTTGAAAGTCGAAAGTTTCACACAGATTTTTTTCTCATAGTGATGAAATTATAGTAAATGTTTCAGGACAGAGCTGAATAATAAAGACAGATAGTGCAGATTGTAATCGAGCTGATCTCTTAATGAAATATTACATTATGGACGAAGGCTCCATGTGTATAATATGGTTGTCTATGTCCTCGCTCTGGCTGATCAATCATAAGAGACCTCCTAATGTTCATAAAGACAGATTTTGGATGACACACTTCAGTCTTAGGGATTTTAATCTTCTCCCAAAATTCATACAATTGATGCACCTTGATGTAGACACTAAAAAAGGCAACAACATGCTGTCAAGTGTGACTGTAACACAAGTGAAAGTTAAGAGTGTAAAAATGTGGAAAACCCAGCAAACATTTACATCTGAATTAATCTTAAACCTTCAAATCATATTAATGAACACACTTAAAGGAGAATTCCGTTCATTTTTGACCCCTAAATCGTTGTCCTGATGGTCACCCAGTGTTGGGGGGAGCAAAAAACGCGACTAAAATTGATGCAGACAAACCGGAGTTACACCATGGCTACCCGGCGCTAGCACTAGCAACAACGCTAAAGTATGAGGGCAATTTTTTCAACCACAACAAACACTCAAAAAACAATCAAATATCTATATGGTACATGACTCGAATCCTTATGACACACCACTGAACTCATAAACTGTACAGTTATACTGAGTATAAACAGTATAAACTTTGTGTTTTTGCATGTAATCACTCACCTCAGACAGCCGAACTCTGAAACATCCTGGAAAAACATTACTAACCGATCGCATATCGCTGATGATTTCTTTACAAAAATAAACAGTCGAGCAGTGCAGTGGTAATGTCCAAAATATCTCAGACCGTTTATTTTTGTAAAGAAATCATCACAACAAGGAAAAAGTGTTTGTTTCTGTGGCAGGGAGAAGGCGCTCTGCGATCGCTTAGTAATGTCTTTCCAGGACGTTCCAGAGTTAGACTGTCTGAGTTGAGTGATTATATGCAAAAACACAAAGTTTATACTGTACTGTTTATACCGGTTTATGCTGTACAGTTTATGTGTTCAGTGGTGTGTCATAAGGATTCGAGTCATGTACCATAGATATTTGATTGTTTTTCGAGTGTTGACGCTAGTGCTAGCACCGTCTAGTCATGGTGTAACTCCGGTTTGTCTGCATCAATTTTAGTCGCGTTTTTTGCTCCCCCCAACACTGGGTGACCATCAGGACAATGATTTAAGGGTAAAAAATGACCGGAATTCTCCTTTAATGACTGTGCTGAGGTAAGTCTACTTTTCGACTGTGAATATTTGTAGGAGAAATCCCACTCAAAGGTGAAAGGTAAAAACAGTAAATGTCATTTGGTGGTCTCCAAATGTCTGAGACCACTTACCTATTTATCTCAGACATTTGGACCCCCCTGTACATTGAGTGATTTGTGCTGGTGTTTGTTTAAAGGCCACAGCTCAGTGAGGTTCACTCAGGAGACCGCTCCTGTAAAGGTCAGAGACCACCTGTGCTGGCAAAAAGTGTTCTGCTGCGGCAAGAGAGCTCTAGTGAACCTTAAAGAGCATGGTTCAGCATGGCTGGCCTTGTATATGACATGTGTGTGCGCGTACACACACACAGACACACACAGATGCGATGTAGAGCCCATCGAGCCCTGTTGGTCAAGCCTTGCTACACATGCTGATTAGAATTAATGCATGGTGCTGATTGAATTCAGAGAGGAGGCTTGCCTCCTAATTATTATGAAGTCATAGAGGTGAGAGACAGAACAATAGGCCACACTTGTTTAGTGTTTTATGTTGTTGGTTTTCCTGCAGTGATGTTTTTCTGTCATGGAAAGGGATAAAGCCTCTATCATATTACAGAGAAGCATTACCATCTTTAAATAGAATAGATAAATACACAATACAGCTTTATGGTAATAGACATAAAAAAGACACGAAGCAGCATACACTAGATTAAGACAAACTAACCTCTTAGCAAACTCCACAAAGACTCAGAGTTAAAATGCGTTTGCTCTGTGGCAGGTTTAGTCCAGCTATAATCATCAGTACCAGTATCAGCGTGTATCTGAATCACTTCAGAACGGAGAAAAGTGGTTCACCATATGTGACCATAATAATCACCAACTGCATCACTGTGGCTGTTATATAACAGATTTATTTCACTCATCGATCATCAATACTTCATATTCAGTGTTCAAAATATATTAGAGCATTAGATTGCTGTTGTTGTACAGTACAGCCTGTACAGGGTATATACACAAATCTTTGAGTCAATTTACTACCATTTAATACCTTTTTTCACTACCTTCAGATTTTTTTTAATACCACCACGACATCGAGTTGCACCAAGTATCAATCAGAAAGATTTTATGACATGTACATAGATTTTATCATCCAACACTTACTTACATCATTACCATTACCCAGGAGACTCGGTTGCACAACAGGGCATCATCCATAAGTCATCAGGAACATTTGATCAAAAATAAAATATCTTATCATGCCTTTCTCAATCACCAGCCTCTCTCCCCTGATCCCACCCTCACCTGCCCCCCCCCCCCTCACTCACTCACCTCACTCCACCTCCCTCCCTCCCTCCCTCACCCAGTTTGCCTCGCTCCGTCTTCCTTCCTCACCTCCCTCCCTCACCCAACTCACCTCACTAACTCTTTAAATAAATACCTGGTTCTGTCTCTACCGTCACAGAACACAGTGTAGGCCATATATATGTTTTTTTTTTTACATCAGTGTGAAAAGTTTCAACAATGTCCGCACATCTGCACCGTCGGTCTGTGTCTCACGTGCGTTCCATCTGACCTCAGCTCTCAGTAGAAGCTGCAGCTGCTGCAGGTGTCTGTATCTGTAGCGCTTCGGGGCTTCCTGCCCTTTCAAACGGAGCAGACCCGGACCCGGTCCGACTAAACACCGGGCTGGCGGTAGAAGGTTCATGGAGCTGTGAGCCGCGAATGCATGAAAAAAGAGCACATCGGATGTGCGGCGCGTGACGTGCATCTACATTGACACACACATAGGCTACATCAAGGCGCCTGTCATCTCAATTTAAGTCTTCTGCAAACTTGCATTTTCCCATATTCGAAACGTTTTGCCACACGCTAAAATCCGAAGAGATTCACTAGCACTTCTATCCGCCTGACAACTATGCGCGCGAAGACGATTTTAGATTTCTAGCGGCCAATGAATTGATATGATGTCAATATCATTCCTTTTTTTTTTTGAAGTAGCGGCGCAAGCAAGTAATGCTTTATTTATTTTATTACGCCTATTTCATCAAAATAAAACCAGTCATTGTCCAAAAGAAAAAAAAATAATACCTATTCTTTAAAATTAATACCTTTGGACCAAATTTATCACTTTTTAAGGCCATTAAATTTTGCTTTTTTGATTTATCACTTTTTAATACTTTTTAAAACCCCGCGGACACCCTGCTGTATGTCAAAGGCATCTTAACTCAAACACTCAGGTTTTCATGCTATTGATCATGATTGTAAGGCTTTGTAAGTTACACAATATTATTGGAAGCCTTTGTGTCACATGAAGTTATCGTGTCTGTGCCGTCAAATATTTATTTCTTGTCATGGAGGACACATTTTATTGTGTAGTCAGTGCTTCTCCTACCATTGTGTGGGTCTGATGGGCCGTGTGTGTGTGCGCGCGTGTGTGTGGGGTAACTGACAGAATTGCTGCCAGGGCGAAACGTTTCTAGGGGAAACACTGACGGTTAATGAGCTTTGATAATGAATGTCATCTTCCTTGTTGATAGCGCCTCGTCCGTAGCTCGTCTCACAGTGTAAGCTTTCAGCAGCTCACCAAGAGCTTCACTCAAAAGCCATCGAGGCAGTCAGTCTTCCAGGCTCATGAAAGGCTGCCCTGAGTGAACCGAGGAGCCATTCACAGCCAATTAGAGTCCATCACAAAACAAGCAAGGGAGAACACTTTAACCCCGGGAACATGGCCTGCAATGAGAGAACAGATGGACTGACTGCCTTTTGTCCTCTGTAGCCAGTCAAGTGGTGTGTGATTTCTCTCGACCTCAGGAACACACTGTGGCTCCAGCAGCCAGCAGCTCCTGTGACATGTTAAAAACATTTCACAACAAGTAATGAGCTGTTGTTTGCTTTAATGTTGCAAATTTGCAAATTGGCTGAGGACTGGACCTAGACGAAAAAAATTAATTTGATCTGTGTTTTTAGCCTTGTTGTAGCAGTAGCTCCCAGTGGCTCTGTTGATGTTTATGCGCATGAGCAAGATTTGCTGCGAGATGTTTGTCGTCGTTGTAAACCATTGGATGTATGATGTAAACACGGAATCGCGTCTCGCAGCAAATCTCGCGCGTCTTGCCAGCCACTGGGAGCTACTACTACAACAAGGCTAAACAGAAATCAAATTATTTTTTCCTAACAACTTTTTCATGTCACAGCTTCAGGACACTTGGGTCAGTACGGACGAGCCGTATGGAGGTGTTTGGATGTTTCATAGTGTGTTTTGGACGATTCAAAAGTGAGCACTATCCGCCGCCATTATATGAAAATCCGTTGCCAGCCGGACCCCCCCTGGAACTACAAAAGTGTTTTGATAACTCTGAAAGTTCTCCAAACCCTTCATTGGCATGAGTAGAGAATTGGTGAATTTTTGATTTTGGGTGAAGTATCCCTTTAATCAAGTCAACTGGACTTAGTTTTTTTCTTGAAGACGTTTCGAAACGCCCCTTATCCTAGTGTCTTCATCAGTTTGTCTAGCCAGTCTAGTCTTGGTCTTGGAGTTGTTCTGAAGGAGACCGGCCAAGCTGAGAGAGAGTAACTCCAGCCTACTGGTGGCTCTTGAGGAAGACAAGCATGTCCACATGCCCAGGTGTGGGACATGAACGCAGCCTAGTCCGTCCATCTGCTGAAAACACCTCTCTTCATGTTGACCTGCGATGCCTACGGCAGCTGCATTTCAACAGCTGAGTATTTGTTTTTCTCTGGAAATTTAAATTGCGTCCCTGTTTGGTTGCTGCCAAGTACTGAAATTCATTGCATTGCTTCGAGGCACACTACACAAACTCATCTGTATGCACCATGGATCAATCAGACTCCAAATTCTCTGCCAATTTTCGTGAGTTTTCATGTATGTCAAGGACCTGAAAAAAATGAAATATCCCAGCAGAATGATAATAATCCGTCCAAAAACAATAGGCCTCTTACACCTCTGCTGCCAGAGACGGCTCTGGCACACTTGGTGTTAGGCCCTAACAATGGCTGCAGTGGCAGATCTGGACTCTGCTGCTCCAAAACAGAGATACCTGCAGAATGAGGACAGAGAGATCCAGAGAGGACGGCAGAAAGAGAAATACAAACTTGAAATAGTTTGTCATAAATGGAGGGACATTGCAATGGTAGTTCCACTTTGAGTTGAGCCTAATAATCAGAGCAGGGCCACTGTGAGATGTGTGATGTTTCCTGGCTGATCGTCTCTGCGTAGCCAGCGATGGTCATCATCATCCCTTTCCACACCTCTCTCATTCTGCAGCTTCCTCTCTATTGCCCTTTTATAGTTCTCCTTCACCTGCACTAATCTCCTCGGTGTTTTGGCTGTTATCAATTTTTTTGTGACTCCAGCAGCACATTTCAATCTGTAAACTCAGAACAGTCCTCTAGGGCAGTGGTTCTCAAAGTGGGGTGCAGGGACCGCCAGGGGTCCTTCAGAGAGTTGAAGGGGGTCCCCAACTTTTTCTCGAAATTTTACCAAATCTTTTTTTTCTAGAAATATATTAGATTTTTTTCCAGAAATTTCTTGAAATTTTTCCAAAAATTCATGTTACGTACATTGACTAAACAAGTAACTTTATTCAGTCCCAGAACAAATATTTGTGTATTTCTGGTATCTGTTTCAAAATTTTGTCCAATGCGGGCGGCTGTGGCTCAGGAGGTAGAGCGGGTCGTTCACTAACCAGAAGGTTGGTGGTTCGATTCCCGCCTCCCCCAGTCTGCATGTCGAAGTGTCCTTGGGCAAGACACTGAACCCACACTTGCCCTGTGTGAATTATTACCCCCCCCCCCCCCCCCCCCTGCGAACAGTGCTGTATGAATGTGCGTGTGAAAGGGTGAATGCAACAGAAAAACAGTGTAAAGCATTTGACTGGTGACTAGAAAAGTGCTATATAAGTGCAAGTCCATTTTACCATCCAATGGGGGGTCCGTTGTCTAATTTGTATCAGTTTAGTGGTCCTTGATGTAATTATAGTTTGAGAAGCACTGCTCTACAGAGTCTCATTGGCCTCTGGGGTCCACTCCTGAGTTGATGCGATCAGTCTGGGTCCAGGTTGTCGTTATAAAATAAAATATCATATGCTATTTAATGTGGGAATTCTTTGTTAGTTTAAAAAAAGTAAAATGAATTTGTAACTTTTTGAGATGACCTGTCACTTGGCTTAAATCAGCTGTGTTACGTTCTACATATTGATGTATTTACTGTGGGTTAAATTCAGTTTAAAATAATTTAAAGAACTAATCTTCACTTTTATCTGAATCTTGATGTTGGTAGGATTTCTACACCAACACTGGTGCAATCATATTTATATTGTTCACAAAATGTAGTTTAGCATTAGTGTTGGTATTTACAGTGTTATGTAAATCCTGCCCTCATTGACACCAGTAATTCTTAGGCAAAGGGGAAAGCTGTGATGGCATGCAAAGACATAGAGTGAGTCTTCGGTTTTTGTTTTTGATTGACAGCAAGAGATATGAAGAAGCTCCAAGTCGCAAGGTTATTTTACAGGATGGGGTGAAAGAGGTGAAAAGAGGAGAAAGGAAAGATGATGAAATGGCGACGGTGAGGACAAACAGATACTCATGTCTAATGATCCTCTCACTTCCTCAGCTGCATGAGGAGAAGGCAGGAAGGGGTGGAAGGGGGGTGGGGGGAGGGATCTGATTTGGGGAAGCAGCCATTTTTAAGGTGGCTTTTTATGGCTGAGATGAAAGGGAGAAGAAAATGCCGATTCACTCAGCACATCTGCTCAAATTCTCTTTCAACACCACCACCCCAAGGTTAGAGATGAAGAGTTGTCTTTTACCCCTATTACAGCGTATTTGTCTGAGGTTGTCATAGTAATATGAAAGCGCAGTGGGGAAGGAAATCAAAGGCTGCGGCTGATTAGTGACTACTCACCAGGGTAAAAAAAAAAAAAAAAAAAAGTCTTCCCTGCATCAGACAATGAGGTCTATATTTCCATTTTGCATATCCATTGTTTAGCTGACTCCTTTCCCTGTGGAACAAGTGAACATGTGGGGGGCCCAGTGTCTTCCCCGGGCCAGTGGAGAAACACTACTTTTTTTTCATCCACAGTCACCTGAGTTGCACTGTGTATTTCTGTCTGTCTCAACTGTTTTCTGTCCTGATGGACAGCTTTAGGGATGGGATGTAAAGAATCAGCCGTAGAGAGAACAGTTTCCAGGTGCTGGCTGCATCACACTTTGACCTTCAGCACTTAGTACTTTGGTTTTTGAACCAAGTGGGAAGCTGAAAGAATTAGAGGGAGCATGTCCAAGTTTGAAACCACAGTTCTTTGCCTGAAAAAAACTGTGTAGGAAATTGGGCTCAGAAAAAACACAGATTCTCATATCCTCTTAATTTCTCTTTAATCCAGGCAGCAGGGGCCCACAACATACGCGTTTCAGCAACACAGCTTTCTTCAGCGTTGTGAGGAGAGGCGGAACTGACGTAGAATCTAACAGTTTCATGATACAACAGCTGAACACAATCAAGGTCATGAAGACATGTCAGATGCCTCAATAGTGGACAAGCCAGGAGAAAAATAATAAATACATGTGTTAAATCACAAATAACAAAGAAACAGAATGCATCAGTTTAGCACACACATATACTGGAATCAGAACAAATAGAAGGCAGATAAAGATATAAATATAAGTGAAGGAACAGCATATGCAAATACATATCATAAGCAAAAAATACATCATAAAAGTCCCTGGCTGGAAATTGGGATGCCACCTTTTTTTGTGCCTTTATTACGATAGTTGCAGTAAGAGAGAGACAGCAAGTCAGGGGACGACATGCAGCGATGGCTTGCTGTCTTTTATATAATAATAATAATGATAATAATAATTTTATAAAGCACTTTACATCAAAGTGCTGTACAACACATCAAAAACTGCAAGCAATTTACAAGCAAGAACAATACCAAAAACACTTACTTAAAACAGGACATTACTGATGAAACCTAAGACCCATGTGAAACAGTAAATACATGGGTCTAAAGCATTGCTTTAAAAACCTCAATCAAACAGACCTGCCTGATGTCTGACGGGAGGTTGGAAAAGGCCCGCTCACCAACCATATTTTTTTAATATAATATAATATTTTTTTTTACAGTACAGATGTTGTCCTCATCAGGGACACAATGATTACAATAAAAGTACAATATTTTTCTCTGAAATGTAGACGAGTCAAGTCATGTGAGAAAATGTGTATATAGATGCAGAAATGCACTTCACCTTTCCACCAATAGATGTCAGCATTCCCTCCATCCCATGGTGTAGCAGCACTGCTGCTCTTCTACAGGAGCAGGAGACAACGCTGAGTTCACATTGTGCCCACCACCTTCAACCTCTGAGTCTACAGCTTTATTACTTATTACTTAGTATAGCTCCTTCTGGTCAAATGATTTTTCTCATGTTCACATCCTGGAGGAATTGATTTAATAGTATATTTTTGTCTCCACATTTTTGTATTATTTCAGAGTGTCATGACATAATCTCGACTGACTTTATAGCATATAGAATAAAAAAGCATGCAGAATATGATACAAAGCTGACAAACTGCCACGAAGAATCGTCAAAACACGACAAGAAAAACAAACAGTACTAGGACATAGTTCAAAAGTTGGATGGTAGATTTCTGTAGTCATGACTATTGGTCACGATGAACACAGCAGACATTTGAAATAATAAGAATCTTAATATAACAACAAAAAAAGAAAATTCCAACATGGATGTCTGCCTCATCTTTATCTCGTAGCCATCGTCACTGATGAGTTAAAACTGAGCTGTTCAAACATGACTGACAGCACAGAAGTTGACTGTTTTTTTCTGTTGAGTTTATGGCAGCAGCTTATCAACCACAACAACCCTGATGCACTAAAAATCCTCGATGGATATGAAGAGGAGGAAGGTTTGCTTATTGCTGACAAACTGATCTGCTGCTCCAGCATCAACAGCAGCAGCAGCACAGACTCAAAATGTCTCACTCACTGCTGTTGTCTCTGAGCCACCCACCCAGGGCAAAGGAGTCACACATCAGCTGGCACAGCATGAGAGAGGTGAATGTTGTGTGCACTTTGTATTTTTCAGCCAGCAGACATTGCTGCACTTTCATCGAGCTTCTTCAACATGGTTTTGCATAGTCTATGATAAACACTACTCAGTACGTTTACATGACACTTGAAAAATACAAATTATTGCCGTAATCCAACTATAACTGGACAACTGAAGTGCATGCAAACGCATTAGTCCAACTAATATCAGAGTTCTCCAACTCTGATTAAGACACCCAGATAATGCGATTGGAAATCGATTTTCTTCAGCATGTATACGACTCAAAGTGGACAATGCATGTGCGCATGCTCCACAACAGGAGAGACGCCACAAGTGGAGCAGGTTCCTGTACATTAATCTGCCATAAAAGACTTGTCATCACTGTAGATAGCCTCAGAGCAGGCTGGTGGAGACAGAAAGACACTTTGTTGTGGTATGTTGCTTCATCTGAAACCAAATATTACACCACTTAGTTCCAGTGAGGTCTGTGTAGTGTCAGACATTTGAAGACATCTACAGTACATTGCACAACTGACATGGCTGCTGCCGACAAGCAGGTACACAAAGCAACATATGAGAGGCTCATGAAAATGTTGATCATACGTACGCAGCAGACGCCCTGATGTACACGCTGAAGAGCCTGATGCTCTGATATGCACCAGCCCTTAAAGGGGACCTGTGATGGAAATACCGTAGATGACCAAATAGTCGCCCGCGTGCAAATACGCGCCTGTGCTCTAATAACCGCCGGGGTCCGACCTCATTTGGCATAATAAACGCCGGTTCAATTAAACGCCCGGGCGATTAAGTGTTTACCATAGTCTGGCACAGAAAACAAAAGTTTTTTTTCAACAGCGACTCCTACCTCTGTCAGTCAGCCCCTCCTCTCGCTCTCTCTCTCGCATGCAGGCGGACACACACAGACACACACACAGACACACAAACACAGGTGCGCTAGCGGGACAGGTTGCGCTGGACGACAAAGACAAATAAATGCGCTAATGTACAGTGTTGAAATTACCGCGACCGACCGTCCCCCTCCCCTCCTCCCGCTATCGTTCATAACACTGCTCTGATCAGCTCCCTGTGTCGCGGTAACACAGACAAACTGTCTTTGTATTTATTGTCTGATGTCAATAAAGATGTGTCGGGGAAAAAAGTAGTTTTGTTCCAGTGGTCCTATGGTGAAATCCTTGTTCTTTGCATGATGGTTTGGTGCTGCTCATTGCAAAAATAAATTGTAGCCTGTTGCAAATACGCGCCTGGTTCTTATAAACGCCCGGGGTCCAAGTCGATTTAGCATATTAAACGCCCGGGCTAATAAATGGTCATCTACGGTACCCCTTTTTGAAGGCTCTTTAACATATATTTAGGTGTTTGTCTTGCCTTCCCGCCCCCAAAATGTGAGAACTGACAAACAATCTGTATTGTTCAGGCTCCCTAGGTTGAAATCCACGTGGTTTTATGAGCTGTTCCCTCAGTTGTCTTCCAGTGATGTAACTAGGATTCAAATTTGCATAATACCACCCCTACCTGGGACCGGTAGAAGGGGTAGGGCAAACAGCGGTTCATTTGCATTTTAAGGGACAGACACTGAAACCAGCTGTTCTGAACAGGGCTGTTTTGAGAGGATGAAAAGAGCTGTGATGTTTGATCCTTGTGGGATTTTGACCAAAGCATGTCATAGATATGTATTTAAGACATCTGGGAACTATTTTCATTTGTGGAAAGGGGGCATAATATGTCTCCTTTAACCCTCCTCAGAAAGTGATTTAAACTTAGTGCATAACCTTACCATATTTAAATATCTGAAAATGGCCGACTGCATATTCTACATATTGTTGAGTTGTGTTTTTCGTATTATCTTTAATTTCTTTAAAATCTGTGATTTTACTATGGCCACACTCAGTTTCAATGGTTGGCTGTCTATGACATCATATCCTGGTAGGGGCATGTGTTGTCTGATTTTTGCCAGAGGCTCTAACTTACCTTTTATTCAGGTCGAGGCAACGTTCTTTAACACTTTTTTATAAATCGGCTTCTTTCGTCTGTGTTTTAACTGAATGAGTTATTAAAGAATCAAGTTGAGCAAGCGGTAATGACAGCCCGGCTCCCAGCTGCTCCCTGACATCCTGTGTAAGCATCAGTGAATCACTGATTATTGGGGCTCTGACTATTATTTATTTTCCTGTCTGCTGCTCCGGCCCAAATTCTCGACAGCACTGCAATAATGAAGTTTCAAAAAGTTTGAATGGCTGCCATGAGTCCTGCCGACTATAAATCTAACTTGGAGCTACAAGTCAGTATGTTTTACAAAATGATGGACTTTAAGCTAATTTATATGCAGTGTCGGGCATGTAATTAGTTACAGTTACTTGTTACTTTCCCCAAAAGGTAACAGAGTTAAGCCCCGTTTCCACTATGCGGTACGTTATGGGTCGGTACGGAACAGTACGCTTATTTCAGCGTTTCCACTACCATGGAACCGTACTGGTCCCAGGGTACTGGTTACCATTTTCGTAACCCTTCTGGGTGGGGTACCTAGCACACAGGACCGGTTCCCTTGGAGAGGAGCCAAAGCACTGCAAGCTGGTGATTGGTTGAGCATATGGCGTCATCGCGCAGCGCGACGGATATCTGAAGCACAACAACACAACCGCGCCATTTAAAAAAAATGTCTGTTAGCAACAGAGTCTGGAGTGCTGAGGATGTGCAGGCTGTGCTCTCTATTGTTGGTGAGGAGGCTGGGCAGCCGCAGCTCGATGGCGCTGTGCGGAATGAGAAGGTTTTCCAGCTTCGTAAAAATGGCAGAGAATGGGTTCAACCGGACCACGAGCCAGTGTCGCTACGTAAGTCGACGTAGTGACGCTTATGGTGCGTTCCAGGCAGGCTTTTTAACCCGTAAGTCACAACTTCAAGTCACCAGTTACGAGTTTGTAGTGTTCCAGGCAAGTTACGAGTTACGAACTGGGAACTGGGAGTAGACGGATCTAGTACGAGTTCACAGGTGGGAAGTTACGAGTTTGACTGTACGTTCTAACGGGTAACCATAGGAACAGGTCGGAAAAACACGAGTTACGAGTTGCCTGGAACGCACCATTAGACACGCACTCGCCTACCCCTGAAGGTCCCCTTTATACAATGGAAACACAAAGCTGACCATATCTGACCCAAACCGTACCCATACCGATCCGTACTGTGCCGTACCGTACTGACAGTGGAAACGAGGCTTTAGTAACTGCCCTCATGGAACTTTTAAATTCAACTGTATGTAATGAAACTCAACATTGAATATGTCTAATGAATGAAACCGACAGTTAATAGAATAAATCATTATTATTAACATTGCGCACTTATTTACACTACACTGCATTGTTGTGTGGGACAATGCAACAGACACCTATCAAATTCAGTATTGTAGATGATGCTACTGTACAGTGGAACACCAGAACACAATAGATGGTATAAACAGGCCCTACTCTGCCTCTGATTGGTTTATGATGAAATTTTACTCCGTAAGCCAATCATCATCACTTATGTGGTTGTCTCGCCCTCCTTCCCCCTCACCCACCTCCCATCGCTGAGAGAGAGAACCGCTCCAGTGGGTCATCATGTATAGCCGAATAACGGTGCGAGTTATCGTCGGTAACGGTAACTGCATTCTAACGGTCGGAATAGTAAATATTTTTGATTACTCAATACTGGAAAAAGTTGCACTGTTAGCAACACCATTTATTGTAACGCCGTTATTCCCACCACTGTTGATATGATGAGCTAAAATTAAGCTGCTTCTCTGTATTGAGTGTAAAGGAGTGAGACACACTGAACATGTCTACATACACATGAAATCCACTCTCAGCGCCACCTAGTGAGAACAGGAAGTCACAATCATTTTGTTTATTTGATATTTTTCTTCTGTAGTCTGATTTCGAGCAGATTTCTAGCTATTGTGCAGCTCTGGCTCCACCTGGTGGACACAGTTGATCCTGTCTGCTGCCATGTTAACATCTCAGCGTAGACAACACTGGTCACTACGATGTGCATCTGCTTCGTGTAGCCCCTCCCCTCTGGCACGCTGTTGGTGTGGGAGTGTCTGTCCATCGCTGCTTGCAGCTTTAATGCTAGATTGGATCTGCTTTGTTCAGTGTCTCTACCAGCTTCAATCCCCTGGTCTGTTTGTTATGGAGACGGTTGCTGTAAAGCAGACATAATTGGTGTAGAGGAGACTGCGGTCCTTTGCTTGTCTCTCTGATAATTAATGAACCAGACGTTCTGTAGGTTTTTACAAGGAGACACATTTCTCTCTCTTCACATTACTGTTTCACCTGAAGAACAAACATGCTGCAGCCGTGTGTTCTGTGCTCCAGCACATGTATCCACCCGGTCCTCTGTGTCACTTTGATTTCCTCCAGTGGTGCTGTCATTATTAGTAGGGCCACTAGAGGTTGCCTCACAGTGAAATGTAACTAACAGTTGTAATCAGCTGTTTGCACAAAGGACCTGTGCACTTGTGTTTATGCAGTCGGACTCTCTGGCTGATCTTAATATCCACCGGCTTGTGGCAGAGAGCGTTTCTGCCGTTTAGAGGCCCAATTACTGAAGCATGACATAAAAATGCAGAGCATGAAATTAACTGTGGCTCCCAGCGAACCCCCCCCCCCAACACCACCACCACCTCTCATTCTCAGCTCCCTCCTACTTTTGTTTTTTTTCACACCACATCTGATACTGACCCCATATTCTGGGCTGTCGGAGGAAACAGTACAGGGCCTATACATCTACACTTGGTTACAGTGGATAACAAACATTTTCCCCACCTTGTTGTAATAATGCCGGACTGTGTGAAAACAAATGCCATTTTTTCAATAAGTGGAGCAGCAGAGGTGTGAGATGCATTCTGTATCACTCTATTAAATGCCGAGGGATTATTTTTGTGTGTGTGTGGATGGCTCGAGCATCGCTGCCATAATACATAGAGATGAGGCCTTTTGACGACACAGACTTAAATCTGCGGACAAACACACACATCCTCACAGAGGCCCCACTCTCCCCTGTGACAGGCAGCTTGATGAGCCTCAGTGAGTTGAGTAACGAGCTAATCATGAGCACCCCAATAATAAATAGGCCTTGTTCATAGTCCACTAATCCCAGTCATTTAGCTCTGGTGTGGCAGTGGAAATCAATTACTGCAGCTGGGCTCACAGTATAGAGGCCAGCTCTCTGCCATCCGCCACACACACACACACACACACACACACACACACACACATGCATACACACTCTTAACCCATATTTGCACCATTATATAGTGTTTCACATTGGGATTTTATTTGGAAGCAATTTTTGGCCTCTGTGAACAGGAGGAATAATTCAAGCAAACAATATATTCCAACCTCTGAGCTCATCCTTCAGGTAAAGCGCTGGTGTCAGGATGTGGTTACAGCATGAAACACCTAGCAACCTCTAGCAAGGAAATAATAAGGCGCAGGCACACTGTTGTTTCACTTGGATATTTTTTTCCCATCCAGGGTTAGAGTGTGAATATAATGAAAGATGCTATTTTCCTCCCTTTTCTGAGACCACCATCTTTATGCTGTGTGCCTTTACATAAATATTTTAAATAATTAATTCATTATGATTTTACGTGTTTTATATAGGTAACTTTAAGAAAATGTTTTTGGACAACAAGCAATTCTGCGTCAGGTGTTTCATCAGCCAAAGTATTTTTTTTATTTTTTATTATATATACAGCATATATAGTATATAAAAAAAAGACTACAGCTTCTACATTTGGACATTGCACTTCACCATATTGCAGGTTTTTATTTACAATATTTTTAACAAACTTAAGTTACAGTAGGACTTTAGGATTCAGTATGTTTGTTTGTTTGTAATCATTATTTTTAGTAATGACTTGACAGTCACACTAGTGAAGTCATGAATAATAACACACACACACACACACACACACACACACACAAAAAAAATCTGAAAAAAGTATTGAATTAGTGATTTGGTTGAGCTCACTGAGCCTGTCTCTGTCTCTCCAACAGTGTGTGTGCAATTGATTTAACCTGTGTAGACTCTGCTACTCGCTGCTACACTCGCACGCAGTCAGAGAGCACAAAGGGAGGGGAGGAGGAGTGATTCCGAGAAAACAATTTACCATCTGTGCTTAATGACATCAGAACGCTGTCCACCATACTGCACTGCAGGGAATTGGCCCCGGGGCCAACGCTTTAATTACATATGTAAAGAGAGACTGGGTTACAGAGAAACAAAAAGAACAATCTGAGCACCACTTTAGGATGGTGTTCATCAGACAGCAGCACCACTTCAACACTGAGGAGGGTGTCTGTGGATAATGCACCAGTCTTTGAAACACTCAGTTTGATTGTGATTTTAGCACCAGATGATCCTGGACCACACAATGTCACATCTGAATTTATGTCACACCTCAACTTTATTAGAGAAACCTAAAACAGTTGTAGTCTAATATTTTATCTTTGTTCGGTGATAGTTGGTGAAAGGGGCAGATCCTGGATTTTTTATTTTATTTTATTAAATTACTTTCCTTAATGTAATTGTTCGGCCTTGGTAGAGGTGTACCAGTTTTGCCAGTGAATAACCTGCATGTGTGATGGAGCAGCTTGAATTCAAACCATGAAGACAAAAAACTTTTCAGTTCATTCATTCTAGTTAAACTGTTCCCAATGGAAATGAAAGAAAATAAAAGAAAAATGCAAATTTTCATCCACTATTGTTATGAAGAGAAAAAAAAACAGCTGGTGCAAGCATTAAGATTACTTTGATGTTTTTTTTTTCCTTTTCCTGTCAGGTGTTTTTTTCCTCCCTTTATTCTGATAAAGAGACAGGTCCATCAGGGAGAGGAGGGGGGGTTACATGCAGCTAAGGGACAGATTTGAACCTTGGCCCCTGCAGTCAGGCCACTGTGGCCCCCAGCCAGCTTTCTATTATTTGCAAGTTGAATATAAAACAGGTATAAGGAAACCCATTGTTGACACTATAACTACTTACTACATTCACTGTTCTAAACAAACATGTTCCCATCTTATTTGGGCTCATTTAGACACAGACTGGTTGAAATCACACTAATCATCTGGCCAGCAAAAACACATTTGCAGCTGTAATGTTTTGCTGCTGTTTAATGTATTCCACGCCTCCACCACAGTTTGGTTGCAGCTCCCCTGCAGGATGCTCCAACCTCATAAAATCCAACATGTGCTTTGCTTTTATGCCACAAGGAGTCACAAGTCTCTCTCTTTTCCTCACGGGCTTAAGATGCAGTGAAGAATCTCATAGAAATGGTTGGATGGTATTCAAGAGTAAAGGGTAATGACAACAACTCTGGCATCTCCATCAGGTTCCTAGACGTCGGATATGTCTCTTGTCCAGGATATTTAATTTACCGGTACATAGACTGATGATGAAAAAACGTATAACAGGATCTATAAAACAAAGATTCTGAATATATCTGCAATGTCCAAATATATATATATATATATTCTACATTTTTAATAATCAAATTGAATTGGAATCAGATAAGATCGTCAGAGAAAAATTAGAAAGAGTAAAAATGAAAGGAAGCGTACCAATTCATCATGTGTAAGCTTGTGCAAAAAGATACGTTTTAAGAAGACACAGTTGTAGCAGACCTGAGTTCTCGTAGATGGTAGGACCGTCATAGCTAGAAATTTTATTTTAATTTTAAAGGTCCAGTGTGTAATATGGGGGTAAAACCGTGACATCCAGTGTTCAGATGCTAGTTCGCAGCGCTCACTTGCTCGCATTCACCCCTCCCGTCGATAAAGTGAGGACAAAAAACCTTGTTTACCACGACTGGGAGTATTTCAGGAGCAAGGAGCGATGAGGTGAAGAGCTAAACCATTTTACGATATAGTGTTGTTATGGTTCATGTCCTCCTTCTTTTTTCCTCCTTGTTGGTTTATTTATGCACGCGAAACTCGCGAAACGTGGCTGGCTGAATTTTCCGTTCAGGCTGCCGTACAAACATGGCGACATTCTCTAAAGCAAGACCCTTCCTATATAAAAGAATAATTATAAGCCCACGAAAACCAAACAAGTTTTATTTTATAGCGGTTACTGTATACACTTGTACAAATATGGGTATATATCAAATTTAGCCAATAAACCTTTCCAGTTATTACACACTGGACCTTTTAAATGTTTACCGTTCACATCGTTAACTTCACAAATGCTCAAAAAATACAAAAACAACAAAAGCTTAATTTTGATAATGCAGATGTGTTTAGTCACCAATATATAATAATATTTTATAATGTTTTTTTTTTAAAAATTTGACAGAATTTCACATTACTATATGTGACCAGGGGGATCAGTCATTAGTTTGAAGTTACAGAGTTGTGTCCACCTCCGCACCAGAATCAGCTCAGCTTCTGCAGTGACGGCAGCATTTGGGCACATTATTGAAAACAACCACAACAAAACATGTTTGTACAGAAGTGAATCACAACCTCTGTGTGACATGTTGTTTTTTGAGGCACACGGTGACCTCGCAGCAACACAGTTGTGTTTCATAACAACGCTGCTCTGAGTCTGTGCCGCTGACTTGATCATTAACATTCATTTGAAAGAAAAAACAATCTCATGTGGTTCTAGTTCTCTTCTGTTCATTTCAGCTTGTGAGCTAAAATGTTCACAGAGCATGTGTACAGCTATAGATCCTTCCCCCAACAACTGGAATTAATGCCCCTTCTAATTGATTGATTTATTGATAATTACAAATAGATTTTGAGTCAATTGTTGACTGTGGGGAGTTTATTCTCACACAATAATACAGTTCCACAGAAGGAACTGTAAACGTCTATGAAACCAACACTTATCTAATCTTCCCTCCATTATATATTTTCTTCCTTCACTCTTCTGCTTTTTTTCCTTTCCCACCTTCCTCCTTGCTTTATCCATCTGTCCCCTGTCTTCCTCACCCTCCTTCCCTTCATTCTTTCACCCTGTGATCCATTACACACCACCACCACCCCAAAGCATGTACACACACTCGCGCACACACACACGCACACAAACACCTCGGGCCTTTTATTTACTGTCTTTGCCAAGTGTGTGAAGAGGATGAGTGGAGCGATACCCTGAGGCATTGTGCGCTGTGCTCCTCTCTGTGATGTACCACAAATTAACCCGTGTGTCTAATTCGCTAACGGTCCACTTGATTGGACGCTGCGTGTGTGGAGATGGTGTGTGGTGGCCGGCGTCAGCCTATCCCAGAGCAGCGTTCCCCACCGGCTGTCAGTGAGCGGTATATTGCCATGGTGATGTCATCTTCAAGCTGTGAGCCCACCTCAGTCAGACAAAGCAGACTGATTACTGGAAGAGGGGAGAGAGCGGTGATGATGAATCTGATGATTAGGCTACAAGCCTCCAGTCAACTGGTGCCAGATTTTCATTCTGATCACAGCCTCTAATCAGCTTCTTACTGTTGTGGCAGAAATGGATCCCATGACTTCAGGTGATCTGGCTGGCTTCAGTTCAGAGCATGCATGATGCATCATCATGATTTTTTTTTTTTTTGTCATTGACTATGTCGGATTTTAACCTTAAAGCCCCAGTATGTAACTTATTTGGCTTTTTATTAGCAAAAATCAAATATAGCACTGAAGTCGAATCACACCCGCACCCAAATGAAAGCTTTCTCGTACCTTATAGTCTACTTGCCAACAATGAGTACCCGGAAATGTTGAGTACCCCAAAGTTTTATGTTAGAAATAGATAGTATGGGTCCCCAGTATTCAGAAACTGCCGGATGCTAACTTATATATATTGGGCAATTAGCATAATTGACACAATTAGCATAAATTAGCATAATTGTCTATATGGGCAATATTTCAACAAAATTGACTTGGCTGATCTGGGCAATATTGGAGTGGTTTTAGGGGTTATTGATGATGCTGAATCCATTTCTGACATTTTCAAAATTCAAAATGGCTGTCTAAACCGGAAGTGACCAGATTTTGGCATCCGGCAGTTTCTGAATACTGGGGAGTGACCATACTACATATTTCTAACATAAAACTTTGGGGTACTCAACATTTCCGGGTTCACAATGGGGCCCTATGGGCTGGCAAGTAGACTATTAGAATGTGTTACAAATACATAAGGGGGGCCACACCGAACCGAGGCGGCCATGTTGCATCGGCATTTTTTACGTTCAGTGGCAGCGTGACCGTAGGTAACCACGGAAACTCAGCGGAGCTATCGGCTCGGGGAGAAAGTTTTCCAGGTAGCGCCTGTTAAAACCTATGTTTAAAACTGTCACCACCGTGTGAGGAAGGACGGAGGCACTGATGTTGCATTCAGGTGCAGTCAGGCAGACGGCAGTCGGCAAACCAACCAGATGTCACTTTATTCGACGAGAGAAAGACGGTAAAACGTGGGTCAGGTAAACAATACGACATCACCATGACAACATATTGTCACACCTGTATTGTTTTGCCTCGTGCTGGCGGACCACTTGTTTACATAGACGCTTGTTTATCCTGTTACATGCAGCATCTGTTGTCTGTCTGATGTCTGCCTGATGTCTGCCTGATTTCACGTGAATGCAACATCAAGAATTCATGCAACCACACTGCTAGATGGGGATAATTCCTACATATTATACCTTTAACTATGCTACATTTTTATCTTGATTAAACAGCTTTGGAGTATGATGGTTAAATAAATGATTTGTAACTTGTCTGCCTTCCACCTAGCGTCTCTTGGCCTCCAACCCGGTGTCCCAGCTCTGGTCTCTGTGGCACCACGGCACAACCACACCCCGTAACTCGTGATCTCTTGTTTATGATGGATAAGACTACACAAATACACATCGTAACGCGTATAAGTAACATTAGCGACAGCTCCATGGATTTCTTTCTCGCCAGCTTCATTAAAAACAAATGCACCTGGCTGGGAGGAGGGTTAGCAAAAGCAGAGGAAAAGCGACTAGCGATAGTTTCTCTTTGAATCTTCTAGTGTAAATCCTCTTTGCAGGCAAAAATAAGTTAGGTTAAAACATAAAATCACAGCACAAATATCACCAAATTACTGTTATCTAATAATGATAATAAACAATACATTTTCACTCTATATTTTACAGTTAACAGTGTTATTGGTACTCATACAGACCAGTCGTCAGGCCTCAAGTGGATTTTCATTCACTACCGGGTTTTAATTGGCTAATTTAATTAACTTTTAATTGAACTTTCTGTATACATTCTTCACATTACATATATTTTCATTGGTGGATTACTTTTGGAGCTCACTGTGAATAGTGCATTACTTTTTAGCGGTGTTTGCCAGGTGTTACAGTTTCAGAGAGAGACAAGCAAAGGCAGACAGACACATGACGGACGGTGTGTCTGTTTTCAGGTCTGACACATCTGTATTTACAGCAAACAGACAACGCATCGCCTGCTAAATGTCCATCACATTGGATACAGTTACTGGTGTTCCGTTTACTACATCTGCTTTCAAACATCTCATTAACTTTTCTTCCACAGTTCCAGGTCTTTCTCAACGAGTTCATATCATTCAACCTCCTGCTTCCAAGTTCTACTTTTAATCTTCAGGTTTTGTCTCTGCTTCTTTAGCACTGCCTCAGCAATATTCTTCTGTTTCCACTGTATTTGAGCAGCTCCAACTTTTCCAATTATTCCACTGACATACTTAAACATGCAGGGTTTTTACTATTTTGTTCTGCTTTTTTCATTTTAAACAGCTTTTTAAATTGTTCTAGGCATTTCATCTATCAGCTTACAAGTTCTGCCAAAGATTCAGCCTTTTCAGCATTACTTCGGCAGTTTCTTAAGCCTTCAGCATCCACATGTGTTTCAAGTCAAAATGTTGCTCAAGGTGATGATAAAATGCTACAATTGTAAGTTTCTATTGAGTTTTAAACTTGCCTGAGAAAATTGTCAGACAAACAAACAAACAAACAAACCAGCAATCAACAATTTATCCATCAGTGACTTCTGAATACTTATACCGTAAGAATTAAATCACAAAATCAACAGAGTGAATGTGGAGTCTTTCTCATTAAACTTTGATTTAAATGATTGATTTAAACTTTCTTTTAATTTTTGTTAATGTCAGCATTGAAATTAACTTTGATTGTTGTTATTATTATTATTATTATTATTCCCCATGTTGCCCCATGAAAAAAGCTGCATTATTTATGACTCATCCGTCCCTCACATGAAAGAATGGGCTCATTATTGTTGTTATTATTGGGTTATGATTCCAAGACTGCCCCCCCCCCCCCCAAAAAAAAAGCAGCTACACTGTGGTGTTGGTAAAAGCTTTCACGTTTAGTGTTCCACATGGTCTGACACAAAGGATGAAGCTCTAATAGCGTAATGATACTCTTAATAAATACTGTTTCAGTGCATCATTAAGCAGAAAGGCTCATCTGGTAATCTCTGGCCACTTGTTTCTGTCAACTGCTTCGTCATCATTGCCCAGATGACACTCATGTCAAACCGTCCTAAGGGAACGTGGCGTGTGTGCACATGTGTGTGCGACGGTGTGTTGGCGGTGTGTGTAGTGGGGTAACAGGGGTTAAGGGGAGCTAATTTCATGGCTTTTTATTGCCACTGGTCTCAGGGGAGGAGCTCTCTGTAAGCAGTATCACTTCCAGCTGGTTTAAATGGGACAGATGAGACGGGACCACCACATACATACACACACACACACACACACACACATGCATGCACAATGCAGACTCATTACTTACCAATGTATGTAAAGATATATTGTTTTTTTTTCTGTGTGTGCGTGTGTGAAAAGAACGACAAATGGCTTTTTTTGTGGATTTAAAAACTGCTTCACCTGCAGGAAAATGAAACCTTCAAAGTAAATGAAAACAGTTCTTACAGCAGCGTACAAAGCCTCTGTAAAAGGCCTGTGTTAGCCCTCTAATGCATCATTACTACAGCACTGTGCTGCAGTATGTGGCCATCAGAATGGTGATAAAAAGACGGGTAAAGGAAGATAGATTGGATGGTCAGACCTTCAGTCTATAGCAACATAATGAGACACAACATGAGAGGAAGGGAACCAGGTGGAGGCTTAACATGATGAAGACCAGCACAGTCCCAGACCTGAACCACATGGAGCTGGTTTGGGATTAACCGGTACCTTACAAACAATAGCCTTTTGATTCCTAATGTAGAAACAACACATCAGTGTTATTTTGCTAAAAGAGTAAAATAAAAGTACATTCATCTTCAATTTCTTCGATTCTATGCTGAAACACAGAATTTCAACTTGAGTTAAGTTTTTTTTCTGCGTGGATTAGGGTTGTATATCTCCACCACTGAGGCCGATTCGATACACATCTCGATACGCTGCCACCGATACGATACATTAACGATACACTGCAGCTGCCGTCGATACGATGCGATACGATTCACTCCTGTTCACGATGCGATGTGATTCAAATGCGATTTGATAACGATATGACTTAATTACAAAGAGATTCGGTTCGATATGATGTTTGATACAGTTGTGATATGAGAGTTTCTTTCCACATCAGGTTTATTACCTCAATACCATTCTGCTTTACTCTCTGTATCAATTTGAGGGATGTAGCCTATATTTGGTTAATTTTTACAGGGCAAACCAATAAATCATATTTGAAAGGTACAGTCTAGAGGAAATAAATGGTAGAAATGAAATCCAGCTTAATCATATGTAGAAGGCTAGAAGAGATCGGAAGAGATGCATCGCAAATTCAACCATAAATTATGTCCGATGTAGCCTGAATCTACCGGTGCAGTCGCATCGCATACGTTTATATCGGACCACCGATATGAATCGGTGAATCTCCACATCCCTAGCGTGGATGTGTCAATGTTATATTGTATTCGGACACAGACTGTAATCTTCAAACCCTATTAGTTGTTTCTCGGGTTGTCATAGAAATAACACATAACATCACAAAAAACGCCTTAAAAAGATTAGCACTGGTTAATCACCTTCTTTTTAATTTCTTTTTTTTTATGTAATACTTTGTGGCAAAGCTTCTTGCCTTCAGATGCATAATCAGTCATTTAATTCTCTTTGCGTTTTTGTACTTTCCTTTTTCTTTCAGGTATATAATCACAAAGTAAATAACAAACCCTAAAGAAAACAAACAAACATATACATGAGACAAACTGAGGTATTTCCCAAATGAGGGTCTCAAAGAGATAGTTATTCACCTTCTTCGTTGCCCTTTGACCCTCCTCAGTAAAACTTTGCAGGAAGATTTACAAAGGAGCCCATGATGACTCAGTTGCAAAACATACCTGTTCATTATTCTGTGGCTTCCATTGTCGTTCATTGCATGATTGTTTGCAGATGTATCATTTCCCTCTGTTCTCATAATGTCATATCTGCTGGTCATTTTAAAGGTTTTTTTTTAGTTCCTTGACAGCCCTAGTTTTTTCTTTTTATGTTGCAGCTTCACTCATTGTCCCATAACCATGAAGTAAAAACAAACCTTTAGATATTTTCTTGCAGATTTATGAAAATGCTCTCAGACCCACTGTACAATCACCGTAATGTGACTCAGTTTGATGTTTAATGTCTTATTTTGTATTTTCCCTGTAGGTGCATCGTCGTTCAGCAGAGCGTCTCCTTGAGTTGTGCTGCGCCAACCGTGGCACCTTCATCAAGGTGGGCCAGCACCTGGGTGCTCTGGACTACCTGCTGCCCGAGGAGTACACGTCCACGCTGAAGGTGCTCCACAGCCGAGCGCCTCGGAGCAGTATGGAGGAGATCCAGCAAGTCATCAGAGAAGACCTCGGCAAAGAGGTACTGTAAGTCTGAAGAGACAGTGTTATATATGAACCATAAACCATAAATAATGATAAATAAACATATCTAGAAGAAATCCAGAACGGATCAAAGGTCCCCAGTCTGTGTGAAGAGCCCCTTACATATCGTTCCTGACATTATCAGGCTTCATCCCCTCTAATGATTCCAACTTATGTATGAGCAGCAGCAGACCCCTCCCATAATGGGGATCGCTAAAATAGACAAAACCTTTCATTCATTACTCATCCCATAGTCAGTTACAGGTGTTCCAACTGGATATCAAACCTATGTACTTCAGTCCTTAAAGGGATAGTTCAACATTTTGGCCCATTGCCATAATCCCTTTAGTTTTAGAAGTAGGTTCGTTACCTTTAATTGTCAGTGCAAGCAATTTCTAGAATGACAGAACAGAGCTGCGAGCTGCTCGGAGCTACACTCGAAAACAACTCTGTCTTGTAACGTTCTGATATTATCTCATAGCGTGGTGAATGTGCAGGTCAGAATTTGTCCACCAGAGCGTTTTGGAGTTGTTGGATTGTGTATTTGATGAGTTTGATGAGGGAAACCAAGAAATCCCATTAGCCTCCGTAGTGTAGGTCTGAGCAGCTCACGGCTCTGCCCCACCATTCTAAAAGTAGCTTGCATCGACAATTAAAGGTAACAAACCTACTCCTAAAACTATAGGGATTATGGCAATGGGCCAATTTGCCAAAATGTTGAAACATCCCTTTAAGCTGTGATTGTAAACATTTTAATTGTGTTCTCTCTGCCTTTTAGGGCAGAGTAGTGACTGTGACAGTGTGTCTTGAGCTTCATAATCTCAGATCTGTCCTGATATAAACAGCTGATTCAATATCCCTGTTTATGTGTAGGGATCCAAGCTAATGTATAGCATGGAATCATTCATGATATTTGTCTTTTTTGTAGGAGTGAGTGTTATAGTGTAAATCTCTTGAAGCTTAGGAACATTAATTGAAATGTCCAGTTAGTAGTGGGTGATTCGTGCACAATTAAGATACTGTGCATTTTTATAAGTTTTCAACTTATGCGTTACGATGGTTTGGTTTGTGGCAGGCTGTGGTCTGGCTGCCTTATCCTTTCTTTCCGATGGTAAGAACATGTGCTCTGCAGGAGGCAGAAAATAAGGATAAATAAAGCAGAAGTGGATATGTCTGACATTCTGTCCTCACTTCATTTCATAAGCAAGCCGTCCTCCTGATTTAGCTGTTAATGCTGCTGTTAGTGCAGAGTGCCGAGTTTGCTCTCAAACTAGTTGTTATAAGCCTTTTAGGGCCTGCTGGAGGGAAGGCAATTGTTCTGTTATTCTCAGATCCAGTACATTGGCCCTCTGCTGCACAGTCGTCAGTGTTGTGTGTCAATGTGTGTGTGTGTCTGTTAAAGAAATGGCTCCGATGTACTCAGTTGAGTATATTACATCAGCAGTGAACATGTTGCTCCAAATGACACGGACCCAGTCTGGACCATTTCATAAATATTTAAATTAGACAACATGTGTATCTGCTCTAAATTACGCCATGAGAAGAAATACAACATCAACCATAAGGGGTATCACAGAGGAGGCTCTGCTTTGATATCAGGGTGTATTAGCAGCCACTAGTAGGTGTGAAATAAGAACTGCACATCAAAGTTTTGATTCTGTCTCTTCTAAATCCTCAATTCTGAAAAGCCAATTCATATTTTTCTGTTGCGTTGTAATGTCACATTTTTACCTGACATAAGTTTAGTTCATCTGTCCAAGAGATGGCATGTCAATTTACTCCTTGAATGAGAAGAAAAGCCAGTGAGGAGTGGAAGACTTGATGGAAACCCTGCCTCATCTTCACAGAAGGCAGTAATCGGACACATATCATATTTTACTGTATAACCTCACAGAGAAGAATCAGCTCTTTAAGACCTACGGTATCTGCAGGCTTTCAGCTTGAAGATCTGATCATCACTAAAGCTTATATCATATATATACAGCTGATCAGATGAAAAAGTTGTCATATTGACTTGATTGATTCCCAAATGATTATTGCGCATTGAGTAACATACAAGAAAACATTCCACCTTAAAACTTGGAGTTAGCTACCTGTAGTGTTTAAGCTACAACATAATTTAAATCATTAATTATTAACGAGCCATGACAAAGTCAGCCTGTTGAACTCGGGCAGAATGTGCTGCTAAATGAAAACTAGCTTAGCTACCTCTTCCTAGCCTAGTCTGTTAGCTTCTCCTCACTACCGCCTGCACACTATTTCCTACATATAGCTACATACTTCCTGCTCTTCTACTAGTAATCTTCCGAGGGGAAACCTATTTGCGAAGTTGCGTGCAACTGTTCATGGATAGATTCTACTGACAATATGGTCCGATAAAGACATCCTTGATGATTGTTCCTTTGGTAACACCCATCTGCTGGGAACTAAGTAATATTCAGTCACTGAGCCTAGATTTGGTAACGGTATCCTGAGGAATTCTTTTAGCATTGTATGTCACAAAGGTTTGTGCGCTCACTTGCCTTGCAGAATACTGCATCCACTGGTGAAACATATTATTTTCAATCAAGTCCTGTAACCCTAAACTTTTGCACACAAACTGCTCTTTATGGCTTTCATTCGTTCAGTAGTTGGGGTCTTGGCCTGGCGTTCGTCAAACATCAACACACACATACAACCACGTTGCTGTCCAGGGTTTGGACCAGTGTTTGTGTGTGTTTTTATTGTGCGGTTCTGTGATTCATCCTAGTAATACACAATTATACAGCCGTCCTTCTCTAGGCATTGGCCTTCCTGTGTACATCTTGAATTCAATTAAGCTTTCTGTTGCTACCACCCATTGATTTTGCTCATTTTGCTTTTAAGGCACTGTTAGTTCATGTCACTTCTCCCTGTGACTGAGGGTGATGCACACACCCAAACCTCTAGTACTCTATTCCCGGCATTTTTAAAGTTATCTTAGCTTGCTCTACAAAATGTGGTCTGTTCTCTGAGCTGATGGTGTCGGGCAGACCTGCACGAAACGTTGGCCACTGATTTGTAATCTGGATGTGTTGCTGCCGTTGCATCAATTCATCCACAAAAATCTATTTACTACAACCAAGCTTCATCTCAGTCTCCCATTTAGTTGAGTCATATCCTCATAATCTATCATAAAGTGCCAAAATGGACCATCTGGTGGGGGGATGTGTGTTCCATGAGTCAGGGGCCGGAGATCTCCCTTCCCAGGTCTGGCTCCAGGAGTGGGCCCTGGTTTTCCTCTTCCTGGTGAGGTGTTGTAACTCCCACATGGTCGCCTCCTTTAGGGTTCAGTGAGTCACTTTTAGTCTGGCCCCCAATACAAACTAGCCATGGGAGACCCAACGAGGCGTTGAGGCGTTTGCGTTGCTTTTAGTCTTTTTAAAAAAAGGGAACATCTAAGATACAATACAAGACATAAGCTTGTAAAAATTTATAATACACAATTAGAGTATGGATACTGAAAAAATGAAGAAGAATGATGTTCTTCTGGCCACCAATGGTTATGTCAGAGTCACTTTAACTTTCCTCAATCATGAAGTTTCAGTCTGGTTTTCGAGCCTTGTACAGAAACTTCCTCCTAAAGGTAACAAATGTGTATTTTTAGAAGCTGACAGGGGAGAGAGTGCTGTTTTAATTATTTTAGACCCAAGTGCCTCATTTGACAGAGAAGACCATCCCATTTTAATTGACTGTCTGAATAGTTTCCATCAACTGTACTAGACTCTAGTCTTTTTATTCCTTCATCATAGATAAAAACCACTTGGTTGCCTTAGGTAATCGTCATCCACAGCTCTCCTTACCGGTGTACCTCAAGGTTCAGTTTAAGGCCCAGTTTTATTCTCTGTCTTGCTTTCACTCAACCATGTTATTTAACAGCACATTTTCCTATTGTGTTGCTACATGGATGACACACCTTCCACTAAAATCTGCTTTTTAGACTGTTTCAACAATGCAGCAAAAAAAAAATTCCTGCAGCTCAACACCTCAAAATAAGAAATAATAAAAACCCCACATCTTCCTCTCTGGATGCCCTTGGTCCCTGCTTTACATACAACTGCAACTCTCTCCTCTCTGGCATAAATCCAAAGTCACTACATTTGAACCCCCTGCTGGTTCAAATATACAGCAGCATGGGCTGCATGGGCTTCCTACTGGTTTTAACAGACAGCATAGCATGGCTTTGATCTTCACTCCCCTTTATTGGCTCCCTTTCCGATTTAGCAGTGATTTTCAAGATTTTACTGATCACTTTCAAAGCACACCTGGGCCTGACCCCGAGCTATGTTACAGAATTATTATTAGGGCCCCAAAAACGGTGATGTTCAAAAACCACAGTTTAAATCTAAAGGTGACTGCTTTTTCTCAATCAGGGCCTCTTGACTTTGGAATGACCTGACCAGGGAGATACTAGCAGAATCAGTGTGTATATGTTTCTATATGGATTATGTAGGTTCCTAATTATCCTTATTTATAATGATTCATCATCATTATTAGTGGTATCAGTAGTACTTTTAGGGTAGTGGTAGTAATATTTTGTTAAGGTCTGATTGTTAAATCCTCAGCCTCCGATTGGGCAATAGACACAGAGGTGGTGTGTTTCTGTGGATGAAAATATATAACATTAACTGGTAATAACTGATGCGTATGATAACTAGTAACACATGCTGGACATGTTAATGTTACACTGTCATCTTCCAACACTGTAAATACAGCAATTAAAGAGGAACAGCAATCAGCGTGTCAACTGAACATCACACCGTATCATTTTCTCACATGTAAACCTTTTCTTCGCAGCACTGATATTAAACTGCACAGAAAACCTATAAACCTGGTGTTATTCCCATGAAAACACTCAAACCAGTACTTGTTAATGGCATCTTTGAAAATGTTTGTTTCCAGCACATCATGGAATTTGCTGATATAGAATATTTATAGAATTTATATTTATAGAATTATTTACTTTATAAGTACACACTATTAAGCATTAAATACTCAATTCACCATAACACATAAATACTCATTAGTATGTAGTTTATAAACTCAGTTAAAAATGTTTTTCATTGATAAGCACTAACTGTATAAACTACATACCAATGTATTCATGCGTTATAAATGAAGAATTCAGTAATTATTCATGCTTAACTAATGCTTAATAGTGTGCACTTATTATAAAGTGTTACCTAATCTTTAAAAATCAAGAAGAGCATACAGTATTATCCGAACAAGTCCTGGCTGCAGTGGAAGGTTATTGGCCTCATTATCTGAAGGGTTTTGTATATGATGAATATGAGCTGCTGATTGAATCACTATAGAATTTTCTCGTCTTTCTCATTCATGTTTGTTTAAAAGAAGATGTGCATACATTCTGACTTCTTCCTGTATCTGCGTGGGATGTCATTCTCCCTGAAGAAGATGCTAATGTGGCTCCTCCGTCAACAAAACAGGCAGCAGGATGAATCGGTCCTCCTCCCCACTGGAGTGGCAGGAGAGAAGTGACACTGATGAGCAGAGTCAGGCAGCTCTGCATCATTTCCATACGGCTACACATACTTCTTGCTTAACACGTGTATGCTGTTGGATACTCACACGCACAAGCGGCGTGTAGAGAGTGGTGTGTGGTGCCGTGCTGTTTTCAGCACCATTTGTGGTGACACATGCATTCCCACTGTGCATGGATTTGGAAAGCCTTGCCTTAGTTCTGGCTGTCATTTCTCCTCTATAGTGAAATTGCAGAAAAGCCAGAATATGCAATATGTTGTTTTACTAAACAGAAGCTGCTTCCAGGCTGAGTATTACACTTAATTTGTGATGAGGCATAACAGAAGAGAGCACTAGTGCATCACGGGTGGTTGGCATCTTGTCAAGGCAGTGTGGCACGAGAGAGCGCGACACTGAGATTCAGGAGATGGGAGTGGATTCTCAAACCTACACTGAGATCCACATTTATTTTATTTATTTATTTAATTTTACATTGAATGTCATGGAAGGTATATTATGTCATGGAAGGTATATTATGTCATAGGATGGACAGATATATGGGTCTGATCAGACCCAGAGTAGAGAGTCAGATATAATGGGGAAAAGACATGAAAAAAAAGTCAAACAGTTTTGTATAAGTTTTGTTGCTTTGGATTTACAGACATGGACAAAATTGTTGGTACCCTTCTGTTAAGGACAGAAAAACTCACAACTGTCACTGAAATAACTTGAAACTGACAAAAGTAAAGGACAGAAGGACATTCTCCCAGAAGCCTTTGTGGACAGATGAGACAAAACTGGAGCTTTTTGGTCCAAAACCGAAGCTTTTTTGGCAAGTCACATCAGCTCATCGTACACAGATGCAAAAATGAAGCATAAAGAAAAGAGCACTGTGAAACATGGATCAGGCTCAGTTCTGTTCTGGGGCTGCTTGGCTGCACCTGGCACATTGGGCAACACATTTCGTACCAGAACGCCTTGATAGTCTTGAGATCTATATGCATCTTGCACAGATTCAACACACAGTGTCAGAAAGCCCAGTCTAGGTCACAGGTCAGGGGGCCTCCAACAGGGTAATGACCCAAAACACACAGCTAAAAACACTCGAGAATGGCTAAAAACAAAACATCGGACTATTGTGAAGTGGCTTTCTATGAGCCCTAATCTAAATCCTATTGAACATCTATGGAAGGAGCTGAAACATGCAGTCTGGAGAAGGCACCTTTCAAACCTGAGACAGCTGGAGCAGTGAGGAAAAGACCAAAATACCCGTCGACGGGTGCAGAAGGCTCACTGAGAGTTACAGAAATCACCTGACTGCAGTTACTGCCTCAAAAGGGTGTACAGCAATATATTAAGTTAAGATCAAGTTATGGGTACCATCATTTTAATCCAGGCTAGTTTCATTAATAATTCTGTTGAACCACAATTCAAAAGCAATGTCTGATCTTGGTTTTTACTGATCATACTAAACTTTCTATCTATTATTACTTTTGTCAGTTTCAAGTTATTTCAGTGACAGTTATGGGTTTTTCTTACATTAATGGCAGGGTACAGTACCAACAATTTTGTCCACATCTGTATAAAAAAAATAAAAGTCATGTCTCTACCACAGTTGTCAGTGCCAACTTTTTTCTAGATAGCGATCCATAACAACGATCACAACTGGACTTTGCTACTTTTCACAGGAGTGGCATTGTTGCCCAGATTGATCCGGCAATCTTAAGACACTATTGTAGGTAGACTCACAATCCATGACCATGAACACCATCTGCACTCTGTTTCCACTCTGATCTATTCCTGACTTGAAGTTGTGACTTTTCTCTCTCTGCTCATTTGACTCTCCGTTTGGATGTTCGTCTGCCTGCAAATTGTGTCACAACCAATCTCCCTTTATGCTCAATTTATATATGTGTAGTACTCATTTGCGCAGTGTAGTGGCACTGTAGTTCTTGTTCTGCTCAGGTGTGATTTATGTGGAGTCAGACTGAAATATACCAGGGCTGCAGACCAGAACAAGGGCTGCTGTCTGCAACGACAGCTGGGAGACTAGCTGTTTAGAAGAGACTGAAACTTAAAAAACGAAATATCCAAATGTACTGATCAAATGAAAATGCTCATGGTGCAATGGTTGGTAGTAGATTTAAAATTATAATAGTGCAATGATAATCAATTAATATACGGGGAGGACTTACAGTTCAGAGGGCTAGACCATTTCTTTTGACATTTCTGACACACACACACACACACACACACACACAGACAGACAGACAGGTGAAGGCAGATTGCTTTATAGCTGTGGTTGCTGCTGACCACCAGCATCCATAATGGCCCCCTCGCCTCAGATGCCGATGTGCTGCCTGCCACCCAAACTGTAATGCCACGGGGACCGTTTTGTTTGCACCATAACTCATTTAAAGGAACATATGTTGCCGTGGGTCTGCCCTCAGAGAGCAGCACGTGTGCATACATTACCATCTTAATTAACTCCACAGCTGAGGTTAACACAAGCACTGACTGGGCGGTAGCTTTGAACCAAAGGCTACGAGCCAGGCGCTGTTGACACAACTAAAACTGCAAACACTGCAGACATGCCAGTGTTGGAACTGTTGGTGCCAGCTTTGTAGAAAATATTGTATTAAAGTCATCCAAATGTTAAGAAATTGCTCATGTTTATATTTGAGTGTGATTTGTCAGATGGGCCCATCACATGTTTCCTTAACCCATGGAAGCACTCTGAATGTCAGATCCCACTGGACGCTGATCATCATACTGGGAGGACACTGGAGGGTGAAGACAATTTTATTCCATTTAGCATATTTGCATAATGAATAACTCAGCTGTTCCCACACACGATCCCGCGCTGCTCGCATAATTTATTATCTTACCGCATCTTCTAGAGAGGTTGTGTTCAGCTTTTTCCCAATAGGCCGACATTGTGTTCGAATTAGCCTCTTTTTATTTTTCACTGTGTACAAATCACAGGGGTATTCCCCCTATGCCACAGTCTGAAGTACGAATATTATACAAAGACGTACAGGGAAACCAGCACAGCACAAGGACATCAGCTTATATACTGTGTAGTGTTCATTTCAGTAATGTTGTTAGTTAGAGGGGTTTTAACTACCAGCAAGCAGACTTATCTAAGCTAACTTCACTTTGGGTTTAAAATCTCCCTGAGGTCTTCAATTAAAAATGTACAGTACATGCAAGTAGATATAAAATGGTGTCTTCTGCATGACGATAATGTAATAACTCCACGGACACAAACTGAACTTCTCTCCAGGAAAGTTGTGCCTTCATGGTTAAAGGGATACTTCATCCAAAATCAATAATTCACAAATTCTCTACTCTCCGTCATGCCAAGGAAGGGTTTGGAGAACTTTCAGAGTTATCAAAACGCTTTTGTAGTTCCAGGGGGGGGGGTCCGGCTGGCAACGGATATAGATCATATAATGGTGGCGGATAGAGTTCACTTTTGAATGGTCCAAAACACACACTATGAAACATCCAAATACCTCCATACTACTCGTCTGTACTGACCCAAGTGTCCTGAAGCCCCGACATGAAAATGTTGTTTGGAAAAAAAATTATTTGATCTCTGTTTTTAGCCTTGTTGTAGTAGTAGCTCCCAGTGGCTCTGTTGATGTTTGTGCGCATGCCCAAGATTTGCTGCGAGATTCCGTGTTTACATCGTACATCCAATGGGTTACAACGACAAACGAACATCTCAGGGTGATAAGAAAATTGGTGAATTATCTATTTTGGGTGACATATCCCTTTAAAAACCAAACGTCCGATGACGGACATCCCAGCGCAGCATCAACATGAGGGTGATGCAATGTGAGCTTATGTAGGATGCTGTGTTGTTTTTAGCTGTTTGCTGCCTTCTCTTTGTTCAGTTGTGTCCATGAGGCTGGGCGGCCTCAGGCTGGAGCCGAGGCTCCGTACCACAGTAAGTCTGTTCTAATGACTCCAGGTCCCTTGGGAAGCCTCTTTAACCTTCAAACCTACACTAGTGTGTATGTATTCTGTGGGTCCTCGGAGACAAATGGGAGCTAATGAAGGACTACTTCTGCCCAGAGGGTGCAGTTGGTGCAAAATGTTAACAGCTATTTAGATATTATATGAAAAGGCAACAGTAGAACAGCATCGTCACACTCTGAGCCCATTCAAACCCTGATTTATACATGTTACTGTGCACATCCACTAGAACTGATGTCACTAAAGAAAATATATAACTGATGTCACTAAAGAAAATATATAAGAGTTTTCTCTGACGTCATGGACAGGGAGACATGGCTTTATAATTCTGATGAAAAGAATGCTTCAGATTTTATGCATACACTGATTTTAAGGGTTAGGGTTAGTTCGTCCTCTTGAATAAAGCACAGTGTTAGTGATCTGCAGACTTTATTGCGATGGCCACAGTGTTTCCTTGAAGACTCCTGGTAGGAATAAGAAAGAAGACTTGTGAGACTTCATTCTAATCACCACCACCTTATTATCATAACAATACTCTGTCATTTTTAATATGATTTAGTCTGATTGTATCAAAGGCTAATGAAATGAAATTGCCTTGCTCAGCATACAGGTGCCCATGTTCTTCTGATAAATGATGATAAGGATATAAAACGGCTGTAAAAAAAACAAAACACATATACTGAGTATTTCTGCCAACATATCTGCGTATGCGTGACTGTTTCAAAATAAACTGTAGTGCGTGTTGATGGTAATGAAGGAACATGTTGCCTAGGGCAATGGCCTGGCTCACTGATGTGTTTTTAATAGTTTTTGGTGAAAGCTCAGTGAAAAACCAATCATCCAGTCCAATCAGTGGGCGGCTGTTGCGTTGCTTTCAAGTCCGTCGAGCATCAGTAGAGATAAAGCTAATGAACCCAGCTGACATTAAGAAGAACCAGAAGCAGCGCCACCGCGACCTTGACATTTGACCAGTGACCACAGTCTTTTATAATTTTGTCCTTGAGTCTGATTGGAGGTTTATGCAAAAAAAAAAAAATGAAGGACTTCCCCTGAGGAGTTCACAGGTTGTTGTGTCCACAAGTCCAGATTCATGTGACGTGAGGTGGCTGTGCAGCTCTGCTTTTGACCTTCAGCTACCGAAATCTAATAAATTAATCTTTGAGCCTAAATTGACATTTGTGTCAAATCAAAGCTGTTTCCTCAAGGCATTCCTGAGATATTGTTTCCGTGAGAACAGAACAGACGGATGAATGGACGACCAGAAAACAATAATGCTCCAGCTGTAGCTGTCACCTGCACTGGGGGGGGGGGGGGGGTAACAAAGAGTGTTACCAGAATTACTATTTAATTGATGTTCATGTACACTAAGAGACGTCCTCATGGTGTTAAGCTCGTATGTACCGACACATCAACACATGACTCCATTGATCCCAGCACCTTTAAAACAGCCTCTTTGAACCCACTCGGTGCCTCTGCCTCGCTCAGTTTAATGATCTTTCAAACTGCATTAACCTCCTCCTCTGTCACTGGAATTGGTTTACTACAGTGTGGCTTCTACCTAACAAGACTGCTTTTAACAGAGAGATCCCAGTGGAAAAAATCTCCATCCGCCAAATAAGACATCTACGCTGTTACCGACTCCACAAATCTTAAACAGACAGAATATTTCTCCCGCTGGAAATGTAAATCAACATTTCTAAGCAGTTCAAGCGTTCTTCGTTTGTTCATCACACTGGAAAACTGAATTAGAAATGAACACAGGAAGAAAATGCAGTGTCGTTATTGCTGGAATAATGCTGGACAGGTACTAGGATCACTTCCTTTTGACTTGTTTCTTTCTCATTTTACAGTCTATACCGCCCTCTCTCTCAATTCAATTCAGTTCCACATCCTTAATGCATGATAGAAAAAATGTATAACAAAGAAATTATGATTAAAACTAATGCAAGATTTTTAATATCAAAAGGCAGCACGTGAGCTGAAAAGAGACCAACTAGCTGCCATGTGCTGTTCTGCTGGCCGTCTCCGAGACTGTGACAGGCACTGACATCTCAGCTTTTATGGCTGACACTTTTTGATGTCACATTTAGTCTGGTCAGAGAGTGAATCACATTTAACATACAGTACGAAAAACAAAACTGAACTGACGTAGGGGAGCGGACCAGTGTGTGGTGAGTTAGCAGTCCTGTCCTGACAATATTCCTGTTGATTGCAGTGCTGCAAGACTCCTCAAGTCTGTTAAAGGAGACATATCATGCCCCATTTCCACAAATTAAAATAGTTCCCAGGTGTCTTAAAGACATGTCTGTGACATGCTTTGGTCAAAATACCCCAAGGATCAAACATCACAGCTCTTTTCATCCTCTCAAAACAGCCCTGTTCAGAACGGCTGGTTTCAGTGCCTGTCCCTTTAAATGCAAATGAACCACTGCTTGCCCCGCCCCACCCCCTTCTACTGGTACCAGGTAGGGGTGGGGTTATGCAAATTCGAATCCTAGTTACATCACTGGAAGATATGGGTTATGGAATATATGTTAAAGAGCCTTCAAAAAGTGGTATTTCCATAATATGTCCCCTTTAAAGCTTGTTGTCATTAGGTGCGTTTCCATCAGCTGTTTAGATGCGCATCGAGATGTATCGCATCGGAAAATGATGATGGAAACGCCGTGATTCGCATTAAAATCCTCTGATTCGCACAAAATGAAATACGCTCGCTATGGCCGGGTTTTGGTTGATTCGAATGGGATGGAAACAGCTGTATGCGAATCAAGTGTGACGTAGCGCACTTTCACCCCATCTGCTCCCATGTTTGCAGTTCACTCACAAGACAACATCAGGGTTTCCGCTGTCACACAACAATTAATTAATTGTGGCGCATCGCCACGGCAAAATAAAAGCCCCCACACACCTTCATATGTGATGACTGCACAGTTCTTCATAGTTCCTCCTCAGTAAAAACCAAACTTATCAACCAGCGAATCCAGCGTTTATCATTAATAAAGTATGGGGCGGCGCAACTCTCTCTCTCTCTCTCTCTCTCTCTCTCTCTCTCTCTCTCTCTCTCTCTCTCTCTCTCTCTCTCTCTCTCTCTCTCTCTCTCTCTCTCCCACACACACACACACACACGGGTCGCGTTATGACGGTAATAAACATATGCGCTAAATCGCGCTAATGTGTTCAAATCAGACCGTCCGGCCGGCCGGCCGGCCGGGAGGGGGGGGGGGGGGTGCAAAGTCCGTAGATGGAAACACACATGATTCGAATTTCTTTTAATGCGCATTTCCCAGTAATTCGAATCACTTTGGATGGAAACATGGCTACTGATTTGTGTCCCTTTTATTAAAGCAGACGTAAGCGGAATGTTTGTGTTAATATAACCATTAATCCTTAGTGCTGCAGTGGTTCACAGATTCCCAGTACACAGTACACCAAAAAACACTCATATGTCACAAACCTAAGGTACCAATCCCATCAAATTGTGAGGTTTGAGGGGCGGGACTAAATAAACCTGAAACTGATTTGGTGAACAACAGACTTCTCATCCGAGTCTGGGCTTGATTAAAGATTAGACATGTTGCTAAGTCTTTCACACATTTCCTTCACTACAGTGACCTTGATATAGTAAATTAAAATTACATAACATTACATATAATTCTACACGTACATATAATTTTGTATATGTTCACCAGTTATTTCCAATAATTTTGAATTTGTTCAATTTTTCAGTTGATGTGAAGTGTCAGTGAGACGCCACCTCAACGTGGAGCGAATGTTTGAAAGCAACAAACATGGAGGCGTCTCACTTACAGATGATTAAGCATACACTGAACAACAGTTCGCCGCGTAATATCAGTCTGTCTCAGATAAGGATCTGTTTTTCTCTGCAGTTGTAAATAACAAATTCACAGTAGTATCCAGGTGAGATGAATCTCCATCCATCACTGTCTGGTGGTGACTCTCCACTGTAGCACCGTGCCACTCTGGTATCCAGTCACACATTCTCAGCCCCACCTTGGTCCCAGTGTTGGTTTGGTTTCATTTCAGCGGTCTAACACCAACCATCATGATTCCACTATTGCATACCTGTTACTGTGCTCAACTCAACACATTTTGTCAAAGCAAAAGTTGGAATCTGTTCAGTAAAAGCTTAAATGGAAAGGTCCAGATTGATGATCACATTCTTTTCCCACTCCTCAGCCCCCCTTTCCCTCCTGTCCCCTTTATCTTTATCTATACCTAATTTATCCTCTGCTCTCTCCCACTCCTTTCTCCCTCTTCCCTATCTCTTCCCAGCAGCTGTCAGAGTTATTTGTCTCCTTTGAGGAGAACCCTCAGGGTGCAGCCTCCCTAGCCCAGGTCCACAAGGCAGTGCTTCATGATGGGAGGACAGTGGCTGTCAAAGTCCAACACCCCAAAGTCCAGAGACAAAGCTCCAAGGACATAGTGGTGATGGAGGTGAGTGTGTGTCGGTTAAACTGCTTTGAAAGAAATGAAGACTTGTTTGTGTGGCATACAGGCAGCACGACTGATGCATGTTATTCTCTGTTGATGGGTTAACAAACAACTGGCCAGAAACACACTCCCTGTGTTGTATCATCATGGCAGCTGACATTGCTGAACATCTCTACGGCATTGCTGCTGCTGAAGCTCCAACTTTCTCTTTTTTCATTTTTGAATTTTTTTTTATTTTATGTCTTTTTTTTTTATCCCAACAGAGACTTGATTACATTATGACACCAGCAGCGACCGCACATAAACCTGATACCTTCCATTATCTGTTCCATGTCTAGGCTGAATCTGAATATGACACAGACATGAAAAAATTTTATATATTTGAACCAGTTTTAGCAGATGAATAAGAAGACAGTGGCAATTTAGAGACAAATACATCAATTATTATCTTATAATTAAAAGAAATCCAACATTGGAGTTATGTGCAATCTTGATGTAGGGTGATAGAGTAGTGAAACAGCAGAGTGGCAGCCAGACAAGCGTGATTCCCTGCCTCATTTGTGTGTTCCTGACATAAACTCTATGTCCCTTGTTAGGGAAATAGCTTAAATTGGTAGATTTATTTAATTTAGCACTGTTGGATCTTTTCTCTTACACACATCATACATTCACATCATATTTACAGCAAAGCTCTTTTTTCATGCTCACCATTCTTCAGTATAAGCAATGGGCTTATTTGAACAAGAACATATTCTGGAGTTTATATGAAATTGATATGAAGCTTCAGCAGTCAGATCCATGGATCGTGGATGTTGTGCCACATTATTTGGATAGGGGTGCAGTATTAAAGGAATAGTTCACTCAAAATTGAAATTTCACTCATTATCCCCTCCCCCTCATGTGGACTAAGGGCTGGGAGAAGTTTCAGAGTCCTCCGTGGCTTCTCTGAGTTACAGGGGGTCTCGGCGTAGCAGTGCATGTCCACATAACGGTTGCAAATGGATACCAACTGTCTTCGTAACAAAAAGACACACCAAAAAACATCCAAATACCTCCATAGTGCTTGTATGTAATGTCCGTCTTGTCCGTCCGGCTTCAACACAAGACGGACATTACATACGAGCAGCATGGAGGTATTTGGATGTTTTTTGGTGTGTCTTTTTGTTACGAAGACAGTTGGTATCCATTGACAACCGTTATGTGGACATGCACTGCTACGCCGAGACCCCCTGTAACTCAGAGAAGCCACGGAGGACTCTGAAACTTCTCCCAGCCCTTAGTCGACATGAGGGTGAGTAGATAATGAGTGCAATTTGAATTTTGGGTGAACTATTCTTTTAAAGCACTGCAGAAAGCTAAAACTCTTCCTGTGGATCTGGATTTATGCTGAGGCAGCAGGTGTTTGGGTCAGACTCTGAATCCGTGGACCCTAACCTGTGTTGTGTTCACAGTTGTGGTGTGATGGTGTGGAGAATGCTTTCTTCTTAAAACCAATCAATCGTGGTGTGAATGTCACAGTGGCCACTGGTGGTCGTTCTGTAATGGCTACTTCCAGCAGAATAATGCTCTATCTATGCCACAAATGGTTTATCAGTATGACAATATGAACTCCACTGGGCTGGAGACTCTGCAACATGTTGACAACTGTTTGCAGAGACTGGTGGAATCAGTGTCATGAGGAACTGGGGCTGTTTGACATCAAAGTGAGGCTCTACCCTCTGTTAGTGTGCTGTTAGTAATGAAGTGCCTGTTAGGTCTATCTAACCCTGTGCATGCCTGTTTTATTTCTCTGGACAGTGAGGGTGATATTTTGCTGTTTTATTTTGTCATTTGAAGGTGCTGCTGAGGACAGTCCATTGGCTCTTCCCAGACTTTGCCTTCATGTGGTTGGTGGAGGAGGCCAAGAAGAACATGCCGCTGGAGCTGGACTTCCTCAATGAGGGACACAATGCAGAGAAGGTTGCCAAAATGCTGGCCCACTACCCCTTTCTCAAGGTACACATAAAAATGTAGAGCTCTGACATCCAGCTTGATGCATTTGTTTAGGCTCCTCTCCCTGAGCTCCTGCTGTTGGAGATATCCCAAAGCACATCCAACTGTTGGAGACCTTCAGGGTAGACCCAGATTCTGGAGAGATGATGTATTTTATTTGGCCTCAGAACGCCTCGTGAACCTTCAGGAGAAGCCGGACAATGTTCCAAAGGAAGGAGATGTCTGGGTTACTTTGCGTGACCTGCTGTGGCTGCAGAAAGGGGATGGATAGAAAGAGCTATGCTGTGCTAAATGGAGATGATAGAAAATAAACTCCTAATAAGATCCTCCTATCCACAGGCAAGATAGTTGTGTGAATGTGTGTGTATTGTAAAAAAACAAAACAAAAAACACATCTATACTCAATATTCCAATATTCCATTTAATCAGCTTCATATTCTTTCAAATGACCTTCTAAATTAATTTAAATTTAGGCCTATAAATTGCCCTTTAGTAAAATGGCCACCACTTTTTTTTACTATTAAAAAGGGGAGAGACCTTAATTAGTCCTCTTGTTTAACCAGCACTAAAGCAAATCCAAAGTACAACCAGCTACAATATAATGCAAACCTGACAACATCTGTACAGACAAATTAAATGTAGAATATAAAAAAGTAGCAACTACTGTGATCCAACAAAGAAAAAAATAAATGAAATGAAATTTTACTCTTCCTTCTTCTCGTCTGACCCTTTCTCTCCACAGATTCCTGCAATCCACTGGGATCTGTCCACAAAGAGGATCCTGACCATGGAGTTTGCTGAGGGGGGGCAAGTCAACGACAGAGACTACATGAAGACACACAGCATCAATGTCAATGAGGTATTGACTGTGTGTAGCAGACACTGAGGTTCTGAACCAGCTGTTAGGCCTTTGTCACAACAAAGCAGCCGTGCCCCCAGAACAGCTCCCCTCAACACAACACAACACAACACAACACAACACAACACAACACAACACAACACAACACAACACAACACAACACAACACAACACAACACAACACAACACAACACAACACACACAACACAACACAACACAACACAACACAACACAACACAACACAACACAACACAACACAACACAACACAACAACACAACACAACACAACACAACACAACACAACACCCAAACTTTTCACACTATTTTCTAGTGTGAATGCTGAAAGGCTGAAAGGCATTCACACTAATGTGATTTTTTTTCTAACTATTGACAAGTCACACACCAAGCAGCCTGATTAACAGCTACAAGACAGAAAAGTGTGGAAGACTCGCTACACAGCATTTAAAACACACTCATGGATCACAACTTCACAACTTTAAGCAAAACCCCAACATAGTGTAAAACATGGGGCCGTTAATTGTATTTTTTGTTGCAGTCTTTGGATCTTTTATGATTCACACACATGTGAAGTCAAAGGGATAGTTCAACATTTTGGCAAATGCACCCATTGCCATAATCCATGTAGTCATAGAGGTAGGTAATTAATTACCTTTTAATTGTCGGTGCATGTGGTTTTGAGATTCGCTGGGCAGAGCTGCTCAGGTAATGGCACATATCCACTGCCCCTCATCAAAATACACAATCCAGCAACTCCAAAACGCTCTCAGTGACAAGGTGTGACCTGCACATTCACCATGCTATGAAATAATCATGTATAATAATGTAACATTACAACACACAAAGCAATTACTCTGAACTACTTTTACTTTTGAAATCACTCCGCCCAGCAGCCGTGTCTGGAATGTAGTTCCTGCTATGCATTTACCTCAATAAACAACTCTGTCTCGTAACGTTACATGAATATTTCATAGTGTGGTGAATGTGCAGGACCAGGTCACAACTTGTCCACGAGAGCGTTTTGGAGTTGTTGGATTGTGTATTTGATGAGTTTGATGAGGGAAACCAAGAAATTCCATTAGCCTCCATAGCTCTGAGCAGCTCACTTCTCTGCTCCGCTGTTCTAAAAATAGCTTGCACCGACAATTAAAGGTAACAAACCTACTCTAAGACTATAGGGATAATGGCAAGGGTGAATTTGCCAAAATGTTGAACTATCCCTTTAAGGTTTTGATTGAGATCTGATTAAAAGTTAATTTACCAGAAATATGTACATTTGGTGGTTTCTATATTTAAGTTGGCAGGTGATTAGTTCACATATTTATGTTATACAGTTTATTAAGGTTGGTACATTTATCATCACATGTTCACATGAATTACAGGATCTTTAGAGTAACCTCTGGAATCAGCTGGTGTAGTTCTTGCATTTACCTGAGCTCAGGTCTTCCCTGCATGTTACTGGTTAGGTGAGTGACATGTGACCGGAGCAGACTGGAAGTTGATGTTGTGAAGTCAAGTAAAAGCTGCTAAAATGAAGATCCAGGAGATCTGAAAGAGGTCCATACCACCACATACCCTACATACATACTGTACATACACTCACATTATACACACATAAAACCAGTTTTCCTCCACTATCCTTGCGGGGATGCGGCTCAGTCACATAAACGACCCTTCCCCTAATCTAAACCTTATTTTAACCCTAAGAGCAAGTTGTATCTCTCAAAAACCCATGGTGACTCCTTACAGCCTCGTGTGCATTCAGATTTAAAGTCCCCACCACGAACAAGAACACACATGTACACCCACACACACACTGACAAGATGGATAGAATTATTAGGTGGCAGTGGTGCATGCTGGACCAAGTGTCTGTGTGTGTAATCACATGATGGATTATTGCCCAAACAGACTTTCCTCTTACCTCGACCTCTTGACATGGACACAACAGAACAGCACCATACTTTCTCCCTCGTATCGGTGGGAGAAGACCGGCACAGTACAGTACTCACCAGACTTTATTCATCAGCCTAATTAAGTAAAACTAGTATTTTCAGTTTTTGAAGCTGGTTGAAATATTTCTCATGCTGAGCTGCAAATTTAAACCAGCATGGTGAGGACGTTGCCCTAGGCCTACAGTATACCAAGATCCAGATGACTTTTTATTATCCTGTCAAATATGATGTGTGTCCTCGTATTGTTTAAGGGCATCAGTGAGATGATGAAATGTGATCTAGTGAGTCACGTGAGCAGGGAGACACAAGAGGACACCAGCACAAGCCACTGATATAATTTGATTTATTAAGACTGAAGAAGTCGTCACCAATAAGTTGAGGCTGTTTTCCCAGGACAACACTCAGATAGCATGGTGTTATCACTCTGCTTTCAAGCCATAACAAATGAAGGGAAATACACACAGTTTAGGTTCAAATGAAGAATCTATTATATTTAATTTAAATAAAAATATAGAGGAGGGAGGGAGGGACAGAGATGGCAGTTTGACTGACACATCATGATCCAATTATCTTGAATGTCACATTCAAGATGATTGGATGGTGTTTTTCCAGGCTTGTCCATCCCACAGGCAACTGACTTTTTTCATTTTTGTGAAAAGTCATTAAATGACTTGGTTGCAATCGGGGTCTTGATAGGATTTAAAGCTATTCAGTAAAAAAAATGCCACAGAATAAGATCCTCAACCCTACCTTTAATTGTCCTCTGCATTCAGTTTATTTAATTTTTACATTTCTTATTATTATTATATTATTTTAGTATTTATTTTAATTATTTTAAATATTTAAGTGTGCATATTAACCATACAGTTCCTGAGTCTTTATGCTAGGTACCCTCAAACACTGAATAGAATATTAGATTTTTTTTGTATACTTTTATTGAACACATTGCACATGAATAACCAATCAATTAAATACATTGTTAAATTAACCCTTCCCTTCCTCCTCTCCTGATTCATTGTATTTTAGGCAACCTTATCCGATGGATATATGATTAATTGCTCAGCCCTATTTGACTGTAACTTCTCCTCCGTGTTCTCAACAGGTCTCAGAGAACCTGGGGAAGATCTACAGTGAGATGATCTTCGTCCACGGCTTCGTTCACTGTGACCCACACCCCGGCAACGTGTTGGTCCGAAAGTGTCCCCAGAGCAAGAAGACGGAGATCGTCCTGCTCGATCACGGCCTCTATCAGGTGGGAAATCTCCAGGCTGCTTGGACACGAAGACAGCACCACCGCTTCTAATATTGTCCTCCATTTTTCATGCTGCTGACTGAGGCCTTGAGTATATAGGCAGAGCAGCAAACAAACAGTCAACATGCACTTAAAAAAAACACATGGACACCGCACACGTTCACAGACACACACATACTTTTATTAGAGCTGCAGCAGGATAAAAGCTTTTTGATAAACAGCTCATTTAACATCGTTCTCTGGCAGAGTGCTGTGCGCTGTGTTTGGATTGGTTCGCCACAGCCTTAATTATAAAGGCACATAGACTATACGCACGCTGCTGTTGTGTATACACACACATACACACACACATGCAGCTTGTTAACACACTTGCTCTTACAACAACTCACACGCCTGACATGGGTTCATTTATTTCCTGTTCCTGTATTCATGAAGAGAATTTAGAGATAAAAAATGCAACTCCTTCATCTTTGACAACCACACACACACACACACACACACACACACACACACACACACACACACACACACGTAAAGCGAGAGATAGAGACAGACTTCCCTTCAACCATAATGGCACCAATTTTTCTCTAATGACTTCAAATTTCAGCTGTCATTTTGGAGTAGAATATTAATCCACTCTTCAAATACACACCTACACACGCAGTCATTTCCAGTATCATTACCAACAGGGTGCTACACATTGTGTGTGTGTGTGTGTGTCTGAAGTGGTTACATGTGTTTAAAACAAAAGAAAACAACAACAAAAAAAACATGTAATGCTAATTGTTTTATTGTTTGGGGAGATCTGAATGTCTATGATTAGATAAACATACTGTAGAGGACACGGTTGATGATGGTGCAGAAACACACTGTATGCTTCGGATTTATGACTCACAACAAAACAATAGGAATATCTGAATTGGTGAAGACAGGCAAATTAGGTTAAAGGTTAGGGTTACACATCCTGGACAAGTCTCCAGTCTAATCACAGAGCTGACATACACACACCACACACTCACATTCACACCTACGGGCAGTTTAGAGCCATCAGTTGACCTCATGTGTATGTGTTTGGACTGTGGGAATAAGCCATAGAACCTGGAGAGAACCCACACAGGCAAAGGGAGAACATGCAAACTCTGCACAGAAAGACACCCAAGGCCCATTGCACCCAGAACATCACAGCTATCAGCTATCTAAAAATGTCTTCACAAAGGACAGATGATCAACGTCAATGAAAAATGACTAGAACATGTGTCTTCATCAGGGTTTTGTTTCATGGCATGGAGGAATAATTACATTATTATTACAATAGAAAAGTGCAAAAGTGTAGATGTTTGGAATGCAGATGCAATTTGTTTATTATTTGAAGTACTGTAAGTTATCGCTATAATTATCATTATATCATCATCATCATCACATATCATCCTCTCCCCTCCAGAGGCTGCAGCCAGACTTCAGGCTGGACTACTGCCGCCTGTGGCAGGGGCTGATAAAAGGAGACATATCCAAGGTGGAGCATTACAGCCGCAGACTGGGAGCTGGGGATCTGTACCCACTGTTCGCCTGCGTACTTACCGCTCGCTCCTGGACTGCAGTCAATGCTGGCATTAGTTCTGTGCCTGTCACACACTCTGAGGTATGATCCCACACAAACACTCAAACACATCGTCTGTCAGCAGCACAACAATCAACACAATAAGAGTCGTTTAAAGCGCGTGCACAAGTTGGCGTGTACAGTTACAGAGCCCCAGTGGAGTGTGTGCACTTAGATGTTAGGAGAAAATATTCTTCCTCTTACTAAAACTAAAACCATAGTTGTCAAGTTAATTTCATGAAACAATTAGTTACTTCAGGCTCCATTAACTTTAACATTATAAAAACATGTGCAGTTGTTTGAGTGATGAATTTATCAATCAATTAATTTGTAGCTGTTCACAATTCCAGCCCTCACTACAGTGAACTTATTGTGGTGAGGGCTGGGTTGGACTGTGGTCATTTCTGTTCACATACTTTAGTGTCTTTTTTGTTAGGGGCTGTTTTTTTTTCTTTCTTATTTTCTTTTGTTTCTTTTTCTTTTTTGCCTTTATTGGTTAGTATAGTATAGAGAGACAGGAAATGGGAAGGCAGAGAGAGGGGGGGTGACATGCAGTAAAGGGTCGCCCGATGCGGGATCCGAACCGGGGCCGACTGTATCGAGGACTGTAGCCTCTAAGTTGTGCTTATGAGGAGGTTTTAGCACAGCATCCAATAAACCAATCACAACTTTTAAGTGAAGCACACTGGTGCAGACACAATCCATGGTTAGGAACCATTGCAAAATAGTGAATAAAAATATAATTTGGCTCCGTTGAACAGCTGGAAAGTTTCCATGAGTTTACGTGATTAAATTATTTCATGTCATTCATGTGAACCAGGCTCTAACAGGGAGTACGCTTGGCTGGTGGAAGCTTGAGAGAGGAGGCCTCTTCTCAGCACTGTCTATACAGTATGGCTGCCAGGGTGCAGCTTATGAATGAGTTTGGGATGCTCTCATATTTTTGACCATGTAATGTAACAGGTTAGTTTTCCTGACCCAAAGAGGCCCACATAATGATACTAAATATAACACAAACGCTAACGTGACTTATGGGAGTTGTTAAGTTTTGCTACAAGAAAAGACAGTAGAATCCACCAGCAGAGAGTGTTTGTGTGTGTGAGTACCCCGTTACCCACAGGGGTTCCACAATGCCATCTGTGCTCAAGAGGGTGTTTATTTATATACCTCCCTTATGCAACGTTTTGAAGCTGGCAAAAGCGCTGCGCAACAGTCTGCTCCAGTGTGCCGCCCCCTCTATCATCATGGGCGGTGCAAGGCGTTGTTGGGCAGGGGCCAGTACATGAGTAAGTTCTTCTGAAACTGAAATGTATATATCTGGGGACAGAAATACCACTGAAAAGGTACCGATAATAGTGTCACGTTTTGGTTGTAATCTGAGGCCGTTTTAAAAAATCATCATAGAAGGCTGAAAATCACAGGACATGTCTGTTCTGATGACACAAGTCAGCAGTGTGATGGCCCAGACGCACTGCCCGTGGAACCGAATTGAGCGCCCTAGAGCAGAGGCAGTTTCTGATCAGCGCCCATGTTAACCTTTCTGACTGGCCGCTTTGGGATTTGGGAGCCTCCTTTCTTAGTAATTAGAGGGGGGCTGTATCTGACACTAAGGCGCACACTGATTGGCTGGTCATCCTGGGAGCTGGACAGTGAGCTGCTGATATGACTCAACAGGTCTGGTAGGAAAACTGCCCCAGAAAATGATCAACCCGGCAGCATTTCGATAAACTAAGGACATATTTGAGGGTTCACTCTCTCACCTGAAAAACCACCAAAATGAACTTAAACAGTCTCTCTCACTTCCTGACGAAGGCTCTCAGCCGAAATGCGTCGAAGCGTCCTGTTTTATGTTTTGCCCTTAACACAATAAAGGCATTTAAAATTTTTGATACAAGATGAATGCCTTGGCTTTTTCTCTTTTTTCTAGTCTCTCTAGGATTTTGTGTCTTAAACAAAACTTAACAAGTTTGTGCCTAAACCTAACCAAAGCGAGAATGAGAAAACTGTTTTATTCATTAGTCACACATTGACAAACAATTCTGTTCATTTGATCTGAATGTCAGTGTGTAAATAAGAGTGGAGGCTGAGTCATTCTGTATCTTAAATCCTTCACCCAGTAAAATTATCAGGTAGGAAGATGGTTTTCTTTTTTGAGTTTGCATAAACTTTAATACAGTTTATGGCATAAACCTGCTAATAAAAGCTGATTGACCCCTTTTTCGCTGCAAAGAGCAATGACAACATGTCCTTATAGAACACACACACACACACATGAAGTGGAGAAAGAGACGTCACAGGATGTTGTGTTCACATCCCTGTTGATCTGAGTCAGAGTAGATGTATACCTACGTCTTATTATTAGTATTAAGTGGTCTGGCCTGGCTGTGAATGCTGATTGTTCACTTCTCCATTTTCAACAAAAGATGTGATTGCAGCTGGAAAGAGGCTTGACAAACTGCTACAGTATTCACATCACCATACCATATTTGTAACTCCCACTAAATATAACAGCATGTGGATCTTAGTGAGTAATTCTCTTGACGTCTGAGGTGATTTCTGCTCATGTTACAATGAGCTTTGTTTTATGTTACCATTGACATTTAGTCCAATGATTATTCTCCCTGTACTGTATGGTAAGTGTCTGTACTAAACAGTGTTGCCTTAGTGAAATAAACACACACCATTGTGGTTAAAATCAATCTATATTGGGATTAACGGCATTAGAAAGTGGCCTCAGAGGACAAAACTATTGATCACGTCTTTGTAAAGAAGCTGGATTATTACATATTATTGAGGGAATGTGCATTTTTATAGATTCATCAGAATTCTGGTGAATGTGTGAGAGTGTTTTCTTCTCCCTCTCTGTCTCCCAGTTTAGCTGACATGAAAGCAGTAGGCCAATGTAGGCTAACTGTCATTTATATGCCCCGTCTCTCTCCCTCTCTCTCTCTCACACACACACACATTAGGTAGACGCCACTCTAGTGCCCTCCACTTGAACACACTTGTTGATTGTGTAGCACTCTGCATTTATGAGGCCATTTGGAGACATTACTGTTGCCACAACCGCTCATCTGCTCTGCTTTGTCTTTCTTATCCCTTCTGACATCCCCTCTCTTCTGCCCTCTCCTGCTCCCTCTCTTCTCTTTGTCCTCCAGCCACTCTCTCATGCATGGATCATTTTTAAGTCCTGTTTCAAACAACTGATGTATTCCATTAGTGTTAATGCAATCACATGCAGCAAATGTTGAGTGCTTTTAGAGCTGTTGCTTTTTTTCAGTGTTTCATTATCATGCAGGAATATTTTTTAAATTAAGGTAGTGGTTTAACAAGCCTAGTGATTTTTTTGTCCAGTTCTGCATATGGCCCAGAATATTAAATCCTGATTTTTCTTTTTTTCCCCCTATTTTTAATTGACTTTTCACCTGCAAGACTTATTCTTGCAGTTGGTATCCAGACTCTTATTTTTGTCTGGATACTGTGTTGCTTCTGATGTTTCACAGTAAAGAGAGCTGAAATCACAGTTCATCTTGAACCGATGTGTTTTGATGTATAGTTTTAATAGACGACATTACTTTCACTGTTTCAAACTTTTGGCAGACAAAATGAACAGAAAAACATATAACTGAGTTTTGTGACAGACGCAAACAGATAAATCCAGCTAATGCTATAGGCTTAAGCAGATATGCAGATATCAGTTGTGGAAGAGCAGTTCTTGTTTTGCAAAAATAACTAAAGACCTGAGACACGTGCCAGCCAGAATAACATCAGCATAACCATCACCCGCTTTAATTGCCTGTTGCAATTTAAGGTTTTTAACCAGGATTTGTATTGCAAACAGGGGACAAACAATGTCCAGACAGAAAAATGAAACTTTACTGTATTGCTGTAAGGTAACACAAAAAAACATTTAAAGGTGGATGGAGAGTCCAGAATAAAACTGAATCCAAAACAGAACAACAATGAACAGTGAAAGCCAACCAAAATTGAATTCAGTACAAAAATAGCTAAAAATGCAATACATTATACTTTGGGTCATCTATCCAATATGACAGATATTGCTATGGAAATGTCCCTATGCTGAATATGCAGTAGTGCAGGTGAAAACCAGACAGTTGAGGCGATGCAGGAACTTAAAGTGAGTGTTCCCAGGAGCACAGTGGCATCAATACATGGGAAACAGAAGATGTTTGGAACCACCAGGACTCTTCCCAGAGGTTGACCATTCAGGCCTTTGGTCAGGGAGGTGACCAAGAAGCGACTGAGTTCCTCTCAGCATCACTCTGACTAAAAGACGCATGTCAGCTGCTAATAGACTCTAGGAGCTGGAGGAAGAAGACTTCCTGCTCCGAAGAGAAACAAAGTAAACCAATAATTACAAACGCTATCTATAGTAAACACCAGGCACTGCTCATCACCTTTCACCATGCCAGTGCAGTTGGTTTCCTGGTGTTTGAGCAAGGACATACTGTCTGTTTCAATGTCGTTCTACTGTATATCCAAGTCCAGCTCCAGACAGGAGTGACAGTTGTTGTACAGTCATGTTATTATTAGATACATAATCCAGGTGGAACAATAACATGTCCAAATAAAGCAATATGGATTTTTGATTCATGATTTGGTCATCCCCTATCTGCCTTGATCAGTTTAGTATCATAAAGACATATTGTCTCTTTCTGCACAGGTTCAGGTTCAGGTTCAGGTTCAGGTTAATACCCAAGGGTAAACAAGTTTCACAGTTGAGAGTCGAAACAACCAGCACAATTCGAACAATCAAAACAAGACATAAAACATAAAAGAAGAGACATAAAACAAGAAACAAATTAGAATCGAGAGAAAGTGCTGCAATCCATGAAATAAAAACAAATTATTTAAATTATTTAAAAAGCAAAGAGCAAATTTATTACAGATAATAGATTTTTTTAAATGCAGTCATTCCAGTAAAATTAACTCTTGTGCAACATTACAACTCTAACATGATGCTCAGTTTCAGTCTCCGTTGCATATAGTACCCACACACTGTAGCAGAGAGACCCGCCACCAGCTACCATCTTGCAGTGTAACGGCAGAGTGATGCAGATACAGCGCTTCACAAGTCTAAATGTTCACAATAGAGGCATTTTCCATTTGCACTGGCTCCGTGTTGAAGTATAAACCAGGCTTTAGTGTATGAATGGAAAAATACAGCCTGAGAGAAGAGTTCAAGCTCCGCCTACTGCCATCTCTCTGTAAAGCAGGCTCGATCGTCGGATTGTCCGAGGAAAAACCTAAAAACTGACGCCCAATTAGTCAATGTGTGCGTTTGTTTAGTGCGATTCGTTCACTGTGCCCAAGTACAGTTGCATTCTTGGACTGTGCAGAATAAAAATGGTAATATCAGATCTTCCAGTAGATTCTGACATTCTGCCTCTGCCCACAGTTTCCCTAATATCTGCTGGCTGCTGAATGAAACCATTCTGCCAGCTCCCTGCTACACCGAGGAGAAAAGAAAAATCACAGATTCCACCTCCCCCCAACTGCATTCGCTTTGCCTTTTGCACGGCCTATTATCGCACCACTCGCAATACAATATGCCCTTATTGAAGCTTTCAGATGCAAATGAGAGCACTGTCGCCTTCTCTGTGTCCTGCTGACAGCTGTGAGGCCTGCTAACCAACCTCCTATAATTGCTACTAATTGTTATTCCCCAAGCAGGACTCAGCAGAGCACTTCAGAACACCCAGACCTCTGTTATGTGGACTAGGAGGGGACAGAGAGTGCTGGGGGGGGAAATAAGTTACATGTAACGGGATTACATAATGAGATTGCAAATTGAATAAAAAAAAAACTAAATGTAATTTGAACTTGTAACCTCATCAAACTATATGTATAAGAAAAAGATAGTGATTACATTTTGGCACAAGTACACTCTAACATTATTTCTGTTACTTTGTATCTCTTGGTTGGAGTAAATCTGCTAATAAAAGCTGATTGACTCCTGTTCCACTGTCAGTCCAGTTAACCTTTTTGGGCTTTACACACTCAACTACAAGGAGCAACGTCACACAGGAGGAAGAGTGAACTGCCAGCATTAAACTGCTTAAACAGATCTGTGGCATCTCACCCAAGTCAGACTCCTGTAAAAGTGTCCAATCCTCCATGTGAGAAGCTTTGACTTTTTCAAACTGTCATAACATGGAAATACACATAACATTATGATCAGCAAATGTAGGCCTTTGTCAAACTTTAAAAAAATTTCTAACCCCTTAATCACAACTGTTGCCAAAAAAGTGTTTGTAGTTTAGCCTATATCTTTATCAGGCATGATAAACATGATTATAGAGAATACTGTAGAATTGTTTTCAATGTTTACTGTACATGTGTTAGGTATATATATAAGTTTTGTGCTGATATATTTTATTTGATCTCAGGTTTTAATAATGATTTTTACTAATAGTGTCATGGCCACAGATTGGGTTCTCTTGGGACTTTAAGCAGTTTATCATTTTGTATCAGTCATCTTGTAAAGAGTCGGGCTGAAGTGTCTGATATTGAGATCTCGCTCTCTACATTTGAGGATTCTTACCTGCATTCGAGTTCTGAAGACACACTTGATGCCATCTTGAAATTGAAATATGATTGTTACAACATTTTGAAAGTCTAAGTTATACATTACATTCTTAGGCTGAAAAAACTACACTTGGTTGATAAAGCTCATAGACGGGTTGCCACGGGTGCAAGCTGATTTCCTACCGGCCGTGATGAGTTTGACAGAATCTTGTAAGGCCATCCCAGACATTATTGCTTCATTTTTACTTTATATGGTGAATTGATGGCATTTTCCTTAACACGTGGTCTGTTTCTTATATCTTCCCTCTGAAAAAGACACTAACGTTACATGCTATTGCCTTTTAAACAAGCTAGATAGTGACTAGTTAATGCAACAGTGCCATGGACAGGTCACTAGGGCTAACATGTAGAGACAATCTCACACACTCACAGTAGAATGCTTTATGCTTGTCCCAAATCCGCTGTTTCTAACCACGATAACCAGGTGTCCCCCAATCTGCTACACATTGGAACCATGCAGACTCGCTGCTATTTAAACAAGTCCCCAGATCACTGGCAATAAGTTGTGACATATCTCAATTGGTTGATGTGTCAGATATAAGGATATCCTTCTCTACTGTCACAATCTGATGAACACCTTAGAGGAACTGAGCAGGATTTTCCCGTGGCTATGCTACATTTTCACCTTAATTAAAAAGTAATTGTGATAATAAGACTTGTGACTTGTTATGAGTGAGAACGGAGGCTCTCTGCCTTCCACCTCGCATCTCATGGCTGAAAACCGACCTTGCAACATCAGTGTAGTACCTGGCCGCCGCCCCGGTGTCCCAGCTCTAGTCTCTGCACACTGCAACACAAACGCTCCGTAACCCGTTTGACAGTTAATCCTACACAAATACACATAGTATAATATAACGTTATCCACTGCTTTTTCGCCAGCTTCATTAAAACCAAATGCACATGGCCAGGTGGAGAGTTAACAAAACAGCAGAAAAGTGACCAGACTTGCATAGTTCCTCTTTAAGGCAGCTTTCAGAGTTTACCATACCAAAGATAAAAGTCTGTCTATGCCTCTGTCAGATAGCCTTGCCCTGAGTTGTCTTATTGATCTACCTCTCAAAATTGCATTGCCATTATCATTTTAGGTATTTGTCAATTCATATTCACAGAAAGCCCAGGTCTGAAGCATTTCTGTCAACTGGCATGTTCTCCATGTGCCTACATACAGTACAGGTTCTCTGCAGGTGCAGGTGTGAAGATGAGTGTGTTCTACGTTGTTCTATATGTCAGCTATGTGATGAACTAGTGACCTGACCAGTTTCATTAGTTATCATGTTTTAAAGGTAATCTGTACCATATTATATAATATATATTATGTAAATCTCTTCATTGTCGGCAACAACCTTTTCTTAAATTTCTCTAAGACAAAACTATGCAGGCTATGATTTTTAAAAACACTAATGGTCCAGGATGTACCTCAGCCTCACCTTATGCCATGTGTGTATTTATCAGACTATTACCAAGGCTGAACTAAAGATCAAATTCAGTCCCCATTTTCAGTGTGTCTACAAAATAGAAACATTTCTAAGCAGAATCTGTCTCACCTTGACCAGCTCTCCAACCACCACCATTTTTATTCCCACCACTGTCAGTTCCTTTTCATTAGCAACCTCCACTCTCTACATTAGAGATGCATGGGTTAAAGGTAAAGGAGATGAGATTTCAGAGGAATCTCTTATCAGTGCCAGACTACAACTTGTGTAGTTTACATTTTGTTGTCTGCATTTCTCAAAGGTAATCTTTGTTCCCATTGACTCTTCCACTTACATTGCAAAAAGCCTTAATGTCTGAGTGGAAATCGGTTTCTCCAAGTTCTGCTTTAAATAAAATGACTATCTGACATTGGGTCAGAAGAATTACAATTCACTCAGTCAGATACATATTCCAAGTTTCTTAACACTTTGAGACTTTTTATCAATTTTATGAGAATGTAGGAGTCACAACCTGGAACCAGACTGTATCTGTGGTTCTGCTCTTTTTTGTATGTTAATGTGACTCTACAGGAGTTCAGTTGCCCTCCTGGAGCTCACTCTGTCCTTCTTTCATAGCCTCTATTCTACCTATCAATTTTTAAGTTTAAGTTTAAGTCATTGGACTGTCTTGAACTTGCAGTTCACTGTTTCTGTATCTTATGTGTGTGTGCATGGGTAGAATGTAACATAGTTGAATCAGATGCTGTTTGCTGCATCAGTGTCGTGAGTTCAAATCACTTCCTGTGGGCATGAGACAAAGACAGGCAGACAGAGAACAGAGATAGAGTTTATCTGTGTCAGGATGTTGACTAGCTGTCTGTCTCTCTCTGTGTCTGTCAACTCTCTGTTTATCTGGGCTGACAGCTCTGACAGTGCTGCTGTCACAAACACACATGCACACGCATGCATACATGCACGCACATACACACAGGCAGGAGGAATACATAATCCACGGCTGTTTGAATGATGTACTGTACTGACAACAAGTGTCAGCAAGCCCTCGCAGCTCATAGATTTGGGGTATATAAGTGTATGTTCTGTCAAATGACATCTTTGGTTGATGTTTTTATGTCTGATGATTGAAATAATTTTGTAGATAAGGGATGAAATCCTCACTTTAAAGTGTATCAGATAAGGAGTTAAACATCCCATGCCAGCTGAGCTGAAGAAGCCATATCACAAATGCTGAGCTGGGGCTAAGCTAAAGGCTAGGAGATGGAGACATCAGCCTTTTTATGACACCGACCCACATGAGAAATGCCAACACCCTGGCTAACAAGTGTGATGAAGTGGAGGCATTAGTGAAGAACCAGCAAGCGTGTTGTGATTATGGTCTTGTTTTTCACGGAGACCTGCAGCCTGTTGCACCAGCTCTGTGTAAGTTCTACCTTAAGTTAGAGTGTAAAGTCCACACTAAATGATACGTTGAAACTAGTTAAGGTGATACTTAAGATGTATCTTTGTTTAGTTGCACCACAGAGACTTACGTTTCATCTTAACAACGTCTAAACTAAGCAAGACGTTGTCGCAGATGGTGACGTAATCACATAAAGTAGCCAATGAGAGAAAAGTATCATTCCTCGTGCAGTGTTTAAACGTCTCATGTGAAATCCTCCCTCAACCGGTCAACGACTGGAGAAAAACACAGCGACATCGAGTGGCGAAACTGTCGACTACAAGGTAAGGTTGGCTTGAGGCATTCACAATAAATCACGGTAGTTTTTTTTGTTTTGTTTTGTTTATTTTTTATGTACTAGGCCATCACGTTAGTTGAAACAATGTAACTAACAAGCATGATTGACACACAGCAGCCTACCGCTCTGACAGCTTAATTTTTGTCAGATCCAACATCCCTTGTGAATTAATAAATCGTTAAATAGTCACTTGTTGAGCTGTGAAAACATTAAAATATTTTTAACAAAGATAGAGGGACAAATACAAACAGTTAGGCAAACGTTTAGAGCCGCTGTGTATCCGTCCGTTGTCAAGTCAACGGACGATCCGGTTCCATAACGGAGCACAGCTGTCCGTTCACTGACCGTAATATCCGTTAGCACGGGCTTTGCCTTAATGACTAGGCTACGAGGAAAAATAAAATCGAAATTTCTTCCTTCTAAATTGGATCCTAAATTAAATATGAGGCTATTTAGGAGCAAACTAGTGGACAAATGTTAAAAAAAAAAAAAAAGCACAGGGAACAGACAGACTCCCTGATCATGTAGGCTAAAGCCCCGCATAAGGGTCCCGTCCCCGTAAAGCCGGATTTCCGCCGAATCAACGATCTCTTTATTACTATTATTATGATTATTATTTGCTATTATTTGATGTTTTACCGTGACGTAGGGTTCACGTCATGATAACTTTGACCAGTCCGTTTTCTTTCTTGTTTGTAACCATGGACAGCTCCTACCGGATCGCGCTGCTGTGTCGCAACCCCCCCCCCCCCCACACACACACACACACACACACCTGAGAGGAAACCTACATTTTAGTGTAGTGTTAAAAGACTATACCTATAAAGCACAAAGTAATGCTTTATTAACGACTCAAGACGGTTACATATGTAGCGTCCACCGGGCGGCGGTGCGAGTGTTAACTTGTAGCCTTTGTGATATCTGCATCTCCCCGTGAGTTTTTCCTCACCCGGTTCACCACTCTAACGGCAGATATGTGTAGTAGCTACTGCTTGTAAAGTTCTCTGAGGCAAATTGGTTATTTGTAAATTTGAGTTATAACTACATTTTGACTGATTGATTAACGCTACTTTGTGTCCTCTTGCAGGGGTTTGACAATGACTGACCGCAGAGCAAGAAAAAGAAATTTCACACATGAAGAGATAATCATATTAATTACTAAATATAAACAACATCAAGCAATCTTGGAATCGAAATTCAACAACTTTGTTACAAATAAAAAAAAACAAGAAATCTGGGATGACATCACAAATGCCATAAATGCGAAAGGAGTCGAGCACAGGGACGTTAAGGAGGTACGGAAGAAGTGGAGCGACCTGAAAATGCAAGCTGTGGAGGACTTTCCTCGTCATGTCCCCACAGGAGGAGGACCTAAGCCTGACATGGGGCCATACTCGACGCTGGTGCTGGATATCATCGGAGAGGACTCTCCCTCTGTTGTTGGACTTTCAGATGGGATTGAAAGTGAAAGTCCCCAAGAACCTCCAGCTGCAAGAGCAACCCCGTCACCACCTACACCAGCTTCTCCACCTAAAGCAGCCTCACCAACCTTCATTTCACCAGCTGAAGAACCTGTGCCATCACCAGCATCTCACCAACACCCTGAGCCCTCCTGTCGTGCAGGAAAGAGGCCTAAACCCCGCATCCAGGAAGAAGCTTGCAGCCCGCCTGTGCCACCCACCAGCCAAGCGTCCTAAAGAACACATGCCTCCTGCTCCAATCATGTCTGAGGACTTACATAAACTCAGATGCCAATTATTTATAATGAGGAGATTGAAAAACTAAATCATGAGACACAAAAAATCAAAGCAGAAAAAGAAAAAATTGAACTTGAAAAAGTAAAATTGAATTTAGAAATTTTCAAACTGGAAGAGGATCTGAAAGCACAGGGATACACCGTCACACTTACAACTGCACTTACACCTTAGGATACCATCAGACACACACTAATGATTACATTCGATTTTGATTATTTATTATTATACAGCATTTGTATTTCTTTCTTGTTTTGTAATTGAACAAGAATTAGAAAATTATTATTAGATAGAGTTAGAAAATAAGTAATTGTTTGATTCAATATGTAGGCCTATTATTTGAAAAAATATTATTAGATAGAATTAGAAGTAATTGTTTGATTCAATATAGAAAATAAGTAATTGTTTGATTAAATAATAGAAAAAATAAGTAATTGTTTGATTAAATATAGAAAATAAGTAATTGTTTGATTAAATATAGAAAATAAGTAATTGTTTGATTCAATATAGAAAATAAGTAGGCTAATTGTTTGATTCAATAGGCTATGTATTATTTGAAAATGGAAATTAGATCATTTTGTATGTGTATGATATATCAATTAGAATTTTTTTTGTGTGTGTATTAATCTGTAGCCTATAATAAAAGCAATACTGTTATGATCATGTTCCTTTTCTTCTTTTCTGATTTGTCAGCCAAAGTAGGATGCTGCAATATAGGCACGAACAGTTGCAGCTTCATTTTGTAGATGGTCTTCGTGAAAATGAACTTGTAGGTCGCCATCATCTTCATTCATAACTTCCTCCTCCACTAGTGGCACTTTCCACATCATCGCAAGGTTGTGAAGGACAACGCAGGCACCCGTTACTGCAGCAGCTCTGTCAGGTTCCATTAAAATGCCTGTGACCAAAGGCACGACAAAGTGGAATAAGTCAGTCCCTATAGAATATGCAATCTTGATCATTTATGATGTTTGGCTACCTGAACAATAATCTTATAAATTATTAATATGATGTTCCATTAGGCTATTAGTCTACAAATAAAGAACGAATTAGGTACATTAATTCAATATAATGCAAACCTCTCTGCAAACAGGCCCATCGATTTTTGAGGACACCAATACATCGCTCCACCACATTTCTTGTTCGGATATGAGCTGAATTGTAGCGCTGCTCACTGGCACTTGTGGGGTTTAAATACGGTGTCATCAGCCATTTCCGCAGGGGGTACCCCGAGTCGCCTAGCAACCTCCCGGGGTATCTTCCTGCCTCGAAGTCTCTCCAGAGGCTGGACTGCCTGAGGATGAAGCTGTCATGCTTTGCCCCTGGCCATTTGATGACAGCGTTGGTTATCTTCAAATCAGCATCACACACAAACCATGGCGTTGATCGAAGGAAACCCCTTTCGGTTTACAAAGTCGTTTTCATTCTTCTGTGGCCTCTTCAGTCTGATGTGTGTTCCATCCACGCAGCCAAGGATGTCTGGAAAAGCTGCGATCTGATAGAACTTCTGACGGGTCGCATTTTGTTCTTCAGCCGTTGGGAACTTCACATATTGGTTAAAGCGCTGGCACAGTGCTACCGCGACAGCTCTTATTGTTCTACACACGGTAGATTTGTGCACACGGATCGAGTCCCCAACCAAGTTTTGAAAAGACCCGGTGGCAAAGTAGCGAAGTGCCAGACAAACTTGCAGTGAGGGACTGAGTGCTCCGTTTCTCTCCGTCTGATGCTCCAGTTCCGCGGCGAGTAGATCAGTGATCCGCTGAATCTCCGCTCGTGGGAAACGAAACCGTGAATATAAATCCACATCATCATAAATATCTAAAGGGTGTATTCTGTCACGAAGAACACGCGGCCGATGTAAAACAGCTGGGAGAAGAAGTTGATCTCTCTCCCCCTCCTCCAAATCATCCCACCTCTCCAAACGTTGCGCCATGACAACCACTACGGATGACTTTACACCTGCCAAGAACTAAGTGTAGGATTTAAGTTATAACTTATGACTACGTTGTAACTATCTCAGCTGGTGCAACACTTAAAATGTTAGTAGTGCGTAAACTCCATCCTAAGATAGAACTTACGTTCAAACTAGGCTACGTTTGAACTTACGCACAGCTGGTGCAACCCACTGCTGGTTTTAACAACAACACTCTGGACTGTGCGGATTTACCGGACAGAAATGCCAGAGCAAGTGGAAAGCATAAAGTTCTGCTTGTCATAGTATGGAGGTATTATTGTTACTTTATTATTTGCAAATGTGTATCTCAAACTGTGTGTGGGATGAGATCTGTAAATGTGACATTTGTGTGTATTGAAGACTTGTCTGTCTGCTTCTCTGCTATCTCCAAACAGTTTTACCAGAGATTTGCTCATATTTCGAAAACACAGTATTTTTCATGCTTGAAGCATGGCTGGGAGAGAAAGCTAGACGCCGGACATAGCAACAGTAACCAAGGGGGGCGGGGCTTAGCAAAGGGTCAAACACGGGGTGCTACTCTGCACCCTGGCAGACTGAGCCTGTGAGCCTGAGCTCAGGGCAAAGGGAAAGTGACACACAAATGTTTTTACAGATCGCCGTACACATTTGCGGATCCTGCTGCAGCAGAAGTGTACCAAAATGTGTGTGTAAAAAGACAGACAAACCCCCTGGGCTGATGACAGACACTTACAGATCTTTCTATGTAGGCTATGTACATAACTGTTTACACATTTACAGATAATTTATGTACACTTACAGATCTTCACATTTGCAGATTTGTCTTCACTTGCAAATCTGAAAACAGACAAGGATTTGTTTTACACATTTGCAAATCTGATTATGCATACAGATTCTGAACACACATTTGCAGATTCATGTACATTAGTACACATTTACAGTTCTCATCACACACACACAGTTTGAGGTACACATTTGCAAATAATAAAGTAACAATAATACCTGCTTGTGAACAACAGGTGGTGCAACCCCAGTAGTGGGCTTTTGCTAAGCCAACACATATATATTAAGTGTTGGCTTAATATATATGTACTGGGGGAATTCTCTCACATTGTCACCATTGTTGTTTACATACAACCACTAACAGCATCTGTAGTCACATGTGATGAATTTGAATCACATCACTCACCTCTCACTTTACTGGCTTCACTCAGTGGGTGTTGAATGTCCTACGAGAGAAAATAAGACACTTGATCTGACGTCAAGGAGGCTGACGCTTCTTCAACTATACCACCACTTGGCAGATTACATGTTATTATATTAACAATATAGAAGATGCTAGATGCTGCTCAGTCTAGTGTTTACTCTCATCACCATGACAACTGAGGGCTGGTTCACCTGCCACAACAGGGGCATTACTTCAGGAGACACCTCTAAGGCAGTGGTTTATCCCTGCTTTTGTCCAAGACAAGCCAGTCTTATTCTATCTTGTTCTATTTTATTTTATTTTGTTTTGTTTTGTTTTATTTTATTTCATTTCATTTTTTATCTTATCTTTCTGTCCATTTTCCTCTGTTGTGTCATAATTGTCATCATGTCCCTATAAGCAGGTAGGTTGTAGGATTTTGTTCCTATTGTCTTTGTTTATACATGATTTTGATTATCCAATTGGGTGTGTTATTGGGATTTTAAAATTTCAATATGCACAAATATAATTTTGATAACCTCACAACCTCAGAACAGACAAAGCTCTGTGGACCCCCTGAAATCTCTGACGCCCCTGAGGGGGGCCCAGACCCCAGGTTGGGAACCAATGCTCTAAGGGAGGTGTGAGAAGATAATCTGTGTGATTATTGAAGAGTTGTTCTTTAAATAGACATGGCAGCATTATTACGCACATACAAAAGTGTGTGGATAAACACTTTATGGTCTTGATGGTGCAGCATGTTTTATGTGTTTCAACATAATTGTTGCCTGGTGCCTCATCATCTCTGATCCTCACCAGCATGTGAGATTGGTTTGATGAATCAAACCCATTTGATGTGTGTATTCATTAACACCTGTTTCCCCATCTGAAAAAAAAACAACCAATCAGGGCATCATAGCCACATAGCCAGTTATCCCATGGATAGGTGTCTGGTGTTTACCAGTAACAAACAGTGTAGAGCATGCATGTTGTACAATAATGATTTAACTACTAAAGAAATAAATTGTCTAACCGTCTGTCTCCCTTCCCTTCACAGGACGTTGAGATACGGACCAACGCAGCTCTTTACTTGCCCCAGATCAGTGACCTCTTGAACCGAGTGCCCCGTCAGATGCTGCTGCTGCTGAAGACCAACGACCTGCTGAGGGGCATCGAGACCACTTTACAGACCAGAGCCTCATCGTCCTCCTTCATCAACATGTCCCGCTGCTGCATACGTGCCATTGCCAGGTCTGTGAGATCCTCAGGAAGTTTTATTTAGCTTAAACTTTATATGACATTTTGTCCATTTGTTCACAACATGCCTTGAAGGGAGTGTGAGGAAAGTAAAACATGCTGTAATGACAAAGTCCAGTCTGTATTGGTTGACTTAAACATAGTGATGCCATCATTTATTAAGAGTTTCTGAACTCATACAGAAAGTAACACTGACTGCTGTGAAGTGAACCTTCTCCTCATCTACTGTAGACTAATAGAAACATAAAATATTTGATAGGCAGAATTTTTTTTACATTTGTGACAGGGCATTGTTGAAGGTACTGCTCAGGAGTCTGCTGGGCTGTCACTGGATAGAAGCTATTTCAAAGTATTGTTGGTCTATAGATTTCACACTCATGCAGCGTCTCCTGACAGAAGTTTGAAGAGATTGTGTTGTAGACGTGTCCTTAATGATATTGTGGGCACTGACCAGTTTTTGACCAGTGCAGTTTTGTGACACACTAGAGAGCTTTCTTGTCTTAACAGTGCAGCTTCCGTACCACACTGTGATTGAACTGGTGTTCACACTCTCGTCTGTATATCTGCAGAAATTGCTGAGGATTGTGGATTTTATGAAATATGATGTCTGCTATTCTGTGTTTAGCATTTAGACATTTCTGACTGTGGCACTCCTGCTGTTTTCTTTCAAAGAGAGCAGGAATGAAGTCTGTGTTTTGTCTCAAAATAAGTTATATTTTGTCACAGTGATGGAGACATTTCATCTCACAGAGACACTTCCTGCTTTCTTAGTATATTTTTAGGGCTTTTTGCCTTTATTTGACAGCATAGTTGAGAGTGACAGGAAATGGGGAGGCAGAGAGAGGGGGAATGACATGCAGTAAAGGGCCGCCTGATGTGGGATTCGAACCGGATCCGACTGCAGCGTGGACTGTAGCTTCTGCATATGGGGCGCCTGCTCTACCCACTGCCCCACACGCCCCGTAATTATTTTACTTATTTATTTTTGCTTTGTTCTTGCCCCTTCTTATGTTAACTGATTTCTACTGAAATTCTTGCTTCTCTGCTATAAGAAAATACGAGCAGCAGCTCTGGACACATGACTATAATGTAATGGCCTGTTGCCATCGGCCTACCAGCAGTACAAGCCTGCACTGCAGTGGTTGGATACATATAGAACGTCTCTGATGGCACTTAGCCAAAGCTGATCAGCAGCAAGATGCTCAGCTACTTCATGGATGACTATCACAAACTGTTACAGGAGATTATAGTGCTGGGAACCAAAATTCATTGTTTAGAAGTGGACGTGGTGATAAATCAGTTCTCTACATATGATACTACTACAGCGGCTTTGTTGTCATAATGACGAAATTCAAGGTTCCTCTCCAAGTGCATTAAAACACACACATATATATTATATAAAAATCAAATAAAAGACACAGGTAAGACATGTTAACACACAAATAGATAAATAGCTTCTTTTGTGATCTGTGAGGGTGAGCTACTTGTATTTGAATAGAGGGATATGATTGCATGTGACAGGAGGGTGTTACACACACCTAACACCAACAAGACTAAGAAACAGGGAAACTGTGAGTCAGATAATACTAATATTAGAGTGGTAGCCCTCCTTGCAGCAAAGCCTAAGAGTAAATCATTCCCCTTTGAAAAAGGAGGACAAGTCACAGGCAGAGGCCAGAACCCCAAGATTTGTGATGTGATTGGTCAACCTGCATTATCATCCTCTTCAACTGCCATCCAGAACAAGACACAGCTGTAGACAGCTGTAACAGAGAGAACTATTCACAAACTTCCCCGAAAAAAAACAACTGATATATGGAATATTTTGAGAGCAGATATGCTCCACTACTGCAGGACCCTGGATCTCCATCTCATGACCTGGATAACCTCTCATCCTAACTGAGAAAGATAAGGACTGGGAGTAAATTAGACTCTGATTATCCTCAAACTCTGATAGCGGGTGACTTTGCTAGAAAGATGTGAGAAGCCAGAGCAGCAACAGACTCGACTGACATGACACAAAGAATTCTGCATATTGTAGTCGCACATTCAACCATAATACATATGCAATGCTAATGACTATTGATTGAAAGATGTGCTATTGCTGGTCACCATGTATGGCAAAACAGCAGTGTTTTCTCATACATGGTGATCAGCGATCCAGCATTGCAGGATATGAAACTGGAAAGTCTTGTATGGTCAAAAGCTTGTGAAAGAATATAGGCACACACACACACACACACACACACACACACACACACACACACTGCAAGTTGTTATAGAAATGGATATCAAAGGGAATAAATACATCGGAGGAACTCAAAGTGGTCAACGTTCTTTGTTCTCCGCTCGTCATTACTCACTGGTGACGCAGTTCCCTCCTCAGACGTCCACATTACAGAACTCTGCACACGACGTTCTTCAGTGTATGAAACTTATATAAATGGTGAAATGGTGAGGACGAAAATGTGTCAGAAGTGAGGAGAAACTGAGATGATGAGTAAGAGGCTTTGGGAGAGAAATTGAAGATTGCCACCATTTGTTGGGAGATGAGAAATATGGGTTGTCACCTCAGTTGATGGCTGATGGATGGGGCCGTCTGGACTCACACACAAGGAGGTGGCTGGCCTGGTGCTGTGCCGCTGACTCAAAGTAAAGTACCAACTCAAACACAGAGCTCCCTTTCTGTTAAGTCCCTGATGTTTCTAATGCAAGAATGTCTGTGTGGAGTTTGTATGTTGTCCCAATAAGTCAATTTGTTCAGTGGGCAACGTTTTAATTGGAGCTATATGCATCAACAATACAGACATAGAAACTTACTGTCATTAACAGGCCAGTTTCTCATCAGAATTTTAGACCAAATAGTGGAAGAAAGGAGAATTATGTCCGGATCCGATGTTGAAGAGATGGAGTAACATTTTGAATTTGATGGTCGTGCGTGTTTATTCGAACCAGAATATACAGATGAGGATGATCATTGATATGGAAACAGTCCTGAGCTCATAATAATCATGATAATCGTATACCGTGATTATTTATCTGACTATAATCGTGACATCCCTAGTGGTAAGGAACTGGTGGATGTTGCAAAGCATGTGTAGTGATATTTTGGGCATAATAGAGGCCGGTTTTAAGGTTTAAGTTTAAGTTCTGCCCCCATTACTTTGCTGTTTAACTGCAGTGTTTCACAGCTAGCAGGAGGAGAGCTATGTCCGGGCTGCACACATTTTTCTCGGGTCTCTTCCTAAGGTAGCACTCGGGGTCCTAGAGCTGTAGAGCGTTATTTAGAAAATGATCGGAATTCTCCTTTAAGGTTTTTTTTTTTTTTTCTGCTATCATGCTACCAAAGTGTTTTGGATTCAGAGCATCTATCCTGGTGGAAGTGACTAATACCTTCCCACATTAGCTCTGAGTTGGTTATTTTGGGTATTCTGAATTTAGACTAGCTATCTAAAATATCTAGATTACAGGAGCTGTGCCGAGAGCCTTTGTAACAGCTGATTCCTGGTTCCTAGAGGACCAAATAAAACCAGTTAAGTCTCCTGAGATCAGTCATGATAGATTGTATGTTGTCCATCAACACCGCCCATGTTATCACTGGCTGCTCATAGGCATACATGATTTAGCACAGTGAGTTTTTTTTTTTTCTTGAGTGAATCATTTCATAATGTGTGTATACATGAGTTCTAGCAACACGTTACCAGGGGGAACACAGTTGTTTGAACATCATCACAAACTGGAGCCTGGACCAACATGAATCATTTTCCCACAGTCAGTGACAATGATAGCTGCTTCTCTTTCTCTACCTGGAGAATGTTGCCAAGGACTGTGTGAGTGAAGTCTATCTCGCACTAGTGGCACGTTTCCTTTTCTACAGACATCCACTGCATAACCTCATCATACTGGTGGTGATGTCTCAGCACTTCACAGTCCTCCCGTATAAAATTGCTGAGAATTCGTACAAGCTACATTAATGGACCTCGGGGGCCAACAACCAGGTCTGATGGTAGCATTGTACCTTGCTGTGTTTTTGTTGGTAAAATACACAACATGGTGGCTCCATCATTGGTTGCTTTTTGTCTACAAGTCGATCCTTGGCAAGACACCTTCCTATCTATCATCTCTTCTTCACCTCGCGGCATAGAACTTATCACACTAGATCCAGTAATTACATCAAGCTCCTCATCCCCAAGACTCCATCTGTCTTCGGCTGCCACTCCTATCGTTTTGTAGCTGCAGACGACTGGAACACCCTCCTAAACACCACCATTGCGATCACATCATTGTGATCTTTTACCATTTCAATGTGTAAAATCAAACAGATCACTGTTGACTGTTGCTCTTGCTGATTCCTACAGATATGCATATGCTTGTCCCTTGGCATGTGTATTTTGCTTGTTGCGTTGTATTGTTGTTGATATGGTTATTGTATAATGCTATTTTTGCCGGAGCCTCTTGGCCAGGTCAGGTCTGTAAATGCTAATTTGTTCTCAAACATTTTACCTGGATAAATAAAGGTTTTTAAAAAAGTACAATTAAACTAAGAACATAAAAGTTTGGGATTTAAGTAGGTGAGTTGTGGAATGGATACAGTTTGGTTGATGAGGTTTATAAATAGATCAGTGGTCTGAGTGAATAAGTGCTTCCCTCAGGTAAAGGATTAGTAATAAGGGATGTCCTCATCACATCTGATACCGATCACTTTTTGTGTTTTGTTATAACGGCTGGTTTATGGTGGGTCAGGATCACTGGAGACTCCCAACAAGCAGCAGCACAATGGGATGAAAGGACCACAAAAGGTCAACAACATGTGTTTACATTGTTGAACAGAGCAATGTAAAAAGAAAAAAGAAATAGTATAGCACATGACATGCGTTTTGTCATTTCATCGCACACAGTCTCACACATCTGTGACTCAAAGTATTCATTCCTACAACCATTCATGTGCTTTTAATGAAAAGTGTCTGATTCTGATTATCAGCTGATCATTCAGGGCTTCCCTAATTACAACAACTAAATTACAACAGTACAATGTGGTGCAGCTTGTGTATTGGTCACACTGTTAACTAATATCTAACACTTGAAACAAGCCAGTGGTCTTCTGTATTTTGTTGACCCATCCATCTACTCCAGCTCCTCTGCTACTTCTGAAATAATTCTGGCCACTAGAGGTTCCCTAAAAATGTAGCTATGGGTCAAATTTCCGCTGATTATTTGTTATAGATCAATTATCCAGATCAATTATCCAGATATATCTCCAAAGGTACAGTGAGACATATTTTCTGTGTTATCTCAAGCTGGCTGTTTTTTTGATGGTGATTGTTGGCAAATTCCTGGAGAAGTCCAGCGTGAGGTCTTGTGATGATTCATACTGATGACTCATACTGTGCCTAACCTCTTCCTTCTTCTTCCCCTGGTCATTTAGGCACAAGAGGAGTAAAGCTCATTCCAGATGGAAGCATCTAAAGATACAGCTGGCAGAATCTCACAGCCTGTGGAGTCTCAGCATGTATGAACTCTTTCTATGGGTGAAGGACTCCACGTTGGTGCACTGGCTCACTTCACTGCTGGCATTTCTGCACTGAGGCACATCTGGACATCTCACTCTACCACTTTACCAGCAGGCTGCAACTGTTGGCCTTTATGTGGTTTATGATATACTGCAAATTCACACGTACCCCACACACACACACACACACACACACACACACACTCATGTTCTTCTATCTTTGTCAGGAGATTCATTGACATAACACACTCCCTTCCCCCTAAATCTGATTATCACAACTGAATGCCTGATCTAAGTCTTAATCCTCCAGCAGCCTAGAACTGGTCAAAATGTCCTCGGGCTGTAAGATCTATAACCCAAACCTGGTCCTCACAGAGGTAGAAGAACAAGTCCACATACACATGGATGCATACAGTACATACAAAGACAGGACACTTGTCTTTGGACATTAAGAGCAGCTCATGACTGTCGGCCAATTTTTAGGCCTTAGGATCAGAACAGTGCTCAGATAAACTATTTATTCATCATCGTGTCATAACTGTATTTCATTATTATTATTATTTCATAATATTGTAATTCCATCCTGCATGAGTTTGTTTTATTCTGCTTAATTTAAGAACATTATCGTTTTTTTTGTCATACTGTAACCTTGAAATACTGAACCGTGTCTCAGTATTTACTCAATACAAGTGCCATTATGCTACGAAGTACTTAGTGTATGAATTAATTTTAGTTTGTCAAGAAGTGAAAGAAATTTATTTTTAAAAAATAATTGTGTAAAGTGTGTAGATGAATGAATGAGACACAATACACCCGTTAGTGACCGTTAGGAGCAATAGTACATTGGAAATGTATGTAAACAGGACAAAGCCGGTTCTTCTCCCATCTTCCAGACTTTACATCCTGACTCCAGCTCCACACACAAACTATCCATCATCTTGCCTCACTTAGAGAAAACAAAGTGACGACTCCTGACTACATGAGTGGACACCAATAATACATGAATGCAGATGCTTCCACACATTTGCACTGCATGGTACAATTAAGCAAATGTCATTCAGCTATGTAGAATATGTTGAACAGGGCCACCTCATTCTAATTTTATGTCAAATTGGCAAAAGGGAAAAAAATGGTTGTTAAAAAACTGTTCTGACTGACCACCTTTATTGTGAGATGAAACACTTTACGACAGTGCTTCTGAAATAGGGTCTATGTAACAGCACAGATACAGTACAGACCTCAGCTATCATGGCCACCATATTAAACACAGAACATTGTTGTGGTCACGACATTTATACTCATGTCTTGATTAAGTTTAAGCTACTTAACACGATTGTGAGTGTTTTGATTCAAAACAGGCAGAGGACTGATGTGACAAAGAAAGAGAGGACAGAGGGAAGTGGAGAGTCTCATGCCCACTACATAGTCACACACACACACACATACATACACACTTGCACATACAGATGGGGTTCAAAGTTTTTGAGCACTAAGAACAGAAACTTTTAGAAATGCTGCTGGAACCACGTGTAGTTTAAAAATTCTGGTGCTGTGTTGTTGTCTGGTTGGACAGAGACTTTAGAAAACGGCGTAGCAGACACCCACAGTCTCTCCCTGACTGAGTCATTTGCAGCTAGTTAACTTGTTGTTTAGTTAAATTCAGCATTTTAAAACTGCAGCTGTCGCTTGTGTTGTTTATCACAACAAATCAGAGACAACAGTCTGCTTCCTGTTTACACTGGCTCACACACACTCAGTGTATGTGATTGCTAAAGTACTGTGTTTCAGGTGCTCTAGTGTTGTAGGCAGAGATTGTCTCTCATATGGAACTAAAATGGTTTGCTGGGCCGATATTGATTTGAAAACAGATTCAAAATGAGTATGTACTGTTGGGGACGAAGCTAGAGGGAAGGGAACATAGGAAACACAGCTGGAAACTGGAAGCACGGCCATTGTAGAGATTTTGGACAGATGTGTTGTGTTAGGGAACATCGTAGAGAGCAATCCTCACCCTCAATCAATCAATCAATCAATCAATCAATCAATCAATCAAACAAACTTTATTCATAGCACTTTCCATGCACAAAGAAGCAGCCCAAAGTGCTTTACATAAAACTGCCCCATTCTCCCACACGTACTCACATACCCACGCACATACGCACTCATGCAGAATTAAAAACATTGAGAAATTAAATACACTCAATCAGCCCATCAACCACCTGAGGGAATATACCGATGAATCATAAACTTCATAGGTAACATTTTATTGTTGTGGTTGATTGGTGTAGAACCTGTACAGAATTCATTCTGAATCACTATTGATTTACTTTGAAACTTGTCTCAATCATTTTTGATGACTACATGACAGATTCAAAAGTTTTTCTTTGACTTAGCCTAAGAAAAGAAAATACACAGATCAGTTACAACACTGTCAATGCTGTACTGATGTGCATGTATCAATGGCGAGGAGCATAAAAGCTGTTTTGGTGGTACGTTCAATACAATGTGATGTGTGGTGGAACATGTAACACAAATTTGTATTTTCTTATCTGAATCAAATTGTTGGCACATGACTCATGAGATAGCACACTTTCTAAAATAACAGCAGTATGACCAGTTCTCTCTCTCTCTCTCTGTCAGCTGAGTTCTTGAGATTCAGTTTAATGATCACTACAGATCCCAGACTCTTACAGTGAGGCTGCATAATCTAAAGCTTTAGTGCCAAAACCAAACTGATACTGATGCAGTAATGGAGGTTGGATATATGGAAGAGTTCCCAACCCTCCAGTCACTTAGTGAAGTAGTGAATCAGTCAGTAATCCAGCCAGACAGCTACTGTAGGTAAATCATACATAAAGGCTGGTGTGTTCAGGGGCAAACATGTAATTGCAGGCTGTCATAGGACGCCATTCACCTGCAGCTCCTTTTCAAAGAGACATAGTCAGGGACGACATTAAGAAGTGGCGTGTAGTCCTGCTGCCACTGATCTGATTAATTCCTGCTCATCACAAAAATACCTCAGAAAGAAGTTTGCATCAAGTCAGATCATAGGCTCCTGTGGTGGGTGCAGTAAAGTAGTAATGTGTGTTTCAAGGTCAAATACTCATTCCACAAGGACTCCACTTGGGAGAAGTTATTATTTCTTTAAATACCGTCAACTGCTGTTTCTTCAACTTTTACATTCCTGCTACAGTATACTCCTTATTTACCTGTCAACATGACAGATTTTGCCAACTTGTTGCCCACCATGGTATGACCTTGTTCGATTAATCTTGAATGCAACTTAAATATAACAATGTAATTGCATTTCTGTTTCAAAACATTTCTACTCCCTGAGTTATGTTATTTTAAATTCTTTCCAAGTCGTTCAAATCCTGTATTTCCCTCTTCTCATCACAATACACAGTTTATATTTGTATTGGTCTTGTTCTTTTCAACACACTGAGGAAAAGTTTTTTGTTTGTTGGTATTTTGGTGGTTTGGTTATTTTATTTGTGACAGAATTCAGTGTAAAATGTGTGGAAAGTGTGCTGTATAGTACTCTGTCCACTGTACACAATGCAGTGCTTCGTCTTTGATGCATGTGAAATAAAGGTGCTGCAGGAACAAGTCCTAAAACCCCAAAACAAGTTGGAATGATCATTTTTGCACTTCAGATTGTGAGGACTGTGTCATTTTAATAGGATATTGGTTGGATGACCATGGTTTACACACTCAAGACATTTTCATTTTGTGACATGATAAAATATGTCAATACATAACACACTTGTGATTTTGTGTAAATTCTTAAATGTCTTAAATATTGTCAATAATAATATAGATTTTTTTTTATTATTATTTACGTGTATTTATAAAGCACAAGTATGTACAGTAGGTGCTCTACTCTGTCTTATGTACAGAGCACCATGGCATTGGTGGTTTATTTGGTTTATGTGGCTATCATTAATTAATTAAATAATAAAATTAAATGGTAAGTTTAAAACAAATTAAAGTTCTTCAGGGGCAACACCCTGAAGCAAGTGAGGATAGCCACTATTTGTATCGGTATTGTTGCATTTGTGTGAATGTACCTCACCCTCGCCCCATGCTTTGCCAAGATTCAGTGGGACTTCTACATACAGACTAACTGCTGATGGCTAACCAATGGGACATAGTAGTAGTGGACAAACAAACACAAGTGACTGCAACATCAGGAAGGAGGAGCACAAGAAGCTGGAGAAGAAGAATTAGAAAGGTTGTGGAGAGTGAAAAGCAACAATGGTCCCTGTGGTATCTGAAACATTTGGGGATGTTGACCCCTAAACTGGGAGAGCGGCTCCAGCAGATTCCAGGAAAAACAGAAGAGAAGAGAGTGCAGAACAGCTACGATGCTGTTCAGGACCATCAAGCTCCCAGGCCTCTGGTAGAAGACTGAAGTTTGAAGAAGGAACAGACCACCAATTGGGGTGAGTAAATAATTTATATAAATACAGTATGCATATATCTATAGGCAAGGGAGAAAGGATGGGGGGTGACATGGCAGTGGACAGAACATGAACCCATGGCCACTGTGTTTTGGACATTATGCAACCAGCAGAGACACTGAGGCATCCCAAATACTCTACTTTTAACTTGACATTCCTATAAAGGACTCAATCACACACCCATCAGTCATGTTACTGTAGAACTTATCAGCGTCCTAACAAGTAGATCCTGCACCAGAGCCCATGGTCTGATATGATGTTGTGTTTGAAGGGTTAGAAATAAGAAAGATTTCTTTTGTTTTCAATGTTGCTTGTGTTTAGCAAGTCCACTGCTTCCCTTCATCACTGCCTACAAAATAACTGTTTTGAAAATGCCTGTTGAGGCAAGTTTAGTTTACTCCCAGCCAGAGGCCAAGGCCCTAGAGGCCATCGTTCACACTGAGGCCTTGGACCAGTTATAAATTAAACTACACCAAGTTCAGACTATTTTTAGCAAAGTAAGTAATAAAAAATCAGTAGAGCTGGATTGCTCGCCTGCCTTCCTGTTAAAAACGTGTTCCTCTGAATTAACCAGTGCGTGGTGTCCCATTTTTTCAAAACTCCTAGGACAGTCTCACTGTGCCACCCAGTGAAAAGGTCAATAATCACTCCTGTCTAAGTATCTTGTTCATCTGCTAACAATGACTTCTGACCCGAAGCTTTTAAAGTAGAAGTAAGCGATCCGGTCGTTTTGGCTAACTTCTTGTCAGCCGATGGAGTTAGCAGTCCCCGCCCTCGTCCCTACGTCACCACATTCACGCGCATCCCTTGGCTGCACACACAGAGAGGACTGCCCCTTTATGCCGTTCTCTCTCCTCATTGGTTAAAGGTTGTAGGATACAAGGAAAGTTTTCTCCTCGGCTTACAGCAGAGCAGAGTGACTGACAGACCCGTGTTTCAGACCAAACACTCTATGTAAGTGATTGCTGTCGGAAGATATAACTATTTTAGACTTATATTAACACAAATATTCTGCTTACTTCTGCTTTAACTAACAGAACCCAACATGTTAAAGTTAACAGCTTTCTGTGGATGCTTATTACTGTTACTAATAAGCAACTATGGTGCTTCTACAAAAGTCTTAGGTACTCAGCACTTATAAGACACTAAAATATTGCTGACATTCATAATATTAATTATCTCGAAGGAACCATTTGCCAACGTATTCATTTGATACTGCTTATAATGTGTAATGTGTGTGTGTGTGTGTGTGTGTGTGTGTGTGTGTGTGTGTGTGTGTGTGCAATAGAGCTCATCAGGCTTCAGATCTGATATGGTGTTACTCCACATCTATCAGAGGCGGCATGTGATGAGTCTCTTTATTATCAAGCTGGCCCCATGATCCCTATGGGCACACTTAATTAAGATGCTAGTTAATTAAACTAGCATAAGAGAACTTAGAATATAGACCGATTCTGCTAGGATTAACTTCATTTGTTGAGAGGTGAATATGTGAGTCACACAGTGCCCTCTGGGTAATGCAGTATGGGGTCAATACAAAACCACAGAGAGCCTGAAATGGAGAGAACAGAAAAAAGAAGCAGCAGCTTGTGTGAAGTGCTGACACATGAGGAAAAGTAACTGTGTACCAGGGAATACCAGCCTCACTCATGAGTGATGATTGATGCGATGTGATTGGATCATGTATGTGTTATGTTTCCCACAGTAGCTGTCTCTGCAGTGTTTCATTTCCTGTGTTGAACAGACAGAGGGTTACACAGCTGGACAAACATCCAGATCACCCACAATGCAGTTTTGTATCTCAATACATAACCGCAGATGACCTCTGTGAAATTTACCCATTATAAAGGATGTGGACTCCACTGCAGGTATAATCTTTAACAGCCATGATCACATTACTTTTCTCGGTATAGAAATATTCACTCAGTCTATAATTTCTATTGAGAGCTGAACAATGACCACGTCCAACTGTGCATTAGTTTCACAGTAACCTCCAGCTGCTTCACCTTTGTTCTCATGTCTGAGTGGATGTTCTCAGTCAACCAATAGAGACACTGACACTCTGTGTCTGGAAGTGTGTTTATATTATTACACTTCCTGTAGCCTCACAATCATGCTGATCAGACCTCATTATCTATATTTGAAACATGACATCATCTCATTTTTGGGGATGAATAAAGGGGGATTTAATTGAATTACCACCCACTGTCTCCAAAACATCTCATCACTGTACTGCAGGACTGAGAGGTTCAGGAGATCCTTTGTCAGCTGTTTAGTTGCACAACACATCATCTCACCTGAGACAGTGTCTCATAATTATTCATTATAAGAACCTAAAAGCCAAAAGGGGAAAGGATCCTATTGAAAATGCAGTGTTGATTACAATCTTAAGTGCTGGAAAACTCATAACACTTAACACACGTTAGGTCTCTGGAAAGTTTACAGGTGTTGCACATGGTTCTGCCAAAATGTCTCAATAGCTCTCCCTTGGAATGTCAACAAGGCCTTTATATACCTGCTGTTTCACCTACAGTATAGGAGACATATTATGTCCTCTTTCCACAAATTAAAATAGTTCCCTGGTGTCTTAAAGACATGTCTTTGCTTTGGTTAAATACCCCAAGGATCAAACATCACAGCTCTTTTCATACTCTCAAAACAGCCCTGTTCAGAACGGCTGGTTTCAGAGCCTGTCCCTTTAAATTCAAATGAAACACTGCTTGCCCTGCCCTGCCCCTTCTACCAGTCCCACGTTATGCAGATTCAAAACCTAGTTACATCACTGGAAGACAACTGAGGGAACAGCTCGTAAAACCCCATGGATTATAACCTGGGGAGCCTGAACATTACCGATTTTTATTGTCAATTCCCACATTTTGGGGGCCGGAAAGCAAGACAAACACCCAAAGAGGCTTCAAAAAGTGATATTTCCCTAATATGTTCCCTTTAAGGATGTGAACAGGCTGACGTCCAAAAAAGCCTCTTGCATCTTTAGTCTAGCCCAACAACCATTCTAAATATAAGACCTCTGCAATGTTAAACTGCAAACCATTTGAATTTCTGTTGGGTTTCCTGCCTGGTGCACTGTGGCAAATTTCACCACAAAACAGGAAGTTGTCCAAACAAGCCCAAACATTACATCTTAAGCCTCACTTGTGACTCACTGAGGCTATATTTACACACAGCAGTGCATTTGGACCTCATGCTGGGGACAAGTAAAGGAATCTCCAAGGTTATTAAAATGCATCCTGTGGGATACATGGATGTCAACACCAAATTTACTTTCATCAAAGTTTGACGGTTTGCCAAATGTCATGGCAGTCTATTCAAAAGTGAGTTTTCAGTCTGAATGTGGGAGCGTTCAGGGATAGGCCAGCACAGCAGGTAACAACAGTCACTCTCCAGACTCACTTGTATTCTCCCCCTGAAATTCAACCTGGGCCTGAACACCAGCCTCTGATTTCCGCCTCACACATGCTATAATCCCTGCAGCAGCCAATCTCCCAGACACACTCACTAGTCAGGGGGCTGATAATTTGCCTGTCTGTGCACTTCATGCAGCCAGAGTGCATAATTGCAAAAACATCCCAAACAGGGAAAGTATTTCTTGACCGCAAGTTGGGAAGCCAAGTCAGATAAGTATTTTAACAGGATAATGGTTGTCCTCATTTGCAATGCCCCGTCAGGTGAATTGAAATTAGTTTCAGTTTTGTTGGACTATCCTCTACACGACACAGACACTTTCTCTACAGCTGGGTTGTGAATTTGTGACAGTGGATTAGAGCAGCGTTACACAACTTGCACCCACAGCTGGAATACACACTATTGCAGTTGTGTTCCAGTTGTTATGGTGATAAAATATTGATGGTTACCATCATCAACACATACAAAACACTGCTTCTACCATTTCCAATGTACTGCTTCCCCAGCATTCTGTGTACATGAGCCAGCACTGGTTGTGTATAGTCATTGTGTGTGTGCCTGTGCTCGTGTGTGTGTGTGTGTGTGTGTGTGTGTGTGTGTGTGTGTGTGTGTGTGTGTGTGTGTGTGTGTGTGTGTGTGTGTGTGTGTGTGTGTGTGTGTGTGTGTGTGTGTGTGTGTGTGTGTTAGCCACAGGAGGAGCATCCATCTCTATCACACAGAGCCACCCAGACCTGCCATAGCTAATGAGAACAGCTCTCTCTTTACTTTTTCCAAAGAGGGAGGAAGAATGAAGACACTTTCTCCCTCCACCTTCACTCTATCTGTGGAAGTGGTCTGAAGGAGGAGGAGAGGTCACAGTCGTGAGATGTGAAAAAAAGAAGCAAACAGGAAAAAGAAGCAAAGCTAAGTGGATGAATATTCATAGACTCCCATGTTAACTCAACTGAAATAAACCCACAGCTAATTTCCTCCTTTCATCTTGAGATAACTGTACTGTAATTTTATTAAGACATAATGCATAGCTACTAGGGAGCATGCCCACTTTGAGTGATAGATGGGTGCCATCCACAGACAGTAAATAAAGATGTATGTGGTCTAGGTGATGTCATCTACATGGTTTTGAAGCGAGTGAGCTGCACCAGCATCGCCATCGTCCCTTTGCCTGACTTCACCCATACTGTAACTCCCAGATAAACCAACAATAGATAAAGAGTTGGATATGAAAAGCTGTGCGTTTGGGTTCTACACTCACCCACCTGTCACTCTGAGGCAGCACCTTTAATTATAAACAGGTCATATTTCTTGCTGGTAAACTTCCTGTCCTCCTGTTTTGCTGCAGGATAAAGGTCATAAGGGGACACATTTAATGTTTAAAGGAGACATATTATGCCTCTTTTCCACAATTTAAACAAAGTTCCCAGGTGTCTTAAAGACATGTCTGTGATATGCTGTGGTCAAAAAACCCCAAGGATCAAACATCGCAGCTCTTTTCATCCTCTCAAAACAGCCCTGTTCAGAACGGCTTGTTTCAGAGCCTGTCCCTTTAAATGCAAATCAGCCACTGCTCACCCCGCCCCACCCCTTCTACTAGTACCAGGGTGGTATTTTGTAAATTTGAAAGCTACTTACATTACTGGTAGACATCTGAGGGAACAGCTCATAAAACCACATGGATTTCAATCTAGGGAGCCTGCAAATTACAGATTATTTTGTAAATTTTGGGGGCCAGAAGGCAAGACAAACAGCCAGAGTGTTCAAAAAGTCATATTACCATAATATCGCCTTTAAAGAACAAGCAAACTCAGTTTGGATTTAGCTGAAATATGCCCTGAAATTGTAGGTATCATCATAATTTGTAATGTAGATAAAGGGGTTTTGGTGATTTAAGTACCTTTTATAAAGGTGGGGGGTGGGGGGCAAGCAATGCCCCTGTTTCTGAGGTTAGTAAAATTCTAATATTTGATTTATATGTTAGCGCTAATTGACAGGTATCAGTGTACCTGCATCAGAGCTCACCACACCAGGCTTGTTAGCTTAGCTCATTAACTACTTAGCCAGCAAATAAATTAGCCCTGGGTTTCCCCTTGAGCATGATGCTCTAACCATGATAATGGGAATACACGCTTGAGTTATGCAGCATACATCCTACACTGAAGAGTCAGCTCCACACACCCCACCTCTTTCTTTGTAGATTAGAAAGGTATGATGATGATGTGATTTTTAAATATTATCAATATTATAGTAATTACAATAGTATAAATAGAACCAAGCTAAGGCAATTTTTGTGCCTAACCTAATGAAGTCACAACCCTTTATTGTGATAACTATGGCGATGATCAGCACTGTTATAGCTGCTGTATTTACCGTGGTAACATAAGCGCAGATGTTGAATTTCTGTAAACACTTATATTAGTCGTAGAGAGAGTACGAAAATGACTCAACAAAATCAATCTCTTTGCTTGTTGGAGGACTTTTTGCAATATCATGTTATTTTTCAAGGGCTTTAAAGCATGATCAGAAGGACCAGTCAAAATAGCTTTGACCAGATTCAAAGCTATTTTGTAATTTTCCTGATTTTTGAATTGAATAAATATCCAGTCATTTTGGGGCTATTCACTGCCCCAGATGCTGAGAGGCCTGATGATGACACCAATGTGCCAATAAGCTCACTCAAAAAACACTCTCCAGAAAACTGTGAGTGACGTCAAATCCGATCCAATCCATCTTTATTTTCAGTCTGTGGGGGCGGATCATGAAAATAAACATCACAAATTGCAATCTGGATGTATGGGTCTTTAATTTTGTGAGTAAAAGCAACTGTGAAGCTCTCTGGTGCCGTGTTGTGATGGGTGAATCTGGACCTGCCATATGTGCTGGACAGAAATGTTGGTGGCCTGCACTGCAGAGTGGGCGATGTCACTGTCACTGTGCCTCTGTTCCACTGTGTTCTAGGTAATAAATGAGGTGTCACAGATGATTGGCCCACGCTGTTCACCAACACTGACCACACTCACCTCACTCACCGCTGAGGTAAGTAATCTAAGTGTTTTTCTTTCTTCCATCCTTCTTTCTCTCTCTCCCTCACCCTCTGGCTCCCTCGTTTTTATTCCTCTGACAGATGGTTCACTCACTGAGGCCTTTTGGTAATGGTTTCTTAGTTACAGTGAAGCTGATATTTTCCTCTTGTTAAAAATCCAATATGCCAGTGACTGTGGTCCACCTTCAGCGTGATATATATGCTGCGGTTGTTTCATTTGACATTTATACTGCAGTTATTGCCCCACACTGGCTCATGATGGGACGTTTTCATCACGAATGACCAAACTGACAGGAAATATTACAATCATATTCTTGGTGATCAGTTTAGATTTACAGTCCTATACATCATAATTATTCTAAAATTAAATGAGTGAAGAAAATAATTGTACTGCATTAGTTGTTTATTGGTTTATTAGCTGCCCTTAATTAACTCAAATATCAGTAATAGAAATATGAATATTAAATAATAACTTTAAAATACATTACAGTACAAAAACAGTCAAGAATCTCAAATGATCTATAACTATAACCAAAATGAACATATCAACAGCAGATAAGGTTAGGAGAGTCGAGCTCCACTGAGAAGAGATTGGCAACATTCACACTTGTGCACTACTTAAAGGGATAGTTCACCCAAAATTCAAATTTCACTCATTATCTACTCACCCTCATGCCGACTAAGGGCTGGGAGAATTTTCAGAGTCCTCCTTGCCTTCTCGGAGTTACGAGGGGGTCCGCGCAGCAGTATTTGTCCATATGATAGTTGTGAATGGGGCTCACTTTTCTTCGTCCAAAAAGACACACCAAAAAACATCCAAATACCTCCATACTGCTCGTCTGTAATGTCAGTGCCGCCGGTCAGTGCAAATCTCGCGTGATTTGCACTGACACAGGAAGGGCAGTGAACTGAGACACTGGGAGCTTCCGCTACAAACAAGCTTAAAATATAGACTTATTTAATTTTTTCGGAACAATTTCTCATGTCGGGGCTTCAATACAAGAGGGACGAGCAGCATGGAGGTATTTGGATGTTTTTTGGTGTGTCTTTTTGGATGAAGAAAAGTGAGCCCCATTCACAACCATTATGGACAAATACTGCTGCGTGGACCCCCACCGTAACCCTGAGAAGGCACGGAGGACTCTGAAAATTCTCCCAGCCCTTAGTCGACATGACGGTGAGTAGATAATGAGTGAAATTTGAATTTTGTGTGAACTATCCCTTTAACTCACCACAATTATTAGTTATTTAAAACAAAAGCAGGAGAGAGTTTAACCCAAGTACTGCATACAGGTGCGTATGTTTGTGGGATAGAGTGTCTTTCTTTGTTAGACTGATTTTCATTTCCTGTTTAGTTCCTGTTCTCCCTCCTCTGATGTTACACCTGTGTCTGACTGCACTACCTGTGTCTCGTTTCTCCCTTGTGTATCATCATTGTCGTCAGTTTGTCTGTTGGCCCTGTGCTCTGTGTTGATGCCCCAGTCCATGCCCCTGTGTTCCTTCTGTAGGTTTAATAAAAACGTTTTTGTTCTCCTGTACCAGTTTTTGCATGTCTACATTTTGGGTCCAGTCTTCTTCAAAATGTGACAGTCTGTAACCTACAGTAAGAGTGGCAGCTTGCATGCAAGTCTTAGCACTGACTATAACCACAACTTAAGCAGACATTAAAACATCTACGTGGAAACTAAGTGGATATCGGCAAAGATGAACAGTTGCTGTGCTGTTCTAGGTGAAGATAAGCCTACTGAGTTAACATAAGTCAGACAGAAGTCCTGTAGCTGTGAACCTGCTGGCTGTTCCTTTGAGCCGTGTACACAGTTAACTGGTCCTAGATACACTCTGGCCTCTGTTTGGCAAAACCAACCAGCTGATCTTGTGTAGTTGCCACTGATTTTGAAGAAAACTTGGTTCACTCTTATGTGTTTTATATGTTTTTATACCGTCACGTTGTTGCACTCATAGCGGTGCCTTCAAGCAAAATATCAGATATGAAGAAGCTGGTGAAAACTGTTGTGATTTCAGAAAAGAGTGTAAAAAATAACAGAACAAACACGTATATTCAGCCTAGTTTTCTCCCCAAAGCTATTTTGTCCATGCCAGATACTTGGCATCTTTTCATGGCTGCAAGATCATTCATGCTTGAGGTTCGGTCCTGAGCTATGGAACCGCTCAAGATGGAGTGGAGGTGAGACGACTTCTGTTCTATCGTGCCCATTTGTTGTCAACAGAGCAGCAGATTGGGCTTGTCGATCTATTGCTTGGTCATGACCGAACGGTAGCTGTTGCAGTGTATTATGAGATTTGTAGTGTGAGCACTATACCAGCAGGCCATTAATAATAGAAATATGAAAATGTCTCGCAGTCCACATAAAATTGTATCATGGGCCAGATTTAGCCCCCGGGCCTTGAGTTTGACGTGTGTTTTAGAAACAAAACAAATGAACCTTGGATCTTGAGTTAATCCCAAGCAGGTGGCTTCTGTTTAGGGGACAAGTGTTGCACGAGAGCTGTTGTCTCAGGAAGCAGTGCTGATCTGGGCTGGAGGCCTTGTTACCTCCAACGGAGAGCTGAGGCGAAACACAAAAAAAGAGACATGCCACATGTCCCACAGTGGCTGTCCAGTAAAGTCACAGGGGGAGGATCTTCCCCAGGTGTGAAAAATAGAGACTTGTGAGTTGTTTTGTCTGTGGAACACGTGGTCTCCACTATCTTTTATGGGCTAAATCTCTGCAACTGGGACGTTTATTTAACACTCAGGTCAAAGTCTTTCTTGCATATTGAGATATTTGCTGGGATCTAGATTTTGATATAATGCCATTATCCTGCCCTGACCTGGCGGATCGTCATCCTCTTTTCTAAACTGGGTCATGGTTTTCATCCTTTTATTTTCTAAAACTAAATCTTCTTTGGTTTGGAAATGAGATATCTATCTATCTATCTATCTATCTATCTATCTATCTATCTATCTATCTATCTATCTATCTATCTATCTATCTATCTATCTATCTATCTATCTATCTATCTATCTATCTATCTATCTATCTATCTATCTATCTATCTATCTATCTATCTATCTATCTATCTATCTATCTATCTATCTATCTATCTATCTATCTCATCCCTGCACATCACGCTCAAATTCAGATTCCAATTCTTCTCATTGATTCTCGTTCTTATTGGTTCCGTGTTTCAATACGAAAACAATGAGGAAAAAGTGCTGAAATATTTATATAATCTCAGCTCTACTATACTGGTCACCTTTCTTCCTCTGTGCATTTGTTACATTGTCACTTTTACTTGTGTAAATCACTGACACCTATTCTAATCAGGCAAGAGCCCTGAGTGCGGCTGGAGAGATGGACATATGAAATGCCCTGCTAAGCTTGCTGCCACCACACCTGAATCTGGATAAAAGGGAAGAAAACTAATGAAATGGGCTGTGTTTGGTGGTTCTTATATGAACCCCTGTTTGCAGGCGTTTTTGGTTACAGAACTCATCATAGTTAAAATTAGGGACTTTAGGAAAAAGTGCATCATCAGGCAAAGGAAACAACTGACTTGTTTTAGACATCAAAGCAAAAGATAAACAATCCAGACACTTTATTTGTTTCATGTTGTGTCCAACACCTGGTCAGTAGTTCTTTGAATATGGATGCCTCTCTCCCTCATTTATTTAAGGTATTCAAACAACAATGATTTAATAAATAATACAGTCACGGTAGCAATTGGTCAACAAGTGAGGCTCCACAATTAACTTTATTATTCTGTGTCCGCCAAAGTGTCTTACTGCATTTCCTGTTAGCCATCATGACCGTGGAGGGTGGCTGATAGAATTTCACAGCTGACAGTTGGCAACCATGCAGGCCCACATGCTGTGGCAAGGATAATTGTAAGTGTGTGTGTGTGTGTGTGTGTGTGTGTGTGTGTGTGTGTGTGTGTGTGTCCCCTCCACCCCACCTCTCTCCGACATCAGCATTGTGTCTGACAATTTCTGTAGCTCTGTGGCAGACTGATATTCACACCTCATGTTGTGGTGTGACCAGCTGAGAGTTGAGAGTCAAGTGAGTGTTCTAACCTTTCTTGTCTTGTGTATCTTTAATTGCAAATACCAAGATGTTAATATAACAGTACAACACTGACTGAATCTGAATAAAAATGAGGTCCGGGTGTGTAAACGTAGAGGAACTACACACACAACTCTGACGTCCAACTTTCACTTGTTGGCTCATGAGTGGATTGCACAGTTACAGTAGGCACGACTGCACTATTTTGGACAAACCCTGTACACAATTTCTAGATAATCACTGTTTTATGATTAGACACTGTGTAATAAAAGCCAAATGTATATGTTAGCAATCATTATTGAAACATTTTTCTTGGCAGTTATTGCTTCAACTGAGCACTGTGGGGAATTTAGTGTGTATTACATTATACGGAGGTGTTTCTGTTAATCAACCTTCTTTCAGTGATACGAAACAGGGGTCAGTGGGTGTGGGGGGGCTACTTCATCATCCATGACAACACACTTAAATCATGTGTTCTGTGGGATAAATTAGCTAATTTCCACCTGCTAATTCACCGACAGTTGAATTACTTGCACATGAACTGCCAATGGATAAATGTAACATTATCATTTTTTAATCTTCATGACATTCTGAATCACTACGTTAGGTAACAAAAAGCAAAATACATTTTAAAAAACAATGTTGTGTTTTACCCTTAATAAACAGCTCATGCTTTTAACACCACAGAGTGAGCTTACTCACAATAACTTTGGCTGCAATAACACGATACAAACACGAACACTTGTGTTTCATAGATGCAATATTGGTCAAAAGTGGACATGTATGCAATATGATCATTTTAATATTTGAAGTTTATCCTACATTATGGAAGTTAACTTTGTTAGCAACGAAGCTAGTGCATGTTGCTGAGTGTGCGTAGTGTTCTCTATTTATAATTTCTTCTGATTTAAAGGTCCAGTGTGTAAAATGGGGGGGAAACCGTGACATCCAGCGTTCAGATTCTAGGTTGCAGCACTCGCTCATTCGCACTCACCCCTCCCGTCAGGTGAGTGCTATAAAATTTGATTTTGTAGCACTTTTATTTTATAGACAAATACATTCATGGGTAGTACTATATTCAGATTTTGCCAATAAATAAAGCCAATTATTACACACTGGACTTTTAACAAAAACAAACAAAAAAACAAGATGGCGACCAATAGACAAACTCAAAGCGCCAAAGCAAGATGATGTAAATTATGATTTGGGTATTGAATTGAGAGTGACAGTGGTGCACACCGCACGCTGCACGTTGGCGCTGTAATGGACAGGTCATCCAGGTGTAACCCGCCTTCACTAGCTAAGATTGGCTCCAGCCCCCCATGACCCTGCACAGATAAGCAGTTTCAAACCAGTGTGTGATATCATGATGGATTGCGACTAAATTTCAGCTGTGAATACTGAGGAGACACTAACGGTGTGTTGTTTAGAGAGGAATACTTAATCTCAAGCCAGGGTAAGTGTTCGTTTCACTTCAGAAGGAGAAATAGCCTTTGTGCGTAGCCTAAAGTGTGTATGCCTGTGAGTTTATGTGTGTGTCAAGGTTGACACCGTTAGTATTGGACTTGCTGGAGTGAATTAACATTGCTGCGTAATCACTCTACATTATAGACCAGCTCAATAACTTGACACTCTGGGTCAGTGGCTTGTCAGGCCGCCTCTGTCAATAACGTTCTTCACCCACACACACACACACACAGCTGATACCCATTGTAACACACACATCTAGACACGTCTACACACACACACACACACACACACACACACACACACACACACACACACACACACACACACACACACACACACACACACACACACCAATATTCCCTGCAGGCAGGCATGACTTGTATACTCTGAAGTGGAGAAGATAACACAGTGATGTGATCAATAGCACTCTGGTGGCATCCACTCCCTGTCTCCCCTGTCCCTGTGCCCTTTGGGTATATATTGTTTGAGGGCAGTAAAAATCCTAATGGATTCAACCTCTCTTTCCCTCTCTTTCTTTCACCTTATCTTTATTACCATCACAGTCCCTGAGTCCCCATCCACTGCTGTGAAATATCACTCTGTTACGAGCTAGCCCCGGCTAGGGATATAAATAAAGACAAAAGCTACCTTTAACCTGAAGTGTGAAATTACAGGAAAAAAAAGATGGACATTGGTGTTTGTTTGGCACTTTACCATTGATGCTACTGAACATTGCAACCTGTTCAACATTTGACCCCAATCTCTGGAATAGCTAAATAAAAGCTTAGGCATTTCTTTACTCTGTGTAGACTACCCACAACCTCCACCTGAACGTGGGGATTATTCTGCCCCATTGTTCCGTCAGTTCTAAAGTCTTTAAACAAAGTCTTTCAGGTGCTTTGACTCTGGTAGGAAATTTAGTTGAATGCACTTGGAGCAGGTGGACTCACTGCATCAGAAACAGTGTTTTCAGGTGCTGGCTCAGGTGAGCTGGTTGGTGTTTCTGATATTCCAGGAGTTGGTGAGAGACGGTATCTGTTTCTTCACAGTTGCTGCTTAGTGATATAGGATCTGGGTGTGCCTGTTGTGGACATCTCTCCACCATGTCTTTGTCCCAAGCATGGTCACCTCGTTACAGATGTTACATGTCCCGTGCTCTGTAGTTCTGTTTCTGTGTTTCTATGAATTCATTTTCAGATACTCCATGTCTGCCCACCCTGGTTTAATCTGAGATGGATTGACATGAGCTGCTGGTCTACTTTTTCTCAGCTCTTCATGGCTCTGTCCATTCACAAGAGGAGCAGCAGGGTAGACCATATGGGGGATATAGGGGTCACTGAATTTCTCCAGAAGACCTTTAATTGCCCTAACATCCCATTCAGCCTGGCCATAGCTCAGTGGAAAATGGGGACTGGAGGTCAGATGACTCTTGTGTAAATTTCCTGAAAGGCTCAGGTGTGAATTGCATTTAGTTGTATGAGCATACCACTTCTGGTATCCCATGTTGTGCAATTAAAAGTGCTAAATCACAGCTGCTGATGTGTGTTTGTGTGTGTTGGTTTGGCTGCTTCAAAGTGATCTTGAAAGATAGTCCACAATGACCAGGTAATGATTGTTTTCTGTCTGACAGTAGATCATTGCCTCGCTGGGTCAAAGTTCACTATCAGTTCTGTTTTCTCTCTGCTGAGGCCTGTACTGGTCAATGTACTGATTGTCTTGCTATCTCTGCATCTGGTGATACCTGAATAACCCATGTGAAGTTTGGCCTGTATGTCTGATTTGGGTCCATACAGAAGAAGATAATTTTGGACTGTGAACTCATCTAAGAATAGCAGATTGGGCTATAATGCTCTTTCAGTGGAGAATTTGTCATGCTCCATGCAGTATTTCCTTAACCAATGGTTGTATAGTAGTATACTGTCCTTGTCCCAATGTCTTTGTATTTCTCTCATTTCTGTAGCTGGCAGGCTCGCTGTAACAGAGTTGGCATACAGGTTAATTTCTTCCTCCTGCGGCCCCTCTGTTGCGACGCTGACAGGTGCTCTGAAAAGCACGTCTGCTGTTGTGATGTCTTTTCCTGCCACATGATATTGTGTGAGAGAACCTCATGAGATGCAGGCGCTGTAAGCGTGGTGGCAATTCAGAGAAGCTCTTTGAACCCAGCAGAGGAACCAGAGGCTTATGATCTGTTTCAAATGGGGAAACGATTCCCATTAAGGAACTCTACAAATCCCTCACAAACCCATATTGCGGCCAGGGCCTCCTTTTCAATCTGGACGTTTTGCTGTTCTGAGCTACTGAGGGATCTCGAAGCAAAGGTCAGAGATTCCAGACCACGTCTTTTTGTCTCTGAAGAAGCACCAGGCCCATCCAATATGAGGAAGAATCTGGTGACATGAATGTTACTGTGTTAGAGACATACAATGCGGGACCTGGCTGACAGGGTTGGACCCTCCAGCCATTTTGCAGGATTCGTAGCTTAAAGTATGCTAAAATCAAAATGGCCGAGTTCCTGTTGGTTTTAGGGCATGGGTCCAAGAGGCTTTTTTGTTCGTCCTGAAGAGTTCTATGAGTATATTAATTTTCATGCATATAGGTCAAACCTGTCAGAGGGGCTGCAATTTAGGGGACACTATTGCAACATTTAGCCCCGCCCACGTACGGCACCACCAAAATATCGAATTTTGGAGAATGGTTTAATAAATGTCTTATCTTGTTACAAGGGAGAATGGAGGCTCCCTACCTTCCACATAGCGTCTCTTTGCTGAAAACCTACTTTGCAAGATCGGGGCCACTGACCCAGTGTCCCAGCTTTCGTCTCTGGCACCGCGACACAAACGCACCCTGTAACCCGTAATCTCTCGTTTATTACAGCTAAAACTACACAAATATACACGTCATAACAGAGTATATATAACGTTATGTACCGCTCTATTGATTTGTTGTAAACAAATGCACATGGGCAAGAGGAGGGTTAGCAAAACAGCGGAAAAGCAACTGGACTTGCATAGGTCCTCTTTGAATTATCAGCAGGTTTTTTTTTTTTTTAATTGTTCCTTATTGTCCTTAAACTAGTCGTCAAGAACATCCCCACCCCCCCAACACTAAAATGGTTTGGCCACTCACACAACTAACCCCAACCCGCTCCTGTAGTAAAACGTCAGAATGTCCGGTCAGCATAAGTGTGCAAAAAGCAGAATATCTCATCCTGGGCCGAGGCGAGACCATCAGCTGGCCTGCCTGGTGGTGTTGTCACTTCCTCTTGGATGCTACTCAAGGCTTGCTGCTGTTGTGGCCCTTAGGCCCCCATGTTGGACTTTCAAAAGGTCTCTGAGAGGGCATTTCCTTTCAGCCAGGTGTGGTAGGAATGTTCCTGGGTGATTTGTCATCCCCCGAGAGCGTCTCATTTCACTGACACCGTCGGGCTCTGTCATGGCCTTCACAGTGCTCACCTTGTAGGGATCCACTCTGACCCCTGATGCCAAGATAAGAACCTTATCTTGCTCTTTGAGAACTCCCACTTGTCACTGCGAGTCCCCACTGCCTCCTGCAGACATGACGGCCTATTTTGCAGCCTCTCGTCATGTTCTGTCTGTGTTGCTCCCCAAATCCATCCGACACAGCACACCTTCCCGGGCCTCCAGGATGGTGAGACGTGTTTCTGGAACTGTTACTGTGCCAAGCAGATGGTTGTAGCAGTATTGCCCGTATGGGGTTGTAAGACTGGAAGACTGTTTGGACATTTGCCTCTAGTTTGTGACAAACCTTGGCTCCGGCAAGTTGTCCTCAGGTGTGCTCAGCTGATGGCAGAGGGTCATTCTCCTTCATCGCCGATTTTGTTCATCTCCGTGAGGCCGGTGCAAATTCTCACTCATCCTCCTGGCACTTTTTAAGAGCAAGGACTCACAAAGTGCTTCACACAGGCAAAAAGCATGAGAAATAAAACATAGTGAAAAGGATAAAAGGTATACTAAGACATAAAACAGAGTAAAAAGCCTGAAAATGTAGCAATAACTATGTATAACACAATAAAACGCAGACAAGGACAACATCATACAAAGGCAAGTTTAAAGAGATGGGTCTTGAGCTGTCTTTTTACATTTTTCCACAGAGTTTGCACGTCTTTATTTAGTGGAGTTTTAAGTCTGGATGGAGGGACAGTCAGTAAACCGTGGTCTGAGGACCTCAGAGGCCATGCTGGTGATAGAAGTAGCAATTAGTGATCATAAGGTATTTCAAAATTATTCTAAATGTGATTGGGAGCCAGTGGATTGATATCAAAATACATGTCACATAAGTTGCAAGAATCAACATGGGATGATACCGAGCTAGGCCTTAGAGACGTCAGCTTATCTTAAAAATGTATTGCTGTTTTTTCTCTTGCCAGCTTTGTCGAACTCTAGTGATCAGGATCCATTTGAAAGTTGTCAATTGCCATTTAGTGTCATTTCCGTATTGCTCCGCCAGGCAATGTAGTGCTGTGGAAGCTGTATTTCTTTCTGCCTTTCAAAGATCATGTTTCAGTGTGCTGTGAATTGATCAGCCTGCTTTCCTCTAGCTGTGTTGTACTCACATGCTTCCTCTTGGTTTGAGTGTAGGGAGATCGGAATATCTCCACAATAAAGAAGTGCATTCAGTTAATTTTTATTTGCCTGTGTTTCGAATCCTGAAGGGATGCAGAATCCTTCAAAGTGTTTCATGCAGTCATTGACCTTGAACGTGAACCTCTGAGACTTGAAACACGTTGCCATACCATGAACTTGGATCTTTATTTAAAATATTCCCCTACTTTCTCTGTTCCTTCACCTAATACTATAACTAGAAAGTTACAAAGGTTTTTAAAGTTTTTATTACAGATAAATACAGGCCTGGGTAGGATTGAATCTTCTATCCATTATCGATTTAGATCATGTGTTTTTCTCTATTCATGATTCATGTACAATGCCAGAAACCTCCATAGGTGGTCGGTCAGTCTATCACAGGACATGCCCACAATAACACCATGTACTCTGTTGGATGAAGGAAACAACACTCTAATTATGTTTTCTTTTCTTGGAGCCTCAAAGTAGAAATTAAAATCTCTGTCCTGCTGTCAGTACAAGAGGTAAAATCACCCGCTTAGAACGTAAGTGGCCGTTCTTTGACATAAATAATCAGATTTCATACTGTGTCCAAATTAACATTGTTGCCTAAAGATAGAATTCTAAAAAATATTCTAGTGTCTGAATACAAGATTCATCCACTGGTTCCATGTGAGCCAAGCACAGCATCGAGAACACCTGCATCCCATTTCTCTGTGTACCTATTACGGTACTCGTTGGTCACTGAGCCCCTGTTTGGTCATGGAATTTGTATTTTCTCTTTAGGGGCATTTCATTTATTGAAGCATGTTGCGTACTGTGTGTGTGTTTCTGCAGTGTAAATATGTACATAGATTTGTAGAAACATGTTTCCATCAAAGATGAAACACTGAATGTGTGACTCTGACTGTGTCGTGACCGCTGCTGGTTCGAGTGTCTCTGAAACTGCTGATCTCTCACGCACAGAGTTCTCACACACAACAGTCTGAGAAATCAATAAAAAATCAGCGCTACATCTTACAGTCCATGTCTCCTTACAGATACAGTGTTTCTGTCTTTCTTTGACCCTAATCCGGTAAACATTAGAAAGATTTTAAGGTCAGGAAGCGATTACTACCACTACTACTAAAGGAAGTCCCAGAGGTCAGGGTATTATGCTACGTGAAAATGTTATGGTTTGGACCTTGTGGTCTTTTCTTTTCCCTCTTCCACTCTGCTGTTTTCCTCTCCCTCATGTGTTTGTATTTCCCCACTTTGTCCTCTGGGCCTGTATTAGTGAGTGTGTGTCAGATGGGCATGACTTCCTGGATCCTGCTCCCTCCACACACCTGCTTCTCGTCATGCAATCAGCTTCACAACCAGCTGGAGTATTCACCTTAGCTCCATGGTAACCTGGGTGTCAGCGGGGCACCTCTGATTGCGTTTCAGCTTCACTGATACCCTTGGTTTGGCAGGAGGACTCTGTTAGATGAGTTGGTTGGACCTGTTAGCGATTAGAGGAAGTCGTAACACAATCACTCTCACACCTTAAGCAGGTCAGGTAGGCGGGGCTACACATGCTCAAAAAAAAAGATTTGATTAACTCCTCCTATCACTTCATGTGATACAAATACTACAGCCCAGCTCTGTCTGTGTTGCTCTGTCTCTTCTGGATTCTTTGGTTAACTCGTTTCATCCCTGTTTCTTAGGTCTCATCCAGCCTGTCTGAATTTGGTCTGCCACCCCTGCTCTGTGAACACCTGTTTGTGCTACTCACCTGTCTGTCCAGTTCTATGGATTCCTATGTGAGTAACCATTTCTTCCACTTTGCTACCAGCCCCTCAAGGGCCTTGAGGTGTGTTGTTGAGTTTATCTGTCTAAGTTCCTACTGTTGCCAGATTCATTTGAGATATTTAATGTATCTGATGACATATGAAGCTTCACTTCTGGTCAATATCACGTGACTGTTTTTGGTGGCACTTTGAATTATGAAGCGTCCACAACCTAAGTCCGCTGAGGGAAAAATATTAATATATATTTCTTTATAATAGTGACTGTTTTTCAGAACTAAAAGTTCTCCAGCTTGACAACAACTCTTTTTTTTGCCAACACTATATTTCCCCCTAGTACACATATATCTGATTAACATTATAACAGGTGTTAAGGCAGATGTTTTTCGGTGCATTTGCTGACACAGTGGCCTCATTTTTTAAATAAAAGGTTTACATTGCCATATACAAACATTGTGTGACGCTTGCTTTACACTGAATATGACAATAAAACATTTTTTATTCAGCATAAACTGTGTTCTGCCTTGTGGGTTCAGGGCAATGCAAAAATCTCCCAGGAACACTTTTTTTTTTGCTTCAATACATTTGAGAAAAGGTTAGTAGACTACTCTATGCATCAATGCATCCTTGTGTAGTAATAGTTCACATTTGGCTGTGAGGTGTGTTACAGCCTTTAATTTCACACATTTGCTGTGTTGTTAAAACATGGCTTTCACAGCCCAGCAATCCATTTTTTGCAGACTGAAAACTTCACGTCGTCTTGACTGTTCTCTACAGGTGCAAGGGAAGCTGTAACACTGTAAACTTGAAATGTGTATACTCCGAGGAGTGTGAGGATTGTTGGTTTCGCTTTCCTCTTTAGTCAAAGTATAATCAGTGTGCACGGCAGCCACCTATACACAAGCAGGGGCATAGTTATTTGTGAAGCTGAGTTCCAATTTTGAATATCATCATCCCATGTAACCTTGTGTTTTTAGGGGAACTGATCCACAGAATGATCTGTACACAAGCAGCAACAATTTGAAGTAATGTCTCTCATGTATAACTGGACTAAAATGGTCTTCTTTTCTTTTTTTCAGGACTCTGGCAGTAAGATTCAGAATGAACTAAAGTTTCATCACACCAAGGTGTCTTGCTTGAATCTTAGTCGTAAGACAGAGGGACCCAAGGTAAGAGCTAACGCTGAATTTCTATCTCTCTGTGACCCAAAGACAATTGTGTCAGTCCTATCTCTGTTGAGCTGGAGAAAATTTTGATTTGCTCAATATAATGACTCAGACTTTCTCTGTAACTCATTTTTTTCCTCTTTTTGTATGATTTGGCCTAATAGAAGCATATAGAGATTAAACAGGAGGGGTCCCAAAGATGGACCCCTGTGGAACCCCACATGTCACGGCCATCTGCTCTGACACATGATTACCAATCAAGACAAATGACTTACTGTTCTAAAGTTAAGACTTTAACTTAGCAGGTTTCCAGAGAGACCTACTTAGGTTATTTAGTATTTCTTATTAATAATCAAATATTGGGTTGTGACTATAATATTATGATATATTTGTGTTACCTTAGAGCATTAAGGATTTTAAGGATTAATAAAACAACGTGTGACTGTATTACTGTATACTGTTGTTTATAGTTTTACAACAACTGCATCTCACTTAACACTACACTTAGGTTTAAACTTTATGTTTATTTTTTCTACCACAGCCTGTCATGTAGATAAGTTATCCAGGATCAAGAACATTGTATCTCATCCTGTTACTGCTATACAAATATTGAAGGCAGATTGACATGGTGTCTTGAATTATTTAATTAGATTCATTTAACTTTTATACCTCCTAATGGACATTGATTGCAGCCTAATGTAGCACAAATCTAAGTGACTGGAGACAAAAAGTATATATTCTTACTAATGTAGATCATAAAACCTTGAATATAAAGAGACTAATTGGTTGAGGATGTAAATGTGGTAGAGCATTTTATCCATAAAAATTGCAGCTCTTCTGTTTATTCCTCATGTCCAGTTGACATATCAAGGCAACATCCTATTCATGTGTCTGTGATCAGGACACCTCGGTGCTCTCCAAGGTGCTGAATAGCTCCCTGCTCCCAGCAGCAGGGTCAGCAGCGGGGTCAGCACCTTGGACAGCGCTGTGATGCAGTCCTCACAAACACAGGCCCAGCACCCGCATGAATATGCAAGATAACACTTCATGTCACAAAGCTTCAATCTCAAACTGGTCTCGTCAACATGACGCTGGGGTAAGTGAACTTTAGTGACCTTTCTAGTCCCCAGATATGAATCCAGAAGAACATGAGGTGATGAGGTAAAGCAGGAACATTCAGTATATTTACATTAAATTGTATTAGTCTGACTAAAACCAGAATTTTTTAAGTACATGTTAGGTTAGGCCAACCAAAATCTAATTTCACACACAGATAATTAACCTGGCTCGGAATCAAATTACAGCTGCATGTTTAACTCAATTGGACACTCAACGGCCTAGCTGCTCTGCACATACATGCCTCACAGTTCCCACTCCTTTGATTCAGAAGATGAACCAAATGTGAAACAAAGAAAGCTAGTAACAAAAAATACAGCACATACAAAGTGTGCAAAGCTGTAAAGTTGGCCTATAGTCGAGCTATAACCATAGACTGTAAACTTACTGTCTGGCACATCAGCAGGAATTATGTGATAAAGTCATGTCAACATGGGAGCAGAGACTCAGAGGCTCCACACAGTATTTATATGTATTTCATAGGGTTCATTGGGTGCAAGTTTTGGCATTTGCCTTCAAACACTTTTTAAAAAGTATATTTTTAAGTTACTTAAAATATATTTTTTAATGCAGTCTTTGGGGGCAGACAAGAACACATGCCAAAGCTTTTATAAATGATCCAGTGAGAAATCTGGAGGTGTTTGAGGAGAGATAAAGGCCATCAAGGCAGAAAGGAAGTGCCACAACAAGCTTATTAGCAGCCATATCAGCCTGGTGGAAGATAACAGGAGACACTGCTCAGTGGAAGGCTGCAGCACAGTCGCGGTGACAGAGCAAATAATGAGCTAATCACACAAGATATGACATATGTATGGATGAGATGGAGAGAGGGAGAGAGAGAGAGACAGAGAGAGAAGATACCCATGTGGTTCAATCTTGTAAAATGGCCTGAAGGAAGAAAGAGAGGTCGCTTTCAGTGATGCAATTTTATTTCCAGTTGCGCCGATCAATGCTGTATCAACAGTGGATCAAATGATCAAAACATTATGGGTCTTCTTTAAAGCCATGGAGGATGAAAAGCTGTTTCATCATTCTGTCAAGAAATTTCTAATATGTGATGTGAAAAAATTCTGCTGAAAACACAATGCATTTGCACAATGCACTTTTGATGAATGGTGTACCAAAAGTTCAAGATTCAGCAGCCATTTGTTCACTTATTTTAACATAAACACAACTAGTGATGTGTTTTTTAAAAATTATTCCCGCACTGAGGTAACTAAACAGAGTAGGAGTCTGTGTACATTGTTATCATCTTTGAAGTTATTCTGATCTCGTACAATTTTGTTGATACAGTCTTCAAATTTTTGAAGAGACTTTGGGCAACTTGTTGGTTGCTTTGCTCTTCAGTCTGTTGAGACTTAAGAAACAAAGCAGGTTGTTAATTTCCCTGCTAAAATAACCCTATATGAGTGTTTTCTGAGTTTTTGCTCCCATCTGGATAACCACTATGTTTAAAATAATGCTGCACTGTTGGAGTGTTGCACTAACATAACAAAAAAAAAAGGACTCAGATTGATACAGCAAGACAAGAAAGATTGTGTTTTTGGCTGGACTGCAGTCCTATAATCACAAATGTCGCTGACTGACTGATAATATTTCCAATAGTGCTCAGCGCAGTGAGCCTTAGTCTACCAAGCTGCTCTGGTTTCTTGGCTTCTGAGGGACTGCAGGGAAGAGGAGGAGCACTTCAAATACATTGAGCTTTGCCTTCATTACAGCAAATAAACTCTCATTATATGTATTATTACCAAAGGAAACGTAAGAGACACTGAATAGAGAGAATGGGAGGGAGAGAGGGTCAATCTAATGACTGTGACCAATTCTACATGCGTATAGATTACAAGCACTTCTCGCTATAGCTGCTGACAATGAGTCAATGATTGGACATCAGTGAAATGGAAGCCAATAAAACAACAACGTAAAAAAAAAAGGATATTGTTGTTAAGTTTTTCATAATGTGACCTGTAAATGTGAACAAAGTAGTACAATGTATTCTGCATATCAAATCTGTCATACATAGGTTACCATAAGTAATATATATATACACATATAAACAAATAAACAAAAGACAGAATATCAGACCTTCAGATTATGTTTATTATTATTATTGCTAGCTGATTACGATTAGCATCCTAATACTCTCCCTCTCTCTCTCATTCTGCAGGTGTCTCTGTTTTGGACCAGCAGGATGCAGATCCACCATCCAAACCCTCATAATAATTATTGTTATCTACTCTCTCCTCCCACTCTCTCCTCCCACACCCCCTCTTTCTGCTCTCAAACCCAAACGATGGAGGCAGACAGCTGCCCACCCCGAGCCTTGGATACTGGAGGTTTGTTCCTGTTTAAGGGAGTGTTTCCTCCCTCTGTTGCCAAGTGCTGCTCTCTGTGGGAACTGTTGGCTTTCTCTCAATGATAAAGTAAGGTCTTGACCTTACCCTGTAAAGTGGCTTGAGATAATGTGCATGGGATGATATGGTGTTACAGAAAAGAGAATAAATTGAAATTGAATTAACGGCCCTTTCATCCAATTTGTTTTCTACTCTAACAGCAAGGTAGAATGATGGGAAGAAATGACAAGTATAAGAAAATAATAGATACAATAATAAATAACTGAATGCCTAAAAGACATGAATGTAAATCAATATATAATGAATTTATTCTGACAATGAAAAACACCATTTTAGTTTTTTATACATTTATTTATTTTGTATTTCTGCATTTAAACACATATTTATACATGTAGCTATTTATTTATTTGTGCACTTGAAGATTTATTTCTATTCTTTTTAGTATTTACACATTTATTTATTTCTACATGCCAGCTTTTATTTATTTATGTATTTCTGCATCAATGTGTTAATTAGGTTGGTGGTCCAAACAAACCAGACATAAAAAAAATGATTCCTATACCTCTGCATGCCACAAGCTAGCTAGTGTTTGCAGCAGCGCCAGGATTGAAATGTAGCTAATGGTGCCTGTAGAAGTGGAGGCTGTTCCTCTCCGGGGCATAAGTCCAGCCCCAGTGGTGAGGCCCACCAGTGCCAAACCGTCACTTCTGTTTGGAAATGGTATGTGCCGGTGGAACACGAGCATGGTACCACTGGGGATGGAGATATGCTGCTGAAGCTGCTCCACGACTAGCGGCACCATTAGCTGCACATCCCACAGCAGCGGCCTCCCACTGGAAGCCATTGCGTGGGGTTGGGTGGAGGTTTTGCTAAATAGCAGCTTGTGACATGTAGATTTCATAGGATTCATTTCCTTCTGTTTGTTTCACCCAGTTAAGCAATCCTGCTTTAGACTGATGTTTGATCCTCCCATACCTAATTAACATACAGACACATAAATATATAAAAAAGCAGAAATGTAGAAATATATGAATAAATAATTGTATAAGTAAATAGATAAATATATGGATACAAAAAGAAATACATAAAGAGGCCTGCAAAAAAACTTGAAATGTGTGAGTTTATTATCACATTGATACTGTAAATGGATGCAGAAAAGCAGAAATAAATAACATTTTTCATTGCCAAAATATGCATTTTAACATTTATTTCTGTATTTATTCATTAATGTATACTCATTGTATTTTTGTCCCTCATAGTGTAGACATTGGAGGTTTGCAGACATGAAATGAATTGATTTGTGGCTACTACTGTGTAACAGGAAATGATATGAGGCGTGCAGTGTAAGCCAGTCAACTGCAGCTTTGACCACTGCTGCCAATGTCACCTTTGGAAATTTCACGAATAATAAGTAGCCTGTGAGGAGCGGCGTGTGTGATCGTTGTGATAAAGTGAACTGGTAAACCTCCCACCACCCTCCTCCCCCGTCAAACCCGCTGACTCCGGTGCTTTAATCGTGAACACTCCTTTTATTTGATAAGAGCCTGAAGTGTGCTGAGGCATAAAGCCACATGCGTGCGTGCGTGTGTCGCCACTTAACGAGCCTGTGTGTGCCTTTAAATGGCGCGTGCTGGCGCTGAGTAGAGGGCGGACCCGAGTGGGGCGCGCGCGCGTGTGTGTGTGTCTGTGTGTGTGCGTGCGTCCGTCTCTCGCCACCAGCCGCTGCGAGTGGCACCGAGCAAACAGCGGCTTTTGTGCGCATGATGCACCGTGGTCGCCGCACCTGTGCGCACAATCCACCGAGCCGAGCGCCGCCGCTCCGCAGCAGCAGCAGCAGCAGCAGCAGCAGCAGCAGCAGCAGCGGACACACTGGATCCGGGATTTTTTAAAAACTACGGCTCTATGGAGTTTACAGTTGGATTTTAGCAGTTGGATACTCTTGGTGGTGTGTTTAACTAAGGTCAGTAGCGTCGTCATTTTATTTCAACCTGTTCATGATGCTCGTGCGCGCAAAGAAAAAAAAAAAACTACACAATTGAATATTAGGGGGCAAAAGCGGCAGCAGGTTCTGATCTGCGGCGGAAAAGCCTCCAGTTCTCTCTCCTGACTGCCAGGTGTCGAGGAACTTGGCACTTTCGCGGCACTTTTTCCAGTTCCTGAGCACAGGGACCGTGGATGAGGCGAGCCCGGGCAGGTGTTGATCTCCTTGAAGCAGCAGCGGCGTCGAAATGATCATTTCTGCCATGTTGGCCTCTGAATTCCCCCGGTGGAGCAGAGTCAACGTGACAGGCGGGTGTAGTATTACACACGTCCTCCGCTCCCCTGGGACGATTTTTTTATTTATTTATTTTTACAATATGAATTATCAGTTATATTTACACTGTTTCCTTTACTATACTTTCCAAATGCGGCCATGCTGCGTTTAAGGCACCCGTGTGTATTTTAAATATAAAGATCATCAAGGCAGAAAATAATAATAATAATTGACCCGCGACCTGGCGGATTTCCTTTACCTCAGTGTACTCTGTTTTTAGGTTGATGAATAATAAATAAGGTTAAGCCCAGGTGTCCGGTGTCCACGTATTGTTCTCGTTTGCAGCTTCGTATTAAAATGTCACACAGATGCACCCTGACATTGCGCGCACATCACTTGTCCGCCCTGCAAAATACAGCCAGAGCACTCTTTAAATATAGATGCAAGTTTTTTTTTAATGTAATTGGAGTATTCCCTGTGACATGCAGTATGATACATGACCTTCTGTGTAAACGCAGATGGACAGCAGGAGAAAACCAGCAGGCTGCACAGCCTCAAGAATGTACCCGTCACATTCCTCCATTATCCGTCCTCTGCGTTTTTTCCTTTTTTTTTGCGTTCGAGTCCAGCTGCTGGGCTGCTGTTTTCACACATTCACCACATCAGCTCAACACATGTGAGTGTTGTGCTGCACCTTTAGAGAAACCACGACGAGACAGCGCTGAGGTTTAAAAAAAAAAAAAAAAAAAAGACAACCTGGAGATTAAAATTGATGGCTTCTTATATTCAAATATTCAGCCTCAATTAAACCAATCAGCGATTAAAAATAAAATACTGACGTTTAGACTGTGTGTACGCGTGAGTGGGTGCGAGCGTTGTGGGGAGTGAGAGACGGAGAGGGGAGGGGAGGGGGGGCTGATGAGTAAAAAAAAAAAACGACAATAATGATTTGGATTATTTGGTTTTCCCGGAGGATCAAATGGCGTCCGCAGGGACAGCAGGAGGTTTGTTGAAATGTGAGCGCGCTGCTCCCGTTTCCTGCTGCACAACTTGAGCCCGTCCTCACCTGCTCAGCCTCGGTCTGGGCCTCCTGTCTGCTCAAGCCGCTCACACAAATATTCATCTGAACGCCTTTTTTTTTTTTTTTTGTCGTCTGTCATTTACACTGCGACGGTTTCGATTTACACAGTGAACATTAGACAGGGAGGAGACGCTGAGGCCTTATTCAATGCGCCATAGGATTCACTACCTGCTGCAAAATAAGAAAAGAAAGGTGTCCAGGCCTCGGTCCACACCTCATATGTCTGGAAAAGGCTCCAGTTTTCACTGATGTCGCTGAGGAGAAATTGTTGTAAAATCACAAAGACGACAATTATATTTATATTTATATATTTTATATCTGTCGCTGTAGCACACATTACAGATCAGACTGCTCTTGTGCATGTATGTTGGGGGTGGTGGTGGTGGTGGTGGTGTTGGGGGATTCCTAATCAGGTTTTTCCCAAAAATGGATTGAGAATGGGCGTGACCCAGCCGAGCCCGGGAATGCGTCTCTTTTCCCCCGCAAAGGGCCCAAAGGTGCTGGATCACCTGCTCACACCGACGTTTTCATCAACTGAGCCTCACAAACACTTGGTCTGATGTCGAGGAAGAAATGAATTAGTCCAAACGATTCTCATGTTGTTTTAAGCACCAACCCCCCCCACCACCACCACCACCACCTCCTCCCACCCCCTTTAAATTTCGTTTTGCTGCATTGCTGAGAATTAAAATGATCAGGCTCGATTACACATGATTTTTTTAATATATATATAAATGATCACATATATGACATTACTGATGAAGCCGATGCATGTGAAAAGGCCATAGATATCGACGGAGGAAGCTGTGAAAAAGGACTAGTGCTGCTGCCACCTCCATGCACGGCGACTGTTTTCTGCAAAATATCTTACCACCATATTTAATTTTCCCACCCCCCCTCCCCCAGCTGTGTGTAGGATGAGGGCTGTTTTGGGTAATTCTGCTGTCTCTTTCTTTTCTTTCTTTCTTGCCTTCCTTTTTTTTTTTTTTTTTTTTTTTGCATGTGGTTGGCAGCCGATTAACTGCGCTGACAAATCAGGCGCAAAAAGCCAAGGGCTCTCAAGGTAACATTAATCCCTCTGAGTGGGGATAGCCAAATATAACGCGGGATTTTTTGGAGATTGCTGTTTTTTTTTTTTAATTGGTCGCTTTTCTCCTGTTCAGAGGGTGAGCCCACCTCAACCCCCCCTCCTTTCCTTAGATTTTTTTTTTCCACGGGTGCATTAGTGTGTGACATTGCTGGGCCATAAATATTACTGTCTCATTTCCTATAGCCTAAAATATTAGCAGCTCCACCTCAATACACATCCTTTAAAAAAAAAGGAAATGCATTAAAATATCAATTACTTTGAAATAGTCAGAAATAATGCAGGGGCCTGTCTTATCTTAAATCCTTTGAATTTCTGCCAATGCAATCCAAATTTTATCAAAATGAAAGACGATGAAAAAAAAAAATTACCATTCAGCCATCAAGGGGAAAAAAAAAAGTATCTGCCACAGGGAGAGGCAGTGTGCTGTTACATAAAGTGCTGGTGGCTGTGATTGTGGGTGTGTTAAGTATCTATAGGAATACATATGCTGGAGAGTGGTGTGTATCCAGATGCTGGTAGTGTGTTTGCATGTGTGATGTAATTTGTGCATATGTGTGTGTGCAGTCATCAATGTGTGCGATGAGAATTTTGTGCTGCGCATGCAAGGGAGCATGTGTGTGTGTATGAAGCGTATTCCGGTGTCGACGAGGTGTGTATGCAGATATTTGTGTGGTAAATATATGCAGATGTGTGTATGGTGCAGGCGTCGCTGTGTGTATGTGTGTGTGTGTGTGTGTGTGTGTTTGAGGTGTATGCAGGCGTTTGTAGGGTGCTGGGTGCTCTCTAACTGGGTGATGTAATGCCGTGAAGGATGCTGCAGCAGAACCACAGAGCCCAGAGAAGGCGTGTCCAGCCTGCAGAGTAGCTGGATAACAACACGGTGCCCACGCTCCACACACAGCAAAACCAATGCCTAAACACCCCCCCCCCCCCTCCCCTCCCCTCCCCTCCTGTCCACAACTACCACCACCCACCCCACTAACCACAAACACACCCTTCATCCTGCACGTTCGCTCATCCTCCCGTTTTATATGGACCTGCCTTTTCATAAGCATTTTTTTTCTTCTTTCTCTATCTTTTTATGAAATGAGCAGCAGAGGTTGAAACAAACCACAGCATGATTCCTCTTCTCTATTTCAATGCAACTTGAAATCAGCAGGTGAATTTGAATAGAAAAAGCAGTTGGCGTGGCGTCACCGTCCTTCCTGCTGATGTATGTCTTTTAAAAGGTGTATATAGGGTATAACGTGGAGTGAAGTGAAGATGGTGGAAAGGTTGGAATGTCCGTGTGGATATTTCAGGAACAGATGTTCACTCATCCCACGAAAAAAGCTGAAAATAAACTCAAGATGTTTTAGTCAGCGGAGAGATGATCACCACTGTTCATTTTTTATCTTTTCATCTTCAGTGATTTAAAAAAAAAAAGGTTTTATTCCAGTCTACGATTTGTCAGCTTGATGAAGAGGGAGGAGGATGAGTAGTGTGGTGGGGTAGATGTGCATGAGTGGGAGTGGATGAGGTGGAACACCCCCCACCCCCCCCCACTCCCCCCTCCTCCCTCCTCTGTCTCCGGTCTCACTCGTCGTCTGTCCCTCTGCTGTCTGTCCTCCCTGCGCCCGGCCGCCGCCGTCAGGCTGCACGTCCCTGCTCACATCATTTCAGACTGAAGCACTGCAGCAGTGAAGAACCTCTGTCAGTCTGCTGGAAGATGTGAAAACACAGAGTCGGAGTCTGTGCGTATATTTCTGAAGGCCTCATGTGGAGGAGACATTTTGTCACTGCATCCAGACGCCGTTGTTCTGTGAATGTGAGTGTGAGTGTGTTTGATCAGGGCACCTGCTGTAAAATTACTGGCAAGTGGCATCCATTTAAACACGAGGGGCCTGCCGGTGGGCTGCTTTTATTTGCATTTACACACACACACACACACACACACACACACACACACGCTTTCCAGCCCACAGTCCACGTGGTTGTTAATAGGATCCAGAGTGCCGCTGCCTTTTGTCAGTGTGTGTATGTGGACTCGTCCCTGTGGGGTTTGTCAAAGGAGCCTTTCACCGAGAACAATGACTCATGCCGTTTAGCCTTTTAACCCTTGATGCTCAACAAAAGACCCCCCCCCCCCCTTTACACACACACACTCACACACACACACACACATCGATGCAAAGTAAAAGTCTGAACAAATCTACATTTTTAAACACTATTAGACAACTGAACTTAATCTGTCTCTGATTAGTTGACACCAGTATGTAGCAGCATGAAAGAAGTGAATTATTGTTGTAAAGATGCTGCAGAGAAAAAAAAAGCACAAATACACCAATAAATCAGGACTGAACAAAAAGTTAAAATGACTCTCTGGTAAGTATCAGTATTTATTCATTATTTTAGGATGACAGGAAGCTCAACTGTAACTCACATTAAGGCCAATTCTATTATATTTGGACTGAGGCTGGACAATGTTTATATTCCGTTTATATTTTACTGTGGCTCAAAATAAATAAACCACAATGAATCTAAAATGAACAAATACATAAAAGAGAATATTAACCTCTTTTAAATAATTACAGTGTTCACTAATATTTTCATCAGATGACAATAAAACTGTATGAGTATGAGTGGCAATCAGCAAAAGGCCACATTCTTAAATGTTTGTGTAAAATGAGTTTTAAAAAATCCTGCTCCTGGTCTTAATTTTAATTAAATTATGTTAAAAGAATCAAATTTAGACAAACGTTTCCTCAAAATGACAATGAAGTGTAATGAATATTATACTCATAAACATAATCCTAATATACATGTGTGTAAAAAGGAAGAAAGTGTGTATTGTCAGGGCTCGATAGCACTGATTGGTTGAATCTCTCCTTTTAATAGGGGCTTGATAAGCAGCTGCGTATGTATAGATCTAACCCTGAGGTGGGGGGGAGAGGATCTGCTGAGGTTTGATAACAGCTCACAATAAAAGGAAATAAATCTCAGGGTTGAAAATGCGTGTTGCAGCAAATACATGTATAATATGTGGATCTGGACACATTGGACATTATTCTAGGTAACTGATAAAGGCCAGTGGAAAAAAAAAATAGAGGTTCAGATTTACTCTCACATACATTTGTTAATTTAAAATGAACAATTAATGGATCACAGTATAAACAGCTCCATGTGTGACTGTTTCTAAAATAAACTCAGTTTATGCTGACTAACCAGTGACTATATCTCATTTCAGTAGCACCACATGCTATAAATAAATCAAACCAAGTCTACATAATCACCATTTATAATTTATCATGCATTTTAAAACACTTCATATTGTTTTAATCCATCAACGCTCACTGACAGATACACATCATCACAGGTTCAGGTCCAAGTAATGCAGTTTTTTTTAATTGTTATCTGTAGTGCTCAGGCTGTTAAAGACATTTGGGTTTGAATGAAGTGATGATGTGTGACTGAATGATAAGAAGCTGCATGAAGCTTTTAGCTCATTGATTTAAACTGCTAATATGTCAGTGTGGCTAAGTGGCTAAGCAGGAATCCAGGATTTAGACCTCTACAAAAACAGCTCATAAAAAATGACACCGGCATCTGTGTCATGTGACTATTATTTCCATATATGATTGACATGGTGAATACATTCACACTCAACATGCTTATTTTCCTACTGGACCTTTTAGTGACACAGCAGATTCTGTGTGATGATTCATATCATTACAGGTGACTTACCAGGATCTTTCACACCGGGTCGCTTGGTTTCACAAGTTTTAGATTAATTTTATTTATTTATGTATTAATCTATTTATTTATTCATAGGGGCATTTTGCCTTTATTTAGATAGGATAGTGGAAAGTGACAGGAAAGTCAGAGAGAGAGGGAGAGAGGGGATGACATCCAGATCCACATGACTTTTATGATCATATATCGTGTTGCCTTGCCTTGTGTCCCCTAAAAAGAAAAATATTATTACATACATTTTCAGTATGTTTTTTTAGTCCATGTGAACCCACACTGTATGTTAATAAATTTAATCTATATATTGTACATATAAAAAGTCAACTTGCCAACATATTCTTGAATGTTGAATGTATTTCTTTCTTTTTAATTCTGTTCTTTAAAACTAGTCTCACTCTTTTGGACTGTATAGACCTACAATTCATAATATTAACATGCACATATAGCAGTATTAGCCTACATGCATTAAGCCTATCAATTGTTCCACATGAGACAGCCTCATCTTTGCAGTCAAGAATATTCCCTTTAACTCTGCTTCACTAATGCTAATGCTAATTTCAATGCTAATGGTAATACTAACACTATATTCTCAGCTCTAGATACATCTTTGATGCTAGCCATCTAAATGCAGTAGAAGCTTTGGGCTTAACTCCAAAGATCATTGCTCTGGTCTGAGTGGCCAGCACAGCGCACACACCAGTAAAGGTTGCATGTCTGCAGCTCCTTTACTTACCAGATTTCGACTGCCAGCTTTTCTACCAAATGGAACTATAGTATTTTTTTAGTGCAGCAGCAGTCTGGTTTGAAGGCCACATGTGAATCTTCTGGGTAGAGTTCAAATTGTATCACAACCAATCAGACCTTTGTTGAGTTTATATTGAGTATTCATTTAGAGACATTGTTGTTTATTCTGCATTTAACTGGCAGTTTAACAGCTTACTTGGGCTGGTTGGCAGAGATTGGACTGATCAGCTCACCTAGCCAGAGTGTACATCACTTATTCTCTTGAAGCTGAAGAGGTTTGCAGTAACAATAGGCTGTGGGTTGCGTCTTAAGCTTGTGTAAAAATTTCCATGTAAAGTCTCCATGGTAATACTCAACACAACTAACACAACACTCTGAACGAGAGTCTAACCGTCATCACAAACGAAGCGTTCATTACTTACATTTAATGAACAGGGCATCTACAATAATCACTCAAAATGAGTGCAGACAGGTGCACTGAAACACACAACAAAAACACACGCATGGCATCATCAGTAAGTGGCACTTTACTGGGTCTAGGCCCACAATGCAACAGAAATGTGAGGTGGTCACTCATTTGAAGGAATACTATTTTCAGCATTAAAGAGCGTATCAGTTGGAACCATTTTCAGGTGTTAAAACTGAACTCATGTAGAGAAAATTGTGACTCTGATTATAATTTTTTTCCATAAACTCTCACTGTTGTAGCTTTGATAGTCAACAACACTATAGAACACAAAAGCCTGTTTCATTATTGTTGTTCTAAAATACTAAAAAGGTTTAACGTTACACATTCCTCACATAATGGAGCAACATGGGTGCAACAGGAGGACTGCTGCATCAAATTGGCTTTTTTTATGATGTCAGATTTGCCCCTCCGCCCCCCACCCCCACTCCTGATTTGAAGCCCCATTAGAGTTCTCAGATCGTTTTTGGAGGCTTTAACTGACTTTAACTTAGAAGAAATGATCATTGCTATTGATAATACAATTTAATGATGTATTAATATTAATGATATTCAAACTTTGTAAAAACTGTAAGAAAAACTCATTATTGTCTGTTTGTAATATGAAGGTTGGCCTAACTCTTGCTTTGACAGATATTTACTAATTAGAATAAAAACTATTCCAGACAATTTACTTAAAATGTTTAAATGAGACTGGACTGTGTATGGTCACTGAGCTGTGATATAGAGGATGGATTATCTTTTTTTTTAAGTGACACTTTCTGGCCTTTGCCTTTATTACAGTCACAGTGTGAAAGAGCAACACAAAGAGCAAAGAGAGAGAGGGAAGAAGCTACCACAGTAAAAGGCCTTAGGACAGAGTCCCACCCATGTCACTGGGGCAAATATTAAACCCTGGTCACACGCTCTACTGCAGGCGAAATACCTCCGTACTTCATCTCCAGAATAGAATATCTGACTTGTATGTCTAACTAACTGTATGATGTTTAGATTTAATAAAGTACAAAGCCTTCTTACTGATGGCTTCTCTTTCTTTGTCTTTCTCTGCTCAGTGTCTTATGTTTACCTCTTCCCGTGCCCGCCTTAGTAATAATGAATGATATAATAATGAAAGTAGTTTACAGACTCATCTTTATTTTATTGGAAGCGATCCTTTGCTTCTCAGTCGTGGCTCAGTATAAGCGATCTGCAGAGAAACGGTAGAAGTGCCATCACTCAGTCAGTCAGCGACATCCTCGATTAACAACAGCCGTTGCTGTTGCTGCCCAGCCAGAAATATGACAGTCATACTTGTGTTGTTGTGTGTCTTTAAGTATTCATTGGGCTTCAGGAGAACGCTGTCTCTCTAGGCTGGTCATCAGATAAAGGCAGCCTGCCTGGCTGACTGATAGTCATGCGCTGCCATGAGAATAATGAGACTAATTTACCAGCAGATGACCGATAACACCAGACAACCTTTGTGGAGGAGAGAGAAATGCAGCACTATCACAGGCATTTTTAATCAGGGTTTGTGGCTGCCTGTAGTACAGTTACATGTTCGTTTTTCTATGTATGTTCAATATGTATGTTTTAAAAACACATTTTCATCATTTCAACAAATCATTCATTCATCCAGGCCTGTTGTTATCTCTAAGGACACTGATATCTCACTTCGCCTGTGAAGACTTTACCCTATGACAAATATTATGAACATATAAATTATAAGAAGATATGTAAAAAAGAAAAAAGCGTAAATGAAACCGATTAGAAGTTGTAAAAATGCCATATAATGACATACACGTCTGGCCCAGACAAATGTATATATATGATTATATTGTCGACATATATTACATAATATTATATTCATCCCGTGGATGTTGGATTGGATGTTGACTGATCCTGCAATTTTTATGCTTTGCTTATTTAAGCTCAATAAATAAATGAATTAAGGCTCATCATTTCCCAAACCAGTTTCATTCTAACATATTCCTATACATCTTAATTGAATTCACTGGATTTTCAGAAGAATACACTGTCACAAAGCATGTTTGTCGTTATAGAGATACATGGCTTTCAGTCTGGTTGGGAAATAATATGTAAAGTAGCCTATAAAGCTGCCACACTTTGTCAGTTCATGTTTCAGACATTTCACAGAAGTTTGTGCAATTCATAAAGAAAAAAACTGGAAGTACGAGTAAAGTGAAGAGTGCTTCATATAAGGCTGTGGAGTCAAAGACTTTTCCTGAAGTTTAGTGGAGTTATTGTCTTTAAAAGATAAAACTAAATAAATACTCAACAGAAATTTGAAATATCTACCTGAGGACGGCGCTTATGTCACTACTTTGTTACTGCCTCTAGTGCATTTCTCGTCCAATGTTCATTGTGCATTTTAGAAGGTTATTGTTTAATGGAAATTCATGATCTGCTCAGTCACCATAGCTCTGAAGCAGCAGAGAAGTTGAATACTTAAGTACAATTATGGTGTTCTTAAGTTCAGTGCCTGGGTAATTTACTTTCTAGTCTAGTTTCTAGTCGACAGTGCATTTAAACACAGGTAACTATAGCAACAGTGGTGATATTTTTTACTCACTTGTGTATCTTTTTATTTACAGTAGATTTGACATGTACATGTCATGTGCAGCTGTCATGAGGTTTAGATACAGGACAGCAGCCGGTCATATCTGCAGAGTTGAGTAGAGTCACTGCTAAAGAAGCCGCTGTAACGCTCTGCCTCTCTTTCTTCCCCAGGGATGGAACTGAGGGAGGACGCTGGATCCCTTGTCCGCTCTGTTTCCCGGCAGACAACATGAAGGAGGAACTTCCACTCGCCTTAACAGACAGAGAGGTCCATTCCATCAGACCCTGCATCATGAGTTTTGACACGACCTGTTTCGAAGAGTAAAAAAAAAGAAAACAAAAGAAAGCATCTCCACCTCTTCCCCTCTCCTCTGTTGCTCCTATCCTTCACCCTCCAGCCAAACAACCACCACCCTACAGACAATTCACAGATGTGATTGACTTTAAGACTGTTAACTGCAACGACTGTTCTCCTGCTACTGCCCTTTTCCTTTTTATATATATATATATGTATATATATGTATATATACATATATATATATATATATATGTACAGATATCTGCACATGTTGAAAAAACTGTGGAACCGTGAAATTCAGTCGAACCACCACAAGGTTTCAGTCTGACTGAGTCCCACCACTTTTTGGATTAATCATTTCTTCGCAGCTATGGATCTTGTAAGTTTTTCCGTCCGGCTGCAAGTGTTCCTCAGCACATGTATGGGATTGGAATTTTTAGGCACACCAGGTCAATGGGCACGCTACCTCCGCTGGGACGCCAGCACCCGCGGTGACCTCAGCTTCCAGTTCAAGACGGAGGCCTCAGAGGCTCTGATGCTATATTTTGATGATGGAGGTTACTGTGACTTTATGCAGCTGGCGGTGGCGGAGGGCCGACTGCACCTGCACTTCAGCATCGACTGCGCCGAGACGACGGTGGCGTCAGACAAACGGGTGGACGACGGCAGCTGGCACTCTGCCACTCTGAGCAGGTATAACCTGCGCACAATGCTGGTGCTGGACGGCCAGGCCACAGCTGACGAGGTGCGGCCTCAGCGTCAGTTCATGAAAATAGTCAGTGACCTGTTCCTGGGTGGAGTGCCTCAGGATATCCGCAGCCCTGCGCTCACACTGCAGGGGGTGCAAAACATGCAGCCCTTCAAGGGCACAATTACAGACCTCAAATATGGCATCTCACAACCCCTGTTTCTGGGAAGCCTTAAGGTGCCCCTGGAGTCAGAGGGGTGGTGCACTGTGAACCCATGTGAGAATGGTGGTACATGCTCAGTGGTGGATGGAGAGCCAATCTGTGACTGCTCCAAAACAGAGTACAAGGGCCGCTTCTGCAGTGAAGGTAAACTCTCTGACACTCTTATTCACTCCAACTGAACTCCACTGAATTTTTCTCTTTCCTCTGATTTCCTTTTCTGTTTTGTTTGAAAATTTAAATGTATTATGTGGGAGTCATCTCGAGGTCCACTGCTGTTCCTGAGTGCTTGATTTGAGCAAATCAGAAATATGACCAGTAATTCACAATTTAAAGCTAATTAACAGTAGTGAATAATTACAGGAAATAGGTAAATAAACTTCTGTTCTCTTAATGTCTGGAGAGCTGATCTAATCCAGAATGGAATAATAATAATAATTTTGTCATTGTATCCCAATTAAGTCCAATTAATTTATTATGTTACATTATGGAAATGTTAAGACCAACATCATGACCTTGAGGACAGAACATGGCTTTTTCTTGCTCTTACATTTGGTATCATGGGCTCTGAGGCAGTTTGGCTGTGTGGGCCTGCTTGGCTCTCCCAGGCTTGCTTGGCTTCATGTGTGTACATATTTGTGTAAGTGTGTGTGTGTGTGAGAAAGAGACTGTACAATCACAGAGCTAATCTAAGCACGATTAGCCAGTGAGGCGCAGGTTAATGGCATCGGTCCTGCAGGCAGTGATAAAGACGCCTATAGAGAGAATGGGGCCTCCTGAGCCCCGTGTCTTCATCCAATCACAAGATGGCAGGTGTTTTATATCACGCCCTTTTGTGCTGAGAATTTTGCCTGAGCTGTGTTTCAATCACTCTACAGCTGGCTGTGCCCAGACCAAAATTGGTGTCTATTAAAAGAAAGCCCTTTATTCATCTCCCCCGTGTATTTCCTCCCTGCAGGCTAAATAAAAGGCACTTTCATTTGTTTTATGCAGAAACTTGAATTTCCTGTCATTTGATAAATCCGGAGTGCAGAGGCCGTTTGTGACGGTGCCTGTGTTGTTGCGCTGATCTGAGAACATGCAGTCAGTGCATGATCAATGCACCCCTGCTTTTTTTCTGTGTTCTGAAAACAGTCTCGTCGTGCCCTTAATTATTCACAATCAATACAGATTATTCAGGCCTCCCAGCAGCTAAGCAGTACACAATAATCAGACTCCTTATGAGATAATCAATAACACTTAGACGAGAAAGTTGCTGAGATCTTTTTAATTTAGATCACAGGCAATTTGTTTTAATGTGTTTGTTCTGCTATTTTCCCCTCCATCTTTGACTTTCAAACTCTTCTTCTTCACTTCTCCAAAACAGGGAATTTACATTTCCCTGGTGCAGGAATGTAAAGATTAGGTTTTTATCGCTATCTCTGCCGAATAAATGAGAGGGGTTAGGAGCTGTAGTTTGAGTTTTTCCTCCTCTCTGTGTCTTGGCGGCGTCTGCTTTGCTGTGTCTCAGCTGTTTGTGCGTCAGATCTCTTCTTTTAGTCGGCGCAGATACGTGAAAGCAGGAGGAAACAGGCCGATGTGTAAAGCACTGAAGGTGATCTGCAAGCTCAGCTGCTTCTTGCTTTGTCACGACAGCAGGCAGGTGGATGTCTGGCTGCAGCTGCTGACTGAGAAGAGAAGGAGCCACACTTCCTCTGAACTGATCTCGCTGTACTGAATGCAAGAGCTTTTGTTCCATTTATCACAGGCAGCGTTACATGGTCTAGCATCTTCTCCACAGGCTCTGTCTTTTTTGGTTTCATCATGTCTCAGTTCCTGCGTTGTGTGTAGGTTTGCACATGACAACACTCACACTGGTTCTTTACATTTAAATTGTTCCCATAATTTGGTTAAATGAAATAATCTTTATCATCCTTGGCCGTGTGTTTCCCTTTGGTCGTGGTCTTGTGAGCCAGGGTGATGGCAAAAATATATACATTTATAAAATAAATGTACATCTATTAAATATTGTAATTGAAACAATTATATCCAAGGCTCTCTACAAGAGCGTTTTGGAGTTGTTGGATTGTGTATTTGATGAGTTTGATAAGGGAAACCAAGAAATCCTATGAGCCCACGCAGCATAGCTCTACAGTAAGCAGCTTGCAGCTCTGCTCCGCCATTCTAAAAATAGCTTGCACCGACAATTAAAGGTAACAAACCTACTCCTAAAACTATAGGGATTATGGCAATGGGACAAATTTGCCAAAACGTTGAACAATCCCTTTAACATGACCAGGCTTTTTAACTGACAGAGAGTGCCTTGGACATAATTTTTTCAACTATCACAATTGTCCCATCTAAAGAGCACCTCCAAAAAGCAAATATTATTGAGTCTGGGAAGCGCACCTGCACAGACATTTTTTTTAAAATGTACTGCATAATGTTTTGTATATAACATAAAAATCCTATAATCTATGTATATTTTTCTTATTATCGGAAGCCTCTGTTTATAATATCAATATATAGAGGCTTTAGGTTGAATTAAATTTATATATTATAGCATATGACTTTACAATACAAGCATACATACATTAACATACATATTTGAATGAGTTAGACACACTGAGTCACCGTGTTGTGACTCATGAAGGCATGAGTGCCTGTGCTGTGGTGACTGTGGTTGCTATGGCCACTTTTTTTCCAACCTTGATTTAAATCCTCCACATTGGGAGCCCAGTGTTGATTTATGTCTGACTCCCCCTCTCTTGCTTATCTGCCTGCTTGCCTCCTGCAAGCCATTGATAGTTGAGTGAAGGTAAGAACGCGGGCATCACGTATAGAGAATGCGGACTGCTGATCCTGATGGATGACTAAATGCTTAATGGTGCTCTTTGAATACATTAGAGAGCATGAGAATATGACATAATCTAAAGTTAGCAAAACATGGACCTGTTCTGAGATGCTAAGCACCAAGGGTGTGCCCGAGTCTGAATATGTATTTGTAAAAGCACAGATGATGAGATTGATCCAAATAGTTTTCATGTCCCAATATTCTCATCATTATTCGGAACATAAAGGAAAGGTCATTTTTATGTTACACACTTCCTCTATGCTGCGACAGGCAGCCTGGTCTCCTGGGACGGAGCAGCGTCTACAGAGTCTGATACTGTGACCTTGTCTCTGTACTCAGCAGCAGTGGGACAGCTGTTTGCTGGAGCCAGTGGGCAATTTGTTTTGAGTTTGTTTTGTTGTCTTAGTGTAGTACAGCGTCACCCACTGGTGTGTCCATCACTGTCTCACATTGGTGGAGGAGTCATGAGTTAATTCAATAAAGTAAAAGGCTCTCTGAGGGTTTTTTTTAAACTAGCAATTTATGCCCAGGGCAGCTTATACCTAACAGGCAGACCATGAAGGGTTTTCAGCTGGTAGCATCATTACAGACCAATATTGTGAAAATACACACTAAATTCATAAGAAAAATATAACAAGTAGAATATATGAACCTGAATTATGAACAAACAAAAGTGATTTTCCTATTTTACTTTTTAAAGGGACAACGAGGAGTTTTGGAAAAGCAAAGTGTTTTCACACTACATTTATGAGCCTCCGCGCGCACCGTAAAATTCTTTGACCGGCGCAAGACGGACTCATGTTTTCATTCATCAAGAATTAAAGTCAGAGGTTCAAAGAGGTTCAGTTACCATCGTAGTTCTGACCATAAACGGCGATTCAGCTGCCTTATTCTCAGTAAGGAAACGCTGGTCGGCTCGCCCAGCATTTCCACCACCACTAATAATAACAAAATAACGATAGAGACAGAATGATATATTTATCGAAAATGGGCCCATTAACAAGTGTGTGTAGCGGAGATTCATCCACATTAACGTGAGACTTTTTTATAACCGAATAGAAACTCCTCGTTGTCCCTTTAAGTGCATCTTGACTGATTTAGCACAATTAAGCAGCTTACCATACATGTACTTAGTTATTAATACTACAACAGTCCTATGTAGGGTACTATTAATTTTATTTAGCCTTTTGGAAAAAAAAACAAGAAAAACAAATCCCAAATATTTATAGCTCTTATATTGTTTCCACACACCTGTGGCCCACATCCCACCAGAATCTCATCATCCCTACAGATTTCCCAGCTGTGGGCTCATCTGGCCAATCTCCTGTTCTACCAGCACTGTGTTGTACTAGATTTAGGTCTGGAGGCTGTGGCTGTGGCTGTGGCGGTCAGTGAAGTTCACTTAACTCACTGTCATGTTGAAGTAACCAGTTGGAGACAACTGAAGCTTTGTGACATGGGTTACTATCAATTCAACACAATTGCAAGTCAGTACATCATGGGAATGTTTATGTCTGTAGAAGCATAACTGGATTCACATGAGCCAGGTCTGACTAGAGATGAAACAGTATCTGTTTCATGCGTTGTGCCAGAAGGAATTAGTATGACTGTAACTGTCAATCACTGTGGGTAATTACTGTTGATTAACTCATGTTAGGTTCTGTAGGGCATCAACCAACAGTCTCCTATACTGTAGATGAATGCATGATGTGGGTTTGTGATGTTCCAGTCAGAACATGGCAGAAGGCAGAAGCAGAGCTCCTCTGGAGATTCTTCAGTTTCTAAAACCATTTAACACGACAGTAAGCAGGTATAAGTGGGTTATTTTAGATGAGTAAACCCACTACAAACGGTGCATTGATCCTTACATTACCTGACAAGTTTATCTTTGTGTTAGGAGTCACCTGACACATGTCACATGACCGCAGAGCTTACACACACAGACACGGGAGATTTGTAGTCACTGAGCCTCTGGGTGAGATGCTTCAGTCAGCGATTGTGTGTGTCTTAAAAAGAGCTGTAGCTCACTGTCATCTCTGAGCACAGTGTAGCTGTGGTGTTACTGGTTTAACAACGCCGTGCTGGGCATGTGACAGGTGTGTCTACAGGGGCTGTGTCAGAGAGACATTACAGTACAGGAAAAAAAACGTCTTCCCTTGTTTACAGAGTGAGTATGCCAGCTGCCCCCGACAGGAACGCGCATCAGCTGTTTTGCATGACTTTACCTCGAAAACAACTCCGTCTCGTAACGTTACTTTATTATCTCATAGTGTGGTGAATGTGCAGGTCACAACTTGTCAACCAGAGTGTTTTGGAGTTGTTGGATTGTGTATTTGATGAGTTTGATGAGGGAAACCAAGAAATCCCATTAGCTTCTGTAGTGTATCTCTGAGCAGCTCGCTGCTCTGCTCCGCCGTTCTAAAAATAGCTTGCACCTACAATTAAAGGTAATGAACCTACTCCGAAAACTATAGGGATTATGGCAATGGGCCAATTTGCCAAAATGTTGAACTATCCCTTTAACAATGGAGACACCACATATTGCAGTACACAAGTACGCAGATTATTTGTTGTGCTGGTCATTTAATTTTATATCCACTCCCTGCAGATAATAGGTTTTGAGAATGAAGCGCGGCTGCAGGAGCTAACTACGGGAGCCTTTTTAGCTCAAACTTGTGGCGCACATCAGGCAGCTGGTGTGGACCAGGGTGTGGGCATGTTCATATAACAAACAGACCGTGCCATAGTTCGACTGAAGCCGCATCAAGACCACCCCTTCATGCTGGTCTTCGTGCGGCCGTTTTGGTGCACACCTTAGTGCACTCACCCACCTGCACCGCGCTCGGTCCCAAAGTTCAACTGGGTCGACCTAAACACTGCCTGTGTGAAAACACCCTTAATCTCTGATCATTAATGGCTGTAGTTGAGGAGGACTATTATACATTCTATTCAGGATTTTAGAGAAGCCAACACAAGAGAAAGATATCACCTCTTTTTCACAGCATTTTTAATCAGCTGATGTCTTTTCACTGACTTATTGGGATATGCTGATAATAGTGAATGACTGAAGTCCAGTCTAGAGACCTTTGAGACCTGAAATTTCACCAACTGCTTACAGGTACAGATGGGTGTTATCGGCCTAACACCGCATCCTGACATACATTTTTAGATTCCTGACATTTCCTGGTTGCCATTTTTGACATCTTGGAGTATTTTTATTTTCATTTTATGTCTCTCATATTCTCCTCTCTTCTAACTAGCTTGTCAACAGGAGGCAGTGTGTACTTTTCAACCAATAAGAAGTGTTTAGGGGCTGAACACCGCCACAAAATGACGTCTAGATAGAGACGGAGCGAGCCAGTTTTTCAGGGTTGGGTGACATCGCTGGATGTTTTTCTCACTCACGTCGCTGTATGTGAGGATGGGGTGTAAGTTGGAACTTTACCTGGTGTTGATTGATAGTATTGCCTAAAGGAGGCATGGAAATGGAAAATGTATTGTAATTCAAACTATTGAGGCTTTACATTGTGATAAAAAAGTGAAGAACAAATCAGGAACAACCTGATTATTGATGTGTTAAGGAGTTCCCTTGTAGATACATAATCTCAATATCCACATTCTGATATTCATAAACCTGTAGCTAACTGTAATCATCACCAGGAAATATGTTGCAGCATGTTTCAGAGCTTAAGTTGTTAGTTCCTGTATTGACATGTTGATGACCATGGTGGAGGGTGGTATGAGGGTGGGGTCGGGCCATACAGTCATTCACCACTCAACATAATAGAACAAGATGTTTTCAAGCTTTTACTAGACACTAAGGACCTAACATACATGAGTTCCCAACCAGTGATCTACTATCTGCATGTGGCTGTGTGCCATTGTTGCCCCAGCGGGAGCAGATGGCCCCTGCAGCCCTCCCTCAGCTGCCCCCGCGTCCATATAAACATAAAACATGGCTGCTGAAGAAATCAGTCCGCAAAGAGGCTGAGCCTGTTCGAATAATGATGGTAATGATGAAACCCATAATACTCAAATCTTCTGCATTGTAATGACTCAATGAATGAATCATTACAGTGTGCATGTGTGTCCTTGGACATACCATCCATGTGCTGGTATTTATAACACACAGAAAACTATCAGTTAAGCCTGCAGTACGAAAGCAGAATTTGATATACCACATTAATTGCTGTGCTCTCCCACTTTATCCAACACATCCTGAATCATCCCTTTAACTAATCCATCCCTTTAAGTAATCCACTTTGAGCTCAAATCCCCCCACTATCCTCACCTCACCTTTTGGGTATTGAATTAAAAGTAAATCATATCCACAGACTGCGAATATAAGTGGACGTAGCCTCGCTGACATCCTCTGTAGGTTTCTGAGGAGCAGTTTTCAAGCTCATAATATCAGTTCCACCATCTGCGTCTTGCCGGTACCTGACCCCAACAAACTGCTAGCTAATCCAAAAATGGGCAAAGAGCAGTAGCGTGTGTGCACCTGTGACTGTGGTGCATTATTGATAGAGGTAGCCAGAGGAGATAGATGTCTTACAGCCACAGCATAATAACTCTAAACCTGGAAACTGTACCTGTGAGGAGGTTGATTTTTTGATGATACTTTATATATCTGCATGCCTTTGTGTTTGCATCACTCTTTCTCTGTCCACACATCCACACAGTACACAATGACAGGAACAGGACAGGACATAATACAGGGAAATCAACTACCCAAGGAAGTAGGTCAACATAGAGAAAAAAAATAATGACAGAGCAGGAGGGAGGCCCGGTGAGTCCAGCTCCTCTCTCTGTTGTTGCCTCCTTCTATAGTCCCGTCATACAGTATTGGACACAGAAGCTCCTGCTTGGGTTGTGTAACTGAACACTTACACCAACCAATGTTTACATTTTCCTGATAAAAAAAATAAAAGGGTATGATCTGCCACCTCTATTACGGATGTCACCTTTACCTGATACAGCCTGCTCAACTGAACTTTAAGACGGGGCATGTCTGCCGGAAATTTACACCAGGCATGACCTTTCTGAAGACTGGTCGCCCAATGATAAAAGAACAGGTCCTGTTGCAGCACTTTTTTTTTTTTTAGTTCTTTCCAAAATATTCTGGTTTAACATTTAAGTAAAATAATCTGGTAGAAAGACGGAAAGACATTGGAGAAAAAACAAGACTGTGAAGAGATTGTGGCTGATACAGAGAGAGAGTGTGTCCCAGTACCTTAGAGTACGTTTTTATTTCCGTTGCCAACTTTTTGCAGTTATTCTTCAAGACATAGGGGAAGGAGTGAGTGATGTTTATACCTTAACAACAGAAATTAGTTTGGGCCAATTGGAGTTACTCAAGGAATTTGCTCAGGTCTTGCTCAGTCATTAAATGAGAAACAAATCCCTACTACTTTCATTGTCCTAAGTTCATCAATATTTGTAATATTACAGTCAAATAAGTAAGTATAGTACACACCAGATCTGTGACAAACAACAAAAGGTCATCACCATGGATAACCATCACCATGTTCCAGTCCAGCTGTATGTCTTTATATAACTGGACTGGAACATGGTTGACTGAAACAGTGAAGAGAGGGGGAGTTTGAGACCAATAAGAAGTGGCTCTGTTACTATAGCAAAAACATAGCTACCTGAGGTTCCTCTTGTTAAAGAAAATTGATGTCAGGTCTTTGACAGTCACACGAGCAGTAACAGCAGAGTATACAAGTTGTATCCCACTCAACCTGATGACAGGTTTTCTCTCTCACTCCAACGGCTTGGGAGGCGTCAGGAGAAAGTCTTTTAATGTTAGATGATAACTTCTGTCCTCTCACAAAACCCTGTTGTATGGGAAATAATTATCTTTAGCAAGAAGCTTTATATCTGAATTCAACAAAGTTCTGAGTCCCCAGCTGCCGTAGTCCACTCCTCCAGGTTCTTGTCTTCTTCTGAAGTCTGATTTAAAGTTGAGGGTTTTCCCCAGTGGCTGTTAATGACCATTTGTATACAGCATTACTACAGTACAATCCTATCTGTGAAGAGTTGAGATGATGTGTGTGTGTGTGTGTGTGTGTGTAGCAGTAGAACTAACTGCCACAGAGCCCTCACCAAGCTTGACCCTAAAAGCCTTTTGCAATTCCCTGGACCGGCCTGTATGGCTTTACAATGATCTTCTCAAGTCATTTATATACATAATAGATAGATAGATTAGATAATGTAATAGACACTGTGATCAGCTCACTGTTGTACCATGCAGTAGTCTCTCTCTCTGAATATTAACATGTCTTCTGTCCCTTTGCCTGCCTTTGTCTCTCTCTGTCTGTCTGTCTCTCTCTCTACCTGTTCATATGTGTGTGTACTGTACATGCTTAAACCACTGTGGTCAAGTGTTTCTCTTTTGTTGATATTTGAGTGTGAGCGAGTCCAGTGCTGTTGTCATCTCAAATTCAGAAAACACACACACACACACACTTACACACACACAGCAATGAGCCGTGGGCTTTGACCAACTCCCTCCATGTTGGAGCTGAGCTGAACAAGTTCCAAGTTTAGAGTGAATTAATATCTAATGCATATCTGATTGACCTCCATCAGCTTGTGATCACATTAATACCCCAACATGCCCAATTAGTCCTTGCTAAGAACATTTAATGCATCTCAAGTCAATTACCTTTTACTTCATTCTCCACCTACTTTATTCCTGCAAGTGGTACCGCTAAATGGAGACACAGATGTTCCAATAATCAATGGAGGGCAGTGATATTCATGATGAATGTGGCCACTTTTTGCCCTGTTATACTGACCACATTCACATTCTGGTTCATAATGCTAATGGTGCCACCATATTGGAAGGGCCTGTAGACAAAGAGAACAGTTGAGCTGCAGATTTAAAACAATAACACAATGACTTTGCATTACATTTCTCAAATTATAACAAAGTTTTATTTATGTGAAGTAGAAAAAATGTTTTGTCTCCAGTTAATTACAGTATGGATAGTTAAGAGAGAGGCCTGTGTATTAGTGTTAGGCTGACATGATTGACATAAGTCTTTCCTAAAGAAAGCACAAACTGTATAGGTTGAATACAACTGGTCGAAGTATAGAACCTTGAGGAACTCCAAGTCTAACATGCACAAACTACTAAATCTGATTAGTAGGACTTTAATGACTGTAATGACTCTGCCAATTGAATTTTCCATTCTGTGTAACAGAATACAGTGGCCCTAATGAACCAGCAGTAAGGTCCCAAAACACGACAACATAGAGATGTTCTTTTAGTGCTGCTACATGATGACTGCTGCTGTCTGTTTTATCTTACAAGTGTTTTCATTTTCCTAAGAGTGATATTGGTCATATGAGCAGCTGCATGATTCTCACTTAAAAATGGACATTCACATGGCATTTTGTTAACCAATCATCTTTTAGCTATAGTACCCCAATCTCACACTGGGTGAGAGTGTTGTTCACAGGTCACCAGTCTACTGTATCACAGGGCTGGCGTATAGAGGCAAACAACCACTTATGCTCACATTCACGCCCATCGGCACTTCAGAGTGCACCAATTAACCTAATCTGTATGTTTTTGGACTGTGAGAAGAAACCAGTACCTCAAGAAGCTGCAGAACCCTGAGAGAATCCACACTGAGAAAAAACATGCAAATCCACACACAAAGGACCTTTTTGCTGTGAGGTCATAGTGCTAGACTGTTCAGATCTTTAATCTAGTGACACTATCAGGCCAATTTATCTATGACAAAAGCTCAAAGAACACAGGCCATGCTTCCAGAGGTCTTGCAGTGTATTCATTGTATCTAAGGGAAATTCTTTATTATTGATGTTGGTGGCCTTGTGGTTTAAGAAATGTGACTCATCGTATGGTGCTGTACTGCACATCACTGCAGACAAGGAAGTTCACAAGTCACTTGAAATATTTCTTTCTTTAATTTGATTTAGGTTTCTGTTGTTATTTCATTTGTATAATTCAGGAAGAGCACCTGCTGTCTGCACTGGAAGTGATGGTGTAGACAGTGCACATGTACCTTTACTTTTCTTCTCTCAATTTCATCTGTCATTGAATGATTTTTTGTAGTCAACAATGCTGTTTTAACTCTTACTATTACTGAAACCTTCTGCCTTTAATGGACATACACATGGCTGTGCCTACTGCCGGCCCTCTGTATGCATTATGAAGAGTATGAACATTTGCATGCTTGTCAACATGCAAGTAATTTGAGTGTTTCTAATGCTGCCTTTGTTTGCTTTGTCTTCTGTCTCCTTCTTTTCCAGAAGTCACCAATAATATGCCAGGTGAGTTTGAATGAACACGATGTTGAATGTAAATATACAACAACCTTAGCAATTATTTGCGTAGCTGATTTACAGACAGAGCAGGACAATACAAACATAGTATGGGCTATACATTACTATACAATGAGCACAGTGTATATAAAGAAAGTGTGCAAAATAGTGAAAGATGAAATCCTGTTTTGGAGGTTTCAGTCTATCAGCTCAGTGAAGGTGAGCTCTGTTACTGAACAGGACATGTTCAGGTAGGGTTTTACATTTACAGACATGCTGTTATTTCTTATGACGAAGCTTCCTGCTCTACCACAGGAAGCTTTATGATGCCTTTCAGTGTGTTCTGATGTCATGTTTTTCCTTGTGTTGGAAAAATATATCATCACAATACTAAAGAGTATTGCAACTAAGTGTGTGTGTGTATTTCTTCCCCCTCTTTTTTCCCTCTCGTATCCTGTCAAGGCCTTGCACATATGATGGCAGAACAAGGTACGCCTCTCTTTACCTTTTCTCTATCTTGTCGGCTTGTTGTGGTGTTGCCTGCTTTGGTGTTGGTGAGTGGAGTGCAAGTGCATGCTTATGTAATTAGTGTGATTGTATTATCCTATCCTACTGCTACACATCCTGAGCAGTGTTGCCTAATTTAAAGTATGCTAATTTTGATGAACTTGGCATGGAAATGTATTTGAACTTAAAAACAGGTAGCAACTAAAATGCAGCTGTGATGGAAAACATGTAAGATCTGCTGAAAGTATTGTTAAAAGGAAAGTAGTGGAGTAATAGTGTCTGCCATCTTGGTTCATGGCTGAGAAATGTCACCCTGTTTATTTTGTACTTCTCAGTAAGAAATATTGAGAATTAAAGCCATAGAATCTCATAAGTCAAAACAGACAAGAACTTAATTTATTCATGGTCTTGAGTGGTGCTTAATAAAATAAAATAAATAAATACATAAATAAGATAATCTTATATCACCTCGGACCTGTGACATAGTTTGTCAAATTTGGAGCATTTGTTGTGGTGACAAATTACAAGCTACACAAACGCAAACTTCATCACTGTTAGTTACATTCAAACAAAATCCAATATTAACACAAATGACAGACTGAGAGAAGCACTGTACTACCTTGTTCAGTGCATCGATGTGCAATAGGCCGCTAAAGCAACACAACATCCAAGCCAAGCCTGTATCTGACTTAAAACTCAATTGTTCTTTAATTTGCATACTGCAACTAAGTTACTATGCTGAGACATGCTGCATCCTGTTTATTAGACGACTTGCACTGTCACGTCTATTGGATGAGCTCAGACTGTTAATAATTGTGTTAATTCACATAAATTAGCATGTTATTAATTACTTATCAAATTGTGTAATTCAGTTGTCCTGACCGTAGGATACTTGTTGCTTTTATCACAAAACACAAAACAATGATCAGTTTGGCAGCGGAGCAGACGACCTGGCTCACTGATGATGGATATCAATGTCAATGTCAATGTCGAAAAACGTTATTGGGACGTCCACAGCAAGTACAATCAATTCAGTGAATCGTCTAAAAGGAGCAATGCACAGATTTTTATCAGCTTTGTTGATGAACTGCTACAAATGCACGCAGTACTGCAGGCTGGCGAGAAGGATAACCTTCTTCTCTTCTGACAACTCAGAATTTCAAAGCAAGATATTTTTACATTAAATATTTAAATGTTTATTAAAATGACAGTATCCGTCTTAGTAAGTAGACAAACAGACATAACAAAACCATACAATTCTTTATCCTTTTTAGATCAGCGCAGCATAGTGCTCTTGTAATCTTTGAGGATTATTAAATAAGCCATGACAATATTTTCAGTAAACTCAGACAAAAATACAAAAGACAAATAATCTTATAAATGTCAGGCTTTAACCAATTTTCTCCAAATTCCTTTTCTTTTTGCTGCCAATGCTTTCTGTTGTTAAAGGGCATTGAGCTTGTAGTACAAAAACTTTCCCCTAAAACATATCTAAATATAGCCTGAATCTGTATGTGCACATACCTAAACACATACACACATACATATACTGTACATATACTGTAAGAAGAAGAAGACAAAATCAAGACAGAAAATTGCTAAAGACCCAGTCACTCGAAATTCAATGTTGGCTTGGATATAAGATTTATATTTTTTATGCTCAGTAAATTCCATAGATTCCAAACTCAAAATGTGATGTAAAAACAGATATATAAATAAATAGTTAATAAATTGAAATACAGCAATAAGGTCTACAACAGACTGATAAAACGTACCTTGATTGGGTTTGCTTGTTATATGAAAATTTAAACTGTAAACTAAGTTGTAATTTCCGGCAAAGGATTATAAAAACATCATTCTATAAAACATAAACACACAAGTTAGAAGAATATTTATAAAATCAATTTACAATACCTCAAATTTACAAAATGAAGGTGCAGATGGCTCATGGCCAGTAGATTTTTTATTAATCATTCTTCTTAATCATTTAAAGATTTTCTTTCTATTAATAATTTGATTAAAATATGACAGACAGTATACATATGTCTTGTGATTTACAGGTGCATTTCAGTTGCTACACTGATTTATCCTGTATATATATACATGTATATATTGATGTTTTTGGTGTCGACTAGAACTGAACTTACGTTTCCTTTTCTTCCTCCTCCCTGTCTGGGCTCTCTTGGCTGTGGATCCTCTGTTTTGTCTCCACCTCCTCCTGCTCCTCTAGCTAAAAGCAAAGGTACATCTTTTTCGCAATCTTTCATTTTCCGTCTCTATGAAAAGCGACGCTTGCTCTGTGAGTGTTTGAGAGTATACTGCAGTGTATTGTTTTTGATGCTGTGTGTTCACTTGATTGTCTTCAGTGTCTCTTCTGTGGTTTATCTTGGATTAAGCAAGTACTTACGTTAACCATATTTGGAGGATGAAGGAAAAAAGAGGCTTTTTAATCATATTTTCTGTGGATCCTGTAATTTGTAAGAAGGCTCTACAGTGTATGCAAGGACACTGAGATAGTTTTAGGATGGAGAGTAAACAAAAGTCACTGTGTATCGGTTCTCACAAGAACACTTCACATCATTCTTCAGTCAAGTGTAATTGATTGTCACCACTGGCTGATGGAACAAAGTGACTGTACACATTCTTCTGGAAGAACAATTACCAAGCATTGTCTTATCTTATTAACATCTACAGGCTGTGATTTATAATTTCCATTTTAGCATTTGAAGCACAAGCTGAGTTTAACACAAACCCATTGATTCCATTGGTTTTTGACATAGGTCAAAGTTTTGGCAGTTTTTTATTTTCATTTTCTTTTAAGTAATCTGAATTCTTACAATAGTGATTTTGAATGAGACAGGAGCTTCAGTCTTAAAGTGACATTTGCACTGAGATAGATCTATGGAACCTGCATACATAAGCAGGGTTGGAAATTACAGTTTATGATGTTCACAATCTTGTGATACTTCATGATAAACTTGAGTGATACATGTGTAAAATACAAAAGAGTGACTCCTCCTCGGGTGACTGAGAGTGTCAGTGCGGGATGAGATCACACTGTGTCCACAGCAACAAGAATCAATTCTTACATAGAGAGGGATTTTACAGCGCATACACCCCTCATTACAAAGACAAATGCACATTTGAGAGTTCAATGGAGCAGAAACTATAGGCCAACAGAGATGTTGGGGAAAGTGACTGGCTGATTCTAAGCAGACAAGATGGTGTTGATGCCAGACTGTACTTGATGATCACAAATTCCCCATGAAAATATGGAATTCATATGTCCTGTTGGGCGCTAGTACGTAGTGTTAACAGTGCCAATACAGAAATATGTCTTTGGGTGTTTGCCATGAGAAGCTGTGATTGGGTGCAGTCTGCTATGTACAACTGTAATGGCTTCCCCCATTCACTGCACACAGCTCATGTAAGCTCCTGGAGTTTCCTCTCCCCTCTCCACGTCTCTCATAATTTTCGCTGTGTCTAATCCCTGAGCGAGATGGTAGACATTATTAGGCATCAGGCTCCCTGTCGCCTCTTGTTAGGTAGACAAGAGACTCCACTCTGGCTCTATTTGCATGTCAGCACATTGGTGGCAGGGAGGCAGATGGAGAGAGGCGGGGAAAATAGGAAACTGTGTCTCAGCCATTGAGGACTCATATTTTACTGTCAATGGCTGAAACAGTCTTCTCTCTTCGTTTTCTTTCTCATTTTCTCCCTTCCTCTGTGCATTCTTGGTGAATCCCTCCCCCTATCTGTTGTCTCTGATGTCTTCTTCACTCTCACTCCTGATTTATTACCCTAATTCCTCTTTCTGTCTCTTTTCGCCGGACCAGATACGTGAACAGGGAGGAAAAAGCCACCAGCAGATTTCTGAATAAAATAGTATATTTAGCCCAGAGGGCAGTGGAGAGAGAAGGCTCTTCGTTATTGTGAACAGGGTTCAAAAGTGTCAGTGATTGCTCCTCATCTAGCACCAGACATATCTGGGAAAAAAAAGAAAAAAAAAAGACAGATCAACACTAAAATCATCAATGAGTTGAGATAGGTGTTTGAAAATATTTGTCCTTCTCTGTTAAGTAAAGCAGAAAATTAACTGAATCTCTTCATGGCTGGATCAATGGTGACATGGTGTTTTCAGGGTGGAGAGGGGACAGACGGATTCGGGGGGTGGGGGTGGGATGCGGGGCGACATGGACAGTTGTGTTTTTTGCGCTTGATTGAATGCTGGTGTGAGAGCCAGACAGGGAGAGCAGGGATAGCCCAGCATCAGTAACAGTGGGGGGCAGGTGGGTGTGTCCTGGGGGCATGGAGTATCTGCCATGTGCATTAAGGGACTGGGATCACACACAACAACAAAACACACAACACACTTTGAAATGTCCTTTTAAAAATAAGAAAAGTACAACTCCCAGAAGTTTGCGCTTTTGAAATGATCCTACTGAAACCTTAACACACCTTCTACTTCAGCTGCTGGAACTTCCTGTTCACATTGTGAAGACAGTCACATCAACTTAAGTATGAATCTGATGATTATGAGACAGTTCTTAAGGGGGGTCAATATGTGCCTATTTATTATGATTTAAGTGCTTTAATGCTGTCTCTTCCTGATCGACATGGAACTTCCCCCGTTTGACTGAGTTTTGACAGAATGTTGGTAAATCTTGTCCGAGGCTTTTCATTTAAAATGTTAAAATTTGTTTTTAATCTCCAAACCCAAACTGGCATAATGGTGACACTACAGGGGCCAGAGCCAGTAATGTGTTTAGGTTGTACAGTATAATAGGCTACTTTATCTATTTTGCAGTTTCCCAAGAATGTGTTATAAGAAAAGTAAAAACTAGATTAAAATAATCCAAAATAAGGATTGTAACAATCATCTCCTGACCTGGCAGCAATAAAGTATGTAAAACAATGATAAAGGGCAGGCCAATATCTTTTAAATAAACATATATTAGACAGTTTTATGAGGAGCAAGAGTTACATTGTCTGGTTTGTGTTGGGATAGAGTTCCTGAGTGTCTTTAACAGGTAAGGTCCTCGCTCACAACCTCTGATCTCGGGGTGAATATAGATCTCAACTCTTGTTTGGGCACATACCTCGTCAGCACATCATAGATGCAATTGGAGGCAGCAATAACATTTTCAATATCAATTCAAAATTTAAAACATGAAGTCGATGAAGGGAGGTGAGTCCTGGAGGAATTAGAATTTTTCACACACATAAAACATTTAGATAGACACAGAGTCAGAGTAGTAATGTATGTAAATAAAAGCATGAATTATCAACACAAACTAGTTCATGTTTGAGAAGTTTACATTTTTAAATCAGATTCATGATCACTGAAACATTGATCAGTTTGAGGATCATCAGAGATTCAGTTTTTATTTCCAGTTCTCAGCACAGAGTCTCTTCATGTTATCCTGAACTAGTGAAGAGGACCAATATGATCATCACTGTTAAGTTAAATCAACTTTGTTTAATTAAAATTAAGCTGTTATAGTTCTGAATTACCATGTAAACAGAGTGGACACAACTCCAGTGATTTATATAAATGTTCTCATCAATATTGTTAATCACGTAACTGTGAAGTCTGTTGTTTTTGTCAGGATCCTATAACATGTAATAACATAACATTTCCATATTTCGCACATTCTGTGACAAACTGTAAACTGTTTTCTTGTCTGTAACAACATCTATTGCACGTCTGTCCGTCCTGGGTGAGGGATCCCTCCTCTGTTGCTCACCCTGAGGTTTCTCCGACTTTTCCCTGTTAAAAGGGTTTTCCATGGAGTTTTTCCTCAGTCGATGTGAGGGTCTAAGGACAGAGGATGTTGTTACGATGCCATGTAAAGCCCTTTGAGACAAACTGTTTGTAAAAACGGGCTATACAAATAAAATTGCCTTGCCTTGCCTTGCCTATAAGAATGACCACTCTTTTCTTTCCAGGGATCTGATTAGTCAGGAGTTGGACTGTTGAAAGGCTTCAATCAGATCCTCTGGAGTCAGGCTCAGCATAAGTTTTGGTGATTTACTGCAGTAACAAATGAACCACCATCATATAGGAATAAGTACCCTGAATTAAACCTGAAGTTAGATTGACAGCATTAAATCCTCCTTTGTAGTAAAAGCCTCTGCTCCCTCAGCTGGTATGAGTGGTTGTGTACTGTCTATATGAGAAAACGAAAATGGACAAATAATCATTATTCAGTGCGACATTCAGTGTTCTGATGTCTTTGAAAATAATCATTTTTTTCATTATTTCACTGTATTGTTCTAATAATAAATGAGAATCTCTTAAAAACTCAACATTCAACTCAATAGTAAGAAATACTGTAACATTGGTTCAGTCCAAACCCAGTGTACAGTAATGGCAGTTTTCAAACCACCAGCAGTGAGTTATCAAAATAAGAAAGTGTATTTTTCTTAAGCACATATATTTTTTTGTCTTTTGTCTTCAGGAGCAGCACCACACTGTCACTCAGATCCACACAATCATTTGTAACCTGTTCTGCTGAAGATGTCAGCCCCAATAACCAAGTGCCCCACAGCAAACACATGCCGGCTGCAGAACGCTCCCTGGATGACATTTCAAAGAGGGGGTTATGGGGGCGGGGGAGCCAGTACATGCTTCAGGGAAAGAAAACATGGCGTCAATCTATGAAACGATTAAATCCCAATTCCAACCGACAACATTTCTCACCCGCCCTGAGGGGAATGACATGGGTAGCAGCACAGAAAGAAAGATGGAGGGAGAGAATAATGGAGGAGGAAAGAGAGAGATTATGAGTGGGATTGTGGTGGTTATCTTAATTAAATGGAAGTGCATTTTATCCTCCTCCTATTGATTTTTGCTAGGGGCACTGTGTGTGTTTCAAAAGGAAAGACTACACTATAAGGCTGCATGAGACTATTTTTCCCTCATGGCTGACATGATTATTGCAGTCAACAAACTATTGAGAGAGTCATTAAAGGGAACAACAGAGCTCCAAGAAACAAAGTGCAGCTGCCAGACCCCGTGCATAGATGTTTTTTTGTGGTTGTATGTGTATGTATGTGTGTGTTTGACGCAGATTCTTTCGAAAACTGAAATTCTGCCATAGAGATTTTCTTAGTTCAGTGTGTCTCAATGTGGACGTACAAACTGTAGCAGTCAGGCAGAGGTGAGGAAAACAATCAAGGCCTGAAACTATAGTTCCTTGAAATTGCACATGGTAGGGGCGTTAAGTGGCACAGTGAGTTGAGCATGTGCCTCACATGCAGAGGCTACAGTCCTCTCTGCAGTTGGCCCCGGTTTGAATCCCGCATCGGGCGGCCATTTACTACATGTCATTCCCCCTCTGTCTGCCTCCCCATTTTCTGTCTCTCTCATCTATCCTATCAATTAAAGGCAGATTTAAATTAATTAAAGGCCCCAACATTATATATAGCAAGGTCTGATCACATGTTGTTCAAAATATATTCCGGAGAAGAAAGATGATGTTTACAGTTATTATAAATGAGCAGTTGTTGTTCGAATTTGCTGTGTCTGTGCTGCTTGGATGTGAATTCTTACATTTCAACTATAAATTTAATGAATCTGAAATATTGTACATTTTTGGAATTTAATATCTGAAACTGGTGCTGAATAAAACCAGCTTTTGTCAGTGCTAAAATGGACACAGTAGAACTGGCCAGGCAGCACTGGTCACAGCCAAATAAGAAAAAAGAAAAGAGAGAGAGAGAGCATTTTATTTTCTGTCGTTTTCTCCCCTTCTGCCCTCCCTGCGTTTGATATTGGAAATGTTAATGTTAACAGTTCTGTGAGCCATTGCGCTCCCAGCAACAATCCTTAAGTATATCTTTTGCAATTTATGTGACCTGCTTTCTGGCAGAAGCATTTTCCCATTACTGGGAATGACATTTCATTTAGACTCCATCATTCATCTTTCCCTGTGCAGCTGTTGGTGTCTCTCTCCCCTTAATCCCTTCATCTCTCAGTCTACCTTTATACCCTGTTCATTATGTTTTACACTTCTCTTACTTACAGTAGCAATCTTTTTCTCCCCTTTCACATTGTGACAATGTTTGATTGACATCAAAGACTTGGAATATGTTCATTTCAGTCTCTATGCCAGGTTGTCAGGTATGCCTAACTATAACTAAACCAAATCATAAAGGACGTATGCATCATTTTATAGGATGTTGTTTGTGGCATAGGGCTGTAGTTGGGGTTGGGTCAGGCTGTTTTCACATGCTGTCTTTTTTAAAATGATCCAAACTCTGTCCTCTTGTAATGATCAACAAAAATGAGACTTTTTTTTATTATTCAAACTTTTCTGAAAGAGGTCTCAGTTTTCCTTCTGATCTTCTTCATCTCTGCTGGGGCCTGGATCCTCGACTGTCGCACTTCACTCCATCAACTCCATCTCGTAACGTTCTGTTATTATTTCATAGCGTGTTGAATGTGCAGGTCACAACTTGTCCACGAGAGCATTTTAGAGTTGTTGGATTGTGTATTTGCTCTGAGCAGCTCACGCCTCTGCTCCGCCGTTCTAAAAATATCTTGCACCTACAAATAAAGGTAATGAACCTACTCCTAAAACTATAGGGATTATGGCAACGGGCCAATTTGCCAAAATGTTGAACTATCCCTTTAATATAGTCTGTGTCGCATTCAACCATTCTGTCAATGTGCAGCAATGTGTATCTGCTGAAGTCTAGACAAATTTATTTCTAGACAAGAGATTAAAACGTAGAGATGAAAATGTGCCTTTGGCCTGGATTTAAAAGACAAAGATTCAGGGAGCACGTTTCTAATGGTAACTCTTTACATAAATGTGGAGCAGCAACTGCAAAGCCTCTGTCACCTTTTACCTTCAGTTATGACCATTGGTTACGCTGGAGGGATAAGCTCACAGATTTAAGAGATCCATGAGCGTATAGATAAGATCTGGTGGTGGCTGTACATTAGAGCCTTACTGTAAATGTAACCAGGAAGGTCTTCAACTGCACACACTGGGGTGATGTGCTCACGCTTTTCAGTATCAGTCAACATCCAGCTGTATTCTGGACCAACTGTGGGCAAAATAATTCAAACGGTTCAAGGCCTGAATACAGTGAAGTACTATTCTAGCTGGATTTAATTTTAAGAATGGTTCTTAACTGATTGTAGCTGTTTTTGACAACAAGAAAGTGGTGTGTTAATCAAAGAAGAGCTCACAATTAAGGATAGCACACACAGTCTTCACAGGAGAGTGCACACATTGTTGGGGGTGGTCTATCTTTGTGGTGTAAGCAGTTTCTTTTGGAAACCATTTACACAAAAGCTCCATATCAGATGGTTTCTGAATCCTGTCATTCAAAGAGGAAAACCAAACACCCTATCTATAAAGCCTTTGACTCGAGGTGTCAATGCCATAAAGCACCTTTTGCAAAACACTACACACAGTTTCCAGTAAAAATCTAAACCCCTTTTCCAAACACGGCCAATCACAATGTTGTCAGACAGCAGCACCTGTTGTGAACAGTGAATGCAAACTTTGTAAGGATGGCAAGGAATGGGAGGGAGTGGAGGCAGACCAGAATGAGGTGAACAGGGAGGAGGACGAGGGTAACGAAGAGGGGTGGGGGAGACTCATCTCTGATGAGATTATGGCTACACTCACTGATAATGTCATCAACCACAGATTACTGTAAATATGAGAGAGACTGAATCGAGAGGCCAACCCAACATGAGTCAGTGTACAGGGGATTCGTGATTAATGTAGACGCCCATTTATGGATGGTTATTGCAGAAAATGTCTGTGCACTGCACAGAGCCACACAGGATATTACTATAATCTTCTGCAGTGTAGAAAGACAGGGAAACACAAAGTGGATGCAGAAATATGGCTTATACATACAGTAGGAGTATGTTTTTTGGGGGGACAAATTCCATACAATATTTTGTTTCCTTGTATAACACTGTGCTACAGTTACAATTGTAATCTTTCCAATAACTCAATGTATTTTTTCCCCAACAAATGCATTGGTGTTTACTGCACTGTGTACATTTCAACCCCTCCCAACTACACTGTATGGAAACATATACACAAGCCTATGGAAGACAGAAGAGCTTTGGATTTAGAACATGGTTTATCCAAAAAGTAACTATGATGAAAAAAAAAAGCTTTTGGCATTTTATACAGTTGCTTGATTCTGAGATGTTTTTATTTTTAATATTTTAATTTCAGTGTTTCATTTCATAGCAGATATATGGCCCCTCTGCTCTCTGTGTGAGCAATTATTGGGTTATTATTGGGGACTGTAACACATCAAGGATATTGTGGTATTCAGAAATGGGTTCAGTTGTGACATTTCTATATTATAAATGCCAATTTCAAGATGGGTTGATAATTACTTCAGCATTTAAATTGTGTCGGGTTTGTTTTAAATCAGAGGCTGAGCAAGAACTGAAATGGACTAATGCTGGGACCACTTACATATCAAAGATATTGTTTGACTAATTACTTTTCTTATAGAAACATTTCAGTTTTTTGCAACTGTTTGGAAATTATCAAGAACGTTTTGAATATGAAACAGAGAAATTAGCTTTTTTCCATGTCTTTTCAGCTTTACAACCTGCTTGCTTTTAGGAATCATTCAGTCACTGTATTAAGTTTGGGGTTATTATCTTTGAGAGGGACTATATAGTTGCAACATAGTCCAGGTAGGATTAGCATGGGCAATGACAGTAAGAAATGAATGGGAATGTACTTTTAATAAAGAAAATGATGATGATAATAAAATAAAACAAGCCTGTATAGATCATTAGTGCAGCAGGTTGTTATGACCCATACAGTAGTTAGGCTACATTTTGTAGCTACTGTATGCAGCATCATTCTAATACTTACAGTATGACAGGAGCAAAGGAAAAAGTTCTGTGATGTAGTGTAAAGAAAGACAAATTGTACTTAACAAGGAGTTGGTCATGGAAGTATGAAAAAGACGCAGGAAAGGTGTGTCCGATTTACACATGAAACCAGTGGTTTATGATGTTTTTGAATTGTTCATGACTGTTCAACAAAGTTAACCACATTGTTAATTTGTCAAGGAAAGGAAAAAAAGACTCAGGCCTGTTGCTGCCGTTCTTATTTAAATAATAAAATTAGCAAATGAGCTCACTTTCCATCCATCCTTCCATTGATTGTCTATACGGCTTATCCATGCAGGTTCACAGAGGGGGCTGGAGCCAATCCCAGTTGACGCAGGGCGTGGGCGGGGTACATGACGCCAGTCTATTACAGGGCCGACATATGGAGACAAACAAAACACACACACACACACACACACACACATTCACACCCACAGGCGATCCGATTTGGAGTGGCAGTGTGAACAAGGCCTTAGAGTCACCATTCCACCTATATCACATGAACCTGAAACTCCACCCACACTTCCCAGGCCTGGGAATCAAGCCCAGAACCGTCTTACTTTCTTGCTGAGAGGAAACAGTGCTAACCCCAGCCCCACTGTATGAGCTCAGTGATTACATAGAATTCAATGGTTCCCAAAAAAGTGAGATCCCCAAAACAACAACAATCCAGTGTTTGTAGATTATAGAAAACATGAATTTGTAGCTGGCAATGGGTGATCCATGTTGCACTGGCAGGTAGTTGTTAGTCTCAAGAGTAAAATCAGATTCACGTGGTTGTTAATATACAGGAGTAAAAACAAATGTGGGTTAATAAGTCAGATAAATATCTACTCCTGTACCACTTGAGTCAAGGAATAGTTTATCAATATATATTGCATCGTATCATGAATATTAAAAACACCCAGAATCTATCAAACAGTGGAAAACTATTAGAAGTCTGAGACTTTGGCTAATAGGTGTTTATCTGTGTTGTGGTTCGGACACAGGTGGCCACAATGAAAGGTATGTGATGTGCATGAGATGTCAGTCTGATGTTAAGCCAGTACAATGTGCTGCATACCAGCAATCACCATAGCCTACAGTACTACAGGCCTTAATGTACAGTTACATTTTTTCTGATGGAGGTGTGATGCTTTGTATAAGTATAGACGTACTACTGTATTTTTATTGTGAGTGGTGTGTGGATGGAAACAACCATATAGGTGTTCTTTCAAATCTCTGGTGCGACTGATTGGAGTCTCTCCTGAAGAAGCACCTCTATGGTGGCATCATGTACACAGTATACCAGACCTGGGCTATTATAATACAAGTGACTGTGGGTCACACTAATCATCGCCAGAGTTAGTTAGATTATACAGTAGGTACTAAAACGACATGCGGTTTGATGAGTTGAGTTGAAATAACATTTGACTATCTGTCAACTCTGTCTCGTAAAGTTCTGCCCAGAATTCCCTTCCAGCACCTACCTTGCACTGACAATTAAAGGTAACAAACCTTCTGACTATAGGGATAATGGGCCAATTTGCCAAAATATTGAACTATCCCTTTAAGTACACACCTTCAAATGTGTCTAAGAGCCTCTCTCTGCCTGGACAGCTACAGTTACACACCCACATGATGCAAAGTGAAGCTGGAAGTGAGATATTTTAGAGCCAAGGGCAAAGCTCACAACTGCACCACGCTCAAAATAACATTTGTACGTTTCTCTTTTAGACCTTGTCGTCTCGTTGACCCTACATTCAGCACACCAGTTTAATATTTCTCAGCCTGGGTCTGTGTAGACGTAACTTGCGTTGAATCTCCATTCACTGTCAAGCAATACTGCCCTTCCGAGTTCACTGACCTCCATAGATGTGTGCATGTGGGGATGTGTGTGCGTGTGTGCTCTGACACATGTCATATTGTGAATGCAGACAACATGACTTGAGGCTGAGTTGGCAGCACACTGCACCGACACTGGCTTGTTCTTTGTAGTGAAAAAGAAACTGTATCTGAAATCTGTCAGACGTGGCCTGATGCTGTTCTCCAAGAAACCAAGCACCGTTTCCACATGAATTAAAGGGGATAGTTCAACATTTTTGGCAAATTGGCCCATTGCCATAATCCCTATAGTTTTAGGAGTAGATTTGTTACCTTTAATTGTCGGTGCAAGCTATTTTTAGAACGGCAGAGCAGAGCTGCTCAGAACTACGCTATGGCGGCTAATGGAGTTTCTTGGTTTCCCTCATCAAATACACAATCCAACAACTCCAAAACACTCTGGTCGACAAGTTGTGACCTGCATATTCACCACACTATGAGATAATAACGGAACGTTATAAGACAGAATTGTTTTCGAGGTAAATTAATGCAAAACCGCTGATGCGCGTTCCCGATGGGATGTTTTTCGGCAAGCAGTCTAGCCTCTGTAGCGTAGCTCTGAGCAGCTCGCGGCTCTGCTCCACCATTCTAAAAATAGCTTGCACCGACAAATAAAGCTAACGAACCTACTCCTAAAACTATAGAGATTATTGCAATCTTTATTCAACAACTTTTGAATAAAGTTGCTTTGTAACAATGTATTTTAAAACCCTATCCTGCTGTGAGTTTCACATCAACAGTCATTTACAGATCTGGACATGGTCTTCTAAGTCATCATAGTCTCGCCTGCCAGACCCTCCTCCAGAAAAGAAGGAGAGTCTGGCTGCTCCGCCTATGATTCTGCGATCAGAGAAAAAAACGCTCCGGCCGTTTGGAATTCTTTCAACCAGTCACAATCATTGTGGTCGGCGCCATAGCAACGCCGTAGCAACGGCGCGCTTGCAAAATATTGCCGGTTGGAAACTGGATTTCGGTCCGCGGTGTAACGACGGTCGGCATCCGTCGACGGATATTTATTATTTTGTTCGGTTTAAGGGCGGTTGGCAACCACTGACAGATATGTATTCTTATTTGGTTCATGACACGGATCCATGGTTCGGTTCCTGTTGTTGTTTGTTGATGTTTCCCTTTACCGGGCGGACTGTGAAAGCTGCAGCACGGAGGCGGGACTTCCGCCGGGTGGCTCGTTCCGACCAATCAGAGGCTAATCGCAGCAACGCACTTCCGTCAGGCCAGACTAAAGTCATCATAACTCTGCTCCTCTACTGTACCAAGGACTGGAGTCAACCCAGTGCTTTTGGCTTTATCTGCTCAAGTAGTGCTCAGGAAAGAAAACTGAAACAGGGAGACCACAAAAATCATTTTCTTATTGAACAGCTCCTTGTGCCATCGAAACTGTGGTGGTAACCAGCCCTGCTGCCTTTGATCTTGTACCGTTAGTTTCAGTACATGATGATGTGAATCAGAGTGTACGGCTGCAATTAAGACAATTACATTGATTATCCTCTTCACTGGCACTATGTTTGTGCATTCACACACCTTAAAATCATGTTTTGTGCTTGATTGAAAGACATGACAGTCACTGAAGTCATAGATTATATACTGTATTTTTAAGGCTGTGTAATATCTGATGGGAAATTTTAGTTGGTACATAATGTATTCTTTGTTCTGATTGTATCTATCCTTTGAATAAAATTGTATTTTATGTGAGAATAGAATGTAATTAGTGTCTTTGATTATCGCTTATTTTTGCTGGACAACCAACCAGAGACCATTTGACTGTGACCAAATCACACACCTGTCAACAACAGGTTAAGAAGTTACTTCTACGTTACAGTTCAGCTACTGCCTGCGTTGAGGTAATTCATTTAATTTATATAGCGCTTTTCAATAACCCAAAGACGCTTACAAAGACACAAAAGAAACAGGGTAGAGACATACAGGGGGAGACGAGGGAGAGACAGTACACAGTGACACATTGATGAGCGAGGTGATGGAGAGACCGGCTATGGGTAAGGGAGGTCATAGGCTTGGGAGAAGAGGTATGTTTTTAACCGGGACTTGAATGTGGGGAGTGAGGGTGAGTCGCGGACAGATGGGGGGAGAGAGTTCCAGAGTCGGGGTGCAGTACGGGAGAAGGCTCTGTCACCGAAGGATTTGAGTTTAGATATGGGTGTTGTCAGGGAGAGAGTGGAGGAGGATCGGAGGGCACGGGTGGGGCGGTGGGGAATGAGGAGGTCAGACAGGTAGGGGGGGACCAGGTGGTGGAGGGCTTTGAAGGTGAGGAGGAGTATCTTGAAGTTGATGCGCTGTTTGATGGGGAGCCAGTGGAGAGAGTGGAGGACGGGAGTGATGTGTTCACGGGACCGGGTGTGGGTGAGGAGGCGGGCAGCAGAGTTCTGGACCAGTTGAAGTCTATGGAGGGAGTGGGAAGTGATGCCGGTGAGGAGGGAGTTGCAGTAGTCGAGGCGGGAGGAGATGAAGGTGTGGATGAGAGATTCGGCAGCAGGGGGAGAGAGGCAGTGTCGGATTTTGGCGATGTGGCGGAGGTGGAAGTAGGAGGTCTTGACGACGGAGCTGACATGGTGATCGAAGGAGAGGGTGGGGTCCAGGATAACGCCAAGGTTGCGTGCCAGGGGGGAGGGAGTGATGGTCGAGGTGTCAATGGTGAGTGAGATGGGTCCGGTTTTGCTGAGGGTGGATTTGGTGCCTATGAGGAGGAGCTCTGTTTTATCACTGTTGAGTTTGAGGAAGTTGTGAGTCAGCCGTGTTTTTATTGTGGAGATGCAGGTTTCGATGTGGGTGAGGGGAGGGTTCTGGGTGGATTTGGTGCTGATATAGATCTGGGTGTCGTCAGCGTAGCAGTGATAGTCCAGGTTGAGATTGCGGATGATGTGACCAAGGGGGAAGAGGTAGCAGATGAAGAGGAGGGGGCCGAGGACTGAGCCTTGGGGGACCCCCTGCATGCACGGGGAGAGGGTGGATGTGTGGCTGGAGAGGGAGACGAACTGTTGTCTGTTGGTGAGGTAGGAGGTGAGCCAGTCGAGTGCAGTGCCCTCAACACCCTGTTGGCGCAGCCTTTGAAGGAGGATGGTATGGTTCACAGTGTCAAAGGCTGCGCTAAGGTCTAGTAGTAACAGGATGTTGAGGGCACCGGAGTCTGCAGAGGTGAGGAGATCGTTGATGATGCGTTCCAGGGTTTTGGAGAGGGACGGGAGGTTGGAGATGGGGCGGTAGTTAGAGAGGTTGGCTGGGTCCAGGGTGGGCTGTTTGAGGATGGGAGTGATGGAGGCGAGTTTGTAGACAGTGGGGAAGTGACCAAGGGATAGAGACTGGTTGAAGAGGGTGGTGAGGTGAGGGAGGAGGACAGGGAGGCAAGCCTTGGTTAGGGTCGTTGGAAGGGGGTCCAGAGAGCAGTGGTTGTCTTGGATGCGGTGATGACGTCCAGGATGTGGGAGGAGTTGACAGGGGAGAAAGCAGTGAGAGGAGGGAAGGGGGGGAGGTGAGGGAGGGGGGGCGGGAGTGGTGGGGGAGGAAGAGTTACTGATGGTGGCAGTCAGGGAGCTGTTGATTTGGGAGACTTTGTTGTTGAAGGCGAGGAGGAAAGAGTTACAGAGGTCAGGGGAGGAGGGTGGGTTGGTGGCCGGTGGCTGGAGCAGTTTGTTGACGGTGGAGAACAGGATGCGGGGGTTCCGGTTGGTGCTGTTGATGACGGATGAGAAGTGGGCGGATTTGGCAGCGTGGAGAGCGTTGCGGTAGGAGGAGATGTGTTGTTTGAAGGCTTCAGCGTGGACAGTGAGGTGAGTTCGTTTGTAGAGACGTTCAAGTTGGCGGCCAGTTTGTTTCATGATGCGGAGTTCCGGGGTGTACCAGGGGGCGGAGTTGGTGAATGAGACGGAGGAAGTTTTCCAGGGGGCAAGGGAGTCCAGGGAGTCAGAAAGGATGGTGTTGAGCACGATGGCGTAGTCGTCAGGGGAGGAGGGGACGGAGCCAGGGGGAGTTGGGAGAGAGACCAGAGCCACGGTGGATGTAGCGACAACGGCGAAGGATCCCAGCTTTGCTGGCTGCTGTGGCAGCAACCGCAGAGAGACGGTGGTTGCTGTTGAGACGGTGAAGGTCAGCAGCAGTGTAGATGAGTGGGCACGAAGTTGGTGGAGTAGGAGCCTGGAGTAGCAGGAGTGATAGTCCAAGGAGGAGATGAGACGTGAGGGCAGCTGAGAGTAGTCCGGGTAGCATATTAGCAGAGGCTAACAGCTGATTAGTTAAAAAGTGGTGGGCAGTGAGATGTGTGGAGGCAGCAGTGGACCGGGTGTTGACGTTGGTGAAGTGAGTGGCGTTGGTTGCCCCAGACCGTACCCGCGCGGCCGGCAAGCCCCACTGTGCCATGTCGGCACACAGCTAGGCTACGGCTGACGAGCTGGCGGGGAGTGGAGGCTCCCCCCCGAGAACGCCGGCCGGGAAGCCAGACAGCTGGGGTGAGGTTGTGGGTGAGGGATGCAGCGGGTCAGTCCGGGTTGGCACAATCACCAGGTCTTGCTTCTGTTTTCCTTTGGAGACAGAGTAAGTGATGTGTGTGTGTAGTAGGTTGGGTTTTTTAAGGTTGATTGATGCACGTGGTCCAAGGATCCAAACTAGCCCAACTGCAGAGGGCAATCTGTAATCAGTGCTCTCCCCTTCTCTTCACCTCCTCCCCTACACTGATGTAATTATCAGCCTGATGAGGATCTGGGCATGTGTGTATGTGTGTGTGGATGGGTGTTCCCATATGTAGTGTTCTCAGTCATTTTAAGGAAGTCCATTGATCCTTGTCTGACTTCATTACTGTCACTGCTCCGCAGTAGCAGCCATATAGCGCTCCATTTAGATTGAATCTCTCCTGCCTCTCTGTAGTGGAGTTTAGCCTGGCCTGATGTCTGTTATTCCATCATCACCATCAGTAGTTCATCATCCAAACAGCAGCTCAGCTTTGCTTCATTGCATTGCACAGCAGGCCCGTCTGCTGCCATGATGGTCTGATACACACAATCCAGCCGTGTGCTATGTGCGCGTTTCCAAAATGGATTCTTTAAAATGAATATGGCGCCTCTGTGCTTTAAAGGGATACAGTAGCTCAGGTTTTTTGACGTGAGGTCTTGTGAGGTAGTCAGACTGTACAGATTCCAACCCCATGCTCCCGGTTAGAAGTCCTGGTATGACCAGCAGAGTGGCAGCGCACAGGGCTACAAGTTGTAAACCAAAACAATCCGATATCCATTTAACTGTGCATTTCATAGAGAGTACTTTCTCTCTTCTGTTGATCTTCCCACTAAAATATACAGGTAGGGATTAAATTAAGCACCCAGAACCTTCTCTTGGAAAGTCATCAGAAATTGCAATTGCATTGTGTCTGGTATGGGCTATTTAGAAATGCAATCTGTAATCATATCTGTGTCCATAACCAGATTTGTCAATCCATAAAATAAATATGTTCTATTTATTTGAATTTGTATTATTATTATTATTATTATTATTATTATTATTGTTTTTGTTGTTATTGGGGTTGTTTCACCCACGGAGGACAGGCAACTGAAAGGTCAGGCAGCTGATTGAATGCTATGATGTACACTGATAAATCAGAGCTGGACGCATTATGTCAAAAGAACTCATCTCTAATGAAATCAAACCTCAAGTACTGGGAGCAAAATAATAATAAGCATTTTATCATAAAAACAAACAAAGTCTATATTCAGATTTGCAGATTGTAAATGTCTAGATAAATCTGTGAATGTGCACAGAGATCTTTTGCAGATCTTTAAAATCCTGGAAACACATCAATACAGCTCAACATAAACCTGTGAATGCAACTCTTCTTTTTTCGGCGGCTTCCATGCAAACATATATGTCCACACACACACACACACACAGACAGGTCCAGAGCTCATTTTCTCAAATGGCGCTTTGTTGGGTTAATAGTGGAGGTTTTGATGAACACCTCGGCTGAATAAATGTGATCATTGACATGGTGTGTGTCTGTGGATTGGAGTGTATGCATGTGTGTTTGGAGAGCAGATTACTGTTGTGGGCCCTGGCCTTATCTCTGTCGGCCAGTTGCTCACTGTGACACGCCACTCACATGACAACTCAGAGAGAGAGGGTGTTATCTCTCTCCCTGCAGATCCTACACTCTCAGCCCCCCCCCACCCCACCCCCCCCAAACCAGAACCCCCTTCACATTAACTCCTTTTCTCTGTCTCCCCACTTTTTTGTTGTTGTTGTTGCATTTTATTAATGAAGAACAGCTTTACAATCAATCTGTGTGGCTTCCATGTTTTACTCACAGTTATGTTAAGATTTTTTTTTTAAATAATATGAGGAGAGTCACTTTAAGCTGCGCTGATTGATGCTTTATTAAACATAAATGTTACTATTTGATGTATTAGACTTGGATTAAAGCTAATTTCCATCTGCAGCGGAGGAAGAGCGTGGTGTGCTGTCACACACCAGTGACTCCAACTGCCCCCACCCCGGCTGTTCAGTGTACCTCTATACACACACGCAGACACACACACTCTTACATAAAGGACAGAGAATGATAGAAAACTGGACATAGGTTAGGGAAAACGTCCTGCGCTTCCCTAAAACATAGACACAAAGAACCCATCGGGTTTAAATTCTCTGTCCCTTCTTCTCACGAGTCTTCAAATCAGATTCCACAATAAGCAGCAAACACCAATAGAGAAACAGCAAATACTCTATTTACCCCCCAAAATGATTTATATATTTAAATACCTGCACTTTTGCTCAAATGCAGAACAAAAAATAAACATATTTCACAAAATCTTGTGGTGGTGAGCTGTTTTTATATTTATATTTTATATTATAACATGATAATAATTGTATGTTTTGATCTAAAAAAAGAATGTGGGAAAATGTCCCCACGTAGTTGTACAGTGTAGACCGTAGAGGGCTGGAGCTGGTGTGTTGTGGCGGAGGGGGAGGGGTTAGATTGAGAAGTGATTATTAGCGCTCCTCAGGGGCTTTTGTCTGGGCCCCATGAGAGAAAGAGGTTAATGTCACTTGGCCTCAGGAAGGCCTGCTGAGGCCTATTGTGAGTGTGTGCAGCTTGTGTGTGTGTGTGTGTGTGTGTGTGATAGTCTACGATCCAAAATCACATACTATTTCCCTCAACCCATCACACTCCCCTGTCCCTGTAAGATTCACACTGATGTGTGATGTGTGTGCACAGATAAACAAACAAGGTCCATGGTAATGCCAGTATCTCTGCACAGAGGAGGTGGAGCATTCCACAAGATACAATTGTGATCATTACAATTGTAAAAAAAAATGCTGGTTGGTATATCCTATCCTTTCCTGAGAAAGTCTAAGAAAGCAATAAGCTTTTTTTAAAACAATAAATAACTAAAAACAGATTAGTCCATCATAGACCTTTTTTAAAATGTCATCCCCCTCTCCTTAATGGTTGTAAATACCTGCCAACTGTACTTTATCGATGTGTCTGTCTCGCTCAGCAAACAGCAAAGTGATAAATAGTCTGATGTTATTTGTGTTAAAAGGAAAATAGCTCTTTGGGCCCTGGGGCAGTTTTTACCTTCTGCCTTGTGGTTGTGCTGCTTATGACAAGGATGCTTAAAAAATGGTTGCAGTGCACTGTATGTTTGTTTTTTTCCCCAAAGTTTGATAAGATCATATTTTTTGTTGCATGTCTGAATATCAGAAATGTAATCTGAGGTAAACTCCTGGGTGTGTTACATCAGCACCATCTAGATGAAGCTGAGGGTGCAGGTGTTGTGCCTGGCACCTAGTTCCTATCTATCTCTTTTATAATAGTAACAATTCATCTTTAAATTGGATAGTAAAATTGTTAATTAAAAAAAAAAACAGCATTTTATTTTTTATTTGAAATCTTATCAACCCAAACAGAGAGACAGACACCGATGTTGTTGTTCAGAGGAGCTCAGTTTTCTATGGAGACTGACAGACATCTCATCATCCTGACCTGAGCATCTTCTCATTAGGCCATTAGGCTAATACCGCATGCAGTATTAGCCCTGCCACATCCTATTGTCTCGTTGAGGGAGATAAACACTCCTACCTGGAGACAGCGCAGGGAATCATTGCTCCCCACCTTACAACTGTCCTTCAGAAATGAGTTTAGTGTTGTGATTAATCTTGCCCTTGTGTCATCTGTCCTTCTCAAAATGAAATTATCTCTTTGGGCAATAGAACAAATCATCCATCAGATGAGCCTGATTATGAATCAGAGAGAAATGGCGACTGTCACAGCTTTGTATCACCTAGGCGCTCTGGTTGTTGAAAGATTAGAGGCCAAATACAGCGAACACATAACGGTCGGTTGGAGACAGAAGGGTGTGTGAGAATTTTCAAGATCAGGCAAACGTACAATTTTAAGGCCTTGCTTGTCCACATGGAGACTGAGCATCCCAGAGCAATCTTTTTTCTTGTTTGTTATCAAAATGTATACTGTGCTGTGTACACAAATGAAAACTAAATATACATATGCCAGCCAGGCCTGGCATGGCACTGTAACGCCAGACATGGAAAGCTGGAAAGACGTATTCAGACTCAACTCAACTTCAACATTATAAGTTGACTAAATATTGACTGGGAGTCGAATCAGTCCAAATATGCCAATCAATGCCGATTACAGGCGTAGTCGCTAAACTACATAGCTGCTAAACTGATTTCGGAAATTCCCATCATTTTTTGCAGTGTTGAGTTCCCAAGGCCACCATACAATTTTCCATTAGACTGACCGTTTCACACCGTCAATGTACAGATTTCAGTTTCACAACAACCTCCGTCCCTGGCAGTGTAGTGGTTCTTTTTATGTAATTTAAAACTATTGGTTAGGGCTAATGAACAATGGAGTTTTTGTGATGTAACTTCGTGACATTAAAATGTTGAGGGAGGTTTAGAAACAATGGGGAACATGGTTCAGTATCAGATCTTCCCATTTATCCTGAGCCTGACTGCACCCACTGCTGCTATTAACAACATTTTTCTTAAAACCTGAACCACAGAGAAAAACAAACAGACAGGTTTCTTGAAGAAAAAATCTGCCTTTCTCAGAAAGAGGAATGCATGGAAATGCTTTAATGTCTGGCTGTTTGGCTGCCAGCCAGTGCTTAGGGAAAACCCTGTTAATAAGTAATTGTGATCCATGACAAGTGACCGACATAAACAACAGACTGGAAAAAAGAATAGTGTTTACAGTGTTTACAGTGGGCCTCCGCTGCCCTGGCAAGTGACCCAAGGGACTTGGGGTAATAAAAAGGGGGATTTCTCCAGGTTTGAAAATTATTCCAGAATTTTTGGGACACAGCTAAAAAAAAATATGAATACATACTTTTTTAGCTGTGTCCCAAAAATGTTGGGGCTGTTCATTTATAGAAATCATCTATTATAACTTTAGTCTAATCATGTGTGTTTTTTCTAACTACTTGTCACATTGTTGCCCAAATTGTTGTTTGGCAGTGTCGCCTTCACCTGCAGTCATTATTAACATGTTGGCACGAAAGAAAAATAAACTAATACATCACATCTGATCCTTATTCAACAACTTCTCCTCATCATGTCTTATTCTCTCTATCACAGCCATCCCCTTCCAATTTCTTCCCTCTCCTCCTCCTCCTCTGTCCTGTAACCATGGTGACCGTCAGCTGAGAAATGGCAACCATGCCCCTTCATTAGGTATCAACGCTGGCTCTGACAGCCTAGATAATAGCCAATAAGGAGGTTTGTGTGTGTCTGTCTGTGTGTGTGTATGTGTGTGTGTGTGTGTGGGACAGGGGCTTGGGGATGTGGCATTATGTTGGGCAGTAAATGAAAAGCCCCCTGGGACTAAGTCAGCCTTGTTTTCATGCTTCAGAGGGTTATGACTGTGTGTGTGTGTCTGTGGGAGTGGATGGGGTCGTCTTTCGCTTCCACATTTGTGGGAAGATGTGCACATGTGAGTGTACACACGGGTGCCTTGTGCATATGCATGCATACACACACACACACACACACACACACACACACACACACACACACAGGGCCTGTATGTAAAAACTGACTTAGGTTTAGTGCACTGAGTGGGCTAGGTAGAAATTAATATGAAACTTATTTGCTACTAGAGTGAAGCTATATCACATAATAAAAATATATTATAATTTGATGTATATACATTCTGAATTCAGACCCCTTCAATTTCTAAGTGTATTAATATAATATAATAAAATATGATATAATATAATATAATATAATATAATATAATATAATATAATATAATGTAATATAATATAAAAGAAAAAGAAAATCGACACAAGTATTCTGTATCTAAGTGTCACAGCTGAAAATGCAGATCAGGAACAGTTACCCTCTTGAACTTTAGCCTTTGCTGGTCATTCCTACATGCCCTCCATCTGCCATTATCTCTTTTGAATGAAATGGTTGTGTCACTTTTGATATTTCTGCTGAACAGAACAGACAGGGCCCCTCTCAGCGACTCCTGAACCACTGACATCATGTATCAGACAACTGATCCCTGTGTGTGACAGTGCTCAGTCCACACTCCCTGGATGCCATCAAAATGGCAAAAGCTCTTTCTTTTCTTCCTTTGAGCTAATGCCTCAGCGGCTCCATCCCCCTTCCCGTGGCTATTTGTTTCAGTTCCACACCACCGTTTGGTGCAGACATCACAACGCACCATTGGCCAAGCCATTGAACAAATGGAAATCCAGCAGCCTGCTGAAATTACTGATGGTTATCCTCCTCACCCCTCCATTTCCACCACCACCGCCATCTTTATTTACTCCCCACAGCCACTTCTCTTTTCTCTTGTGTTTCTGTCTCCTCCACCATCCAGCCTCCCCTCCCACTAGCTTTTATTTTTTATTCCCTCATAATTCCTCTCTTCATTTATCTTCTTTACATAGCTGTGAGATGCATGATGGTGATGATGATGATTATGATGATTCGCAGCTATTCAATAGTAGGTGAATGTGAGTGACACAGGTCCTAAGTCTTTAGTTGGGAGTAGCAGAGATCTGAACGGCCCACCAACATTGGTGAATGTTTGTGAAGGTTTAAATTTGGAGCCAAAGTAATGAATTCGCAACCCACCTGCTAATTTTGGTGATTTTTCTCTTGCTGCACAAAGACTTTGTGTAGAGAGAATACATGAATAAAATAGTAATAATTACAACAACAATAGGGTTCCAGCAGTATCTACTGTTTGGGCCCCTAAAAACCAAAGTGATTACAAGAGGATTACCAGCATTGCTAGTCCTCGGAGCCACACTGCTTTGCATCTGTGACAAAGCACTTAGCATGCATAGACCCATATTAATAATTACAATGAAACAGCCATTAGCAGCAATTATCAGGGTCCAAGAACCTTGCGAGTATTTGGAAATGCAATGTTTACATTTCTATATTATTGCCAATCTAGGACGTTGGTTAATCATGGATTGGTCGTAAGACCTCAACACAATGTAACATAATGAAATGCAGCTCGATTAAACATAAAATAAACAATACAACACACAGGCTCTAAATACTCAACAAAAATGTGCTGTAAATATGTTTTTGTTATCAAATACTGATGCAGATTTTCTTTCTCGGATAACAAAATTAAGGTTTAGATTTCTTACTCCCATTTTGCGTCCATTTGTTGACCTCTGGGATCAGAGTGCGAATTTCACAGCTTTGTGAAATGTCATAATGTCTAAGTCCTTTTGTATGACATTATGTCTCAGATTTCTCAAACTTACCAGCAGACCTCACACAGATGTGATAAATACATGTATTTTGCTTTTACCTTAATTAAACTGCTTAAAAGTAAATGTGACTTGTAACTTCTTACAGGGAGAATGGAGGCTCTCTGCCCTCCACGTAGCGTCTCTTGGCCAAAAACCAACTTTGCAAGAACAGTGCCTCTGACCCAGTGTCCCAGCTCTCGTCGCTGCACACCGTGACACAAACGCACCCTGTAACCAATCTCTTGTTTATGACAGATAAGACTAAACAAATATACACATTGTAACACGTATGTGATAAATGATGTTATCCACTGCTCCATAGATTGGTTTCTTGCCGGCTTTGTGAAAAACAAATACACATGGCCAGGAGGAGGGTTAGCAAAACAGCGGAAAAGTGACCACACTTGCAAAAAATTCCCTTTTAATACCCAAGGCAAAAGTTACATTTCCATACACATCTGTACATGTTTAAGATGCTGCAATATCATAACTGATGTCAGTACAGTAAATATAAAAGTAGATGTCCTTATTAACAAGACACAGCCACATCCATAAAACTGACAAAAACTTACAGATACAGTATTTAACTTTTATAACTTTATAAGGTATAACAATTTATGTCAGTCTGATACCTTAAAACTGTTCTTCTCCGAACGTTATGTATCTATTGATTCCTGTAAATTGATACTAATAACATCTTCTTACCTTTTGAGCTGGTCATATATCTCTGTGGTGTGCTAATAGCTGGTCCGTTTTAGGGATAGGGATCTTTTTGTTCGTCTTTGTGTTCGGTACAACGTAGTAAGAGAGGCCTATGGTCCATAAGCTTTGATGTTATGAATAGCGCGTGACTGAGGCCAGACCAGGGATGTCCACTACAGACAACAAATCCAATAAGGTGCAGCAAGAAACATGGGAAAGCATGACAGCAACAGAAACCAAGGTGAAAAATAAATGTAACCTTTTATATGTTTCAAATAGATTACAGAAAACAGTGCATTAAAGATATAGATTTTTTTATATGTATATCTACTCTGACATCACAGGCTTAATTTGCTGCTTCCAGTAATTCTCTTCATCTTCTGCTTGGTGGCTTCTTTTTCACCATCTGAGCACCAGAGGCTATCATCATTTACTAGGTGTGAGATCATAATGCACCCACTGGGGTGTGAAATAACTTCTTTTTGTGTGTCCTTGCCTAGCTCTCTCTCCCTGTGTGTGTGTGTGTGTGTGTGTGCATGCACTGAAGGACCCACATAACTGCATTGATCTACATCAATTTTATCCAATACAAAGCTGCCTTTTGTAGACTAAACCTATATTTTCTCATCGTGTCACATGCTTCTTGGTTCTTAGTATGGGAGCTCACGACAACAGTCTCTCTGAGATTTTTCTTCATATTGTTCACTGCAGGCCTTTTGTTCAAGAAAAGAAAACAGTTTTGGTCTATACAGCTACTGTATTTCCCTCCTTCACAACTGACTGTTAATATAACTCACCTATTTGTCAGTTCTTCCACAAAAACGCAGATTTTTGGGGGGGATTTTGTGGACAAAAATCCTTGACTATGTGGCAGGTTTTCCTAAAACAACACGATGGAATAGCCAATGCGGTCGCAGTTTTATGTGATGAAATTGTGGGAGTTTTCTAAAATTGAACTTGTAAAAACTGCAGGAGCTGATAAAACCTGTAATTTGATGAAAAAAAAAAAGATTCCTCTAACACCAATTCTCACTTTTGTATATTTTGGGTAAACTTGCAACATTTTTTAACTTGTGCAAAGATGTGACTTTTTTGCAACGGAAATACAGCTACTTTAAAAATATGCAACCTCCCACATAATATGTGGACTGTTTTAGTTACAGGTGGTGAGTGTATGCTTGCCACACACCAGCACAAACCAAAGCCTCAGTTCCACGTCTTTTCCATTTTTAGATTAGCGGGGAGTTAGGGGTGGAGTCAGACACTGCCAAGATGGTGACAGCAGAGCAGCTCACTCTGAGCCTCAGAACCACTTTCAGATACTCACTGGCCCAACGAAAGACTCTCTTTACATACACTACCAGACTCCCACACTAAACTGTGCTGAGTACAAGATCAGATTTATCTGAACAGAGAGAAATTCTCCTCTCTGCATTCCCTCCTACATATTTGTCAGTCATTTTAAAAGTTAAAAAACAATACAAAAGCCTGACGGCTAATTGTTGATTGTTTTCTTCATGGGAAATGACAATTGTCATACAAGCTTCAGATCTGTGCTGGTTGAACGGTGGTTAAATCAGCTCATTGTGTCTCACCATGCTGTCAGTTGTCTGAGTGGCTCACTTGTCTGCTTCTTGTAGATGTGTCAAAAGCACAAACTTCAATGTCAGGTACAGTACAGTATGTACACTTGACTGATACCCCTTTTCTTCCAAGGCCGTTCTGGGTTGGAGTCACTGCTAAAGTTGGAACCAGTTTTTTCATATTTCCATAGACTAAGAATTGCTCCCTGGCCAGGGAAACTGGTTCCAGGGTAGCACCAATACTACGCCGGTCTAGAACCAAGAACCACTTGTTCTTGTTCAAGGACTGGGTTATGATCCTACAAGACCATATAAAATGCAACAATTGCGAGTTTGTAAAAACCAACATGAGCTGGACCAGCAATCAGTTAATTTTTTGCAATTTGCAACCACGTAGTTCCTGATATCAGCAGCTCGGCTCAGGTTCCACTTCATTACATCTGTGTTGGGAAAGTTCACTTTCTAGATAGTTCAAAGTTCAGTTCACAAATTTTAAAATGAACGAGTTCAGTTTATAGTTCATAATTCAAAATTTTGAACTAAGTTCACAGTTCCGAGAGCCACAGGAGAAGTCAATTAGCAAGGCTCAGGAAATTTAAGTGATTTCCTCCCATGGATGACATTCACACCTGTCGAATAGCAAGGAGCAAATTGGCTGCACACAGTGTTGGGAAAGTTCACTTTCTAGATCAGGGGTGCTCACACTTTTTCAGCCTGAGAGCTACTTTTAAAGTGACCAAGTCAAAATGATCTACCAACATTATTAATGATTCACGTTTATTTATATAGCCTACTATATGAACATATACATAACACTTCATATACAATATGTCGGTGTAGCCTACCTTTCATAACTGCATGAACCCATATGGCACAATAAATGTCCATACATTTTTGGTCATCCAGTCATATGTCAGACTATGCGACGGGGGGGGGGTTAATAGCGCTGCAGCTGCATTTACCGTGCGCCCCTGTCTGTATGTGAACCTGTGTCTATGTGCGGGCAGAGATGAGAGATGGTGTTTTTTTAATAATCATGCTAGCGTTTCACCATCTCTCATCTCCGCCAGTCAGCCTCTCAACCTGCCGCCTCTCTCACATGCGGGCACACCGCACGTAAATACACGAGGGGAAAAAAGAAAAAAAAAAATCTTTTTTGGACACTTTTTTCTCTTTCTGTTAGTGGGAAACACTGATCAAGCTGTGCGTACGCACAACTCTCCGCAATATTCCATTGATAAATCACACCGGACCCAAGAATGGTGCAGACATGAACACACCTCATATTCCACCCCCAGAATGCCTCAGCACAACCATATGGTCAGCACGTGCATATTAAGTAGCCATGTGCGCTCTGTGGAGCGGCAACAAAGTAACAACAAAGACAACGGGCGGAGAGCGTGATTCACCCGGAATGATGCTTCGGCGGACCTGCCCTCGCTTTTGAGGTCGTTTGTGAGAAAAATGCCTGCTGTCCAGACAACTGTGTTTTTTTAAATATACTTTTTTTGTTGTTCTTCATCACGCGATCGACCCACACTGTCATCGACGTAATGAGCACCCCTGTTCTAGATGAACTAGTTCAAGTTCAGTTCACAAATTTTTTAATTAAAGCAGAAGTAAGCGGAATGTTTGTGTTAATATAAGTCTTAAATAGTTGTATCTTCCGACAGCAATCACTTCTATAGAGTGTTTGGTCTGAAACACGGGTCTGTCAGTCACTCTGCTCTGCTGTAAGCCGAGGAGAAAACTTCTTGTATACTTCCTTGTATCCTACAACCTTTATCCAATGAGGAGAGAGAACGGCATGAAGGGGCGGTCCTCTCTGTGTGTGCAGCCAAGGGATGTGCGCAAATGTGGTGACGTAGGGACGAGGACCAATAGATCCATGACGAGGGCGGGGACTGCTAACTCCATCGGCTGACAAGAAGTTAGCCAAAACGGCCGGATCGCTTACTTCTGCTTTAACTAGTTCATAGTTCTTTTTTCTTTTTTTTCTTTTTTTATGTTGCTACAAGCTATTATTTTTTCAAAATTATTGCCTCAGCCCATATCGAACCACAGACAGCAATTATTTTAGTTTTAACCAGTAGGCTATTAGTTACAGTTACTACTTTACTTCCTCCAAAAAGTAACTGAGTTACAATGTGATGAAATTAATTACCAGGAAAAGTAACTATTGCGTTACTATTAAAATTCTCAAATATGTCAAATTACTTGGACTTCCCTCTCTAACCCCCGTTTATCTTTTACTAACCAACTGGGTCAGTATTCCTCCACACAGACAGGCTCCGTGACGCGCTGTATCACTCCACCTCTTTGTTCTCCATGCGCTGCTGATCCAAACAGCTGATAGGTGTTGCCAGATTGGGTGGTTTTTCCGCTACATATTAACGCCTGTTTACAGTGTGTTTTAGCTGGGTTTTTGCCCGGAAGGCTCTATGAAAATCTGGCACACTCCTGAACAAAGTCATGCTTTTAGAGAGCGTCGTTCACAAACGCCAGAATGAAGACGTCCACAATAACGTTCATCAAGCAGAAATACCTACCTTCAGTCCACGTTCGCCCAAAATATGAACGAGTTCATGAACGATCGTTCATTGAACGTGTTCAGACAAAACACTGTCTGTACCTGACTGTACTGTGACAAATTAATTTGGATTCAGATCTTTGTAGACAGTAAAACAACATAGACAGACTGTAGAATGCAATACACTTAATATCCTGTGATACATAAACTCTAACAAAATGTAATATGAAGCACACTGCCTCTGTTCATTTTCATTAATTTATTTCTGTTGAAATGTGTTGGCGGATTTGTACAGAAGCTCACAGGCAGAGCTGGTGTTAAACTGTTTTGTAACTTGTACATCTAATCAGCTTCATCTTCTCAAACTAATGAACAACAACAAATATAATTCAACTTGGACAGGATTTCATTTTCCAAAAAGAATTTGTATTAGGCATTAAATCACCACAGACACAGAGCCAACAGTAAATTAACCAAAAGCTGCAGACACAATATTTTCTACTGAGATGTCTACCTGATCCTTCTGACTGGATATCATAGCAGGGCAGTGAGCAGCTAACATTCCCCTACCAGTATGACAATGTTCACATATCTGGAAACACCTAAGCAAATTTGGTGGAAATGACTTAAGAGTGTTAACAGTCACTTGGGAGCTCATGGAAAAGCAAACTGGCTCTTAAAAGGTTCATAAGTTGAACCATTTAGAAACCAGTTCTAGGTCGATTTTGGTGGATAAGTGGTATGACACTGGCCCAAAGAACCTTAATGATGTCTTTTCATCTTCCTTTGATTCCACCACCTGCATGGTGTGCAGTCAAGGGCATCCATGCTGTTCTACTTTGTCCCCTTTTCCCAACTCTCCCGTTCCTGTTCTCTTCCCCTCTTGAACCAGTATGCATTAGAGACAAAACATTTAAAAAAAAAAAAAAAATTTACATTGTAATATCATTTTAGCACATAGCTGAAATTATGAACTCCTGGACCAGGAAAATTGCAATTAGAGACTTTATGGGCTTTCTACCAAGCTCCTGAAGTTGTGATTAAAGGAGGTTTATAATGCTAATGAGATTTAATGAGGGCACTGATAGATGGCAGCTCTAAGAGATATAGTTTCCTTGGTCATCTTAGGAAAGTGATGCGTTTTCTGTATTCCAACGTTCCACCCATAGGGACAGTGTCAAATTCAAATTCATGAAGTTAGTATAGTTTGTTTTAGAGATACAAGTAAGTTTCTCACAAATAAACACACATCATCGTCGTAGAGACAAATTCTGTGATATACACCTAGTTTGTGTTCCTGTAATGTTGCAGTTTTGGTGAAGAACGCCGAACAGCAAGGCTGTGAGGACAGTGATCAGATAGTGAACTGCTGTGTTGGATATAGTAAAGTTGGTAACAAGACGACAGTGGCACAGCAGGTGTTGAATACGTGAGGGATAATGGATGAGTAGTTGTGTTAAACGGATTCAAGGCATGGAGGTGAAGAACCACCCGACACAAAGCGAAACTGTGGTTTATAATTGTTGCACCTGCCAGTGTGAAAGGTTTTGATGCTGCCTTTTATTCGTCACGTCCCTGGTGTGTAAGGGCCTTGATTGCCAAATACCGCCAAATATTACCACAGTGAAGCATATGAAAGTATGCCATGAAATCATGTTCCACAGTGAAGGAATAACTGTTGACACAACATGAAAAACATCCTTTTTAAACAGCAACCTATGCAAAGGTCTGCCTTTATAAGTCTTTTTTGTATTATGAAAATTCTTTTAACAACACTTGATAGCAAAGACCAAAGGTTTTATGTTTTTTGTGGATCATCCTCACAGCCAAGAGGGAGTTTCCAAAAGGCAGGTTTTTGCATATTGTTGGATTTGCGTCATTTTTATGCACCAATCGTACCTCCCTTGAAATGTAACTATCAATGTGTTGTAAAACCACTATTGCCAACAGTAAAAAAGAAATAGAATAAATATTCTCATTGCAAATGACAAATTTTACAATATAACTTCAATATAACAAAGATCACCCATTGGATGCTATTCCTGGGTATGGTCTGTTTAAAATCCATGTAAACTCAACATAATTGTATATGCATGATGATTATTACTGAGCACTTGATTTGAACAGTCTCAGCACCACTTGGGATCTACTGTTATAATATTTTGGTAGCATTTATAAAAAAAAATAATAAAAAAAAACACTTGGAGATGTAAATGGTAATTGATTTTGTATATTTTGAAAGTAGAGTAACAGACATCTGAAATGACCAAAGATTGCAGTGTGACAAGCTGTCCCGCTGTGAGCAAGGCTTCACTGAACATGAGTACATCTACACACAAGATATAAATTCACAACTCCATGCGGTGATTTGTCATATCCAGCCGCGCTGAGATCTACAAGAAAATCATCATCAAATCGTCAATCAATTATGTATGAGCCATTTATTCACTGCAGATTCATGTTCAGACTATAGTCATTACCATGGTCCCACTGAGACCTGTCATAACATTAATGATTCAAACAAAACAATTTGTATTATTAATTTATCAGCCATTCATCATCTATATACTGAGCAGTTGTAAGGGTTGAAACTGCTTTGAGTTTAAACCACATTTGAGTTTAACTCCAGTTTGCCAGCAATATGACAAGAAATCTACCCCATGACATTTCAGTTATACATTTAAATTTCCATATTCCACTGATTGAACATTATGTAGATGCTATGCAGATGTCAAAAACCACTAAATGCAATGAAAACAAAAGCAAAGAGTTAAGTCAAGAACAAACTAGTGTTGTATCGTTTGCAAATATTTCATTCAAGGGGACAAATTGAGTGAACAAATCGAACTGAATCATTTCCTGAACTGATTTGTTCTTTTCTCAGTTCAGTTGAGCTCAGCAGCGAGCGTGCAGGCCGACACTGGAACTGCTGTGTCGTCCGTGAATCACTGAATCACTTGCAAATCTGGTGGCGGAGACTCTCATTACGAGGGAACAGTGCACGGGTACTGTCAGTCAGGGCTGAGGGATCATGTTCAGTAAAGGTATTACTCACACAGTGAACGTACGTACTGATAAACGGTACGTTCACATAATGTACAACACAGACGTACACAAGCAACACAAGGACAAGCTTCCAAATGACACACCATGTTGGCAAATGTGTTGTTTACCAAACTAATGAAGGTAGTGTTGTGTTATTCACAAACGTGTCGTTGTGCTGCTTGCGAACGTCTGTGATGTGAACCTCAGGACAAGGAAAAGAGAAAAAAGCACAAATTCAAAGAGTATAGAGCTTATATATATTTCCCTCCACCACCTCTCCCTCTGACAGTTTTATGGATGACCCCTCACAGGACTCATCCAAGCTCATCCATCAAATGAAGGCTCCAAATGGAATGGCTTACGGACGCATTAAAACCATTATAGGCTGATAATAATTTCCTCACGCCGTCCTCACTGCCATATGATTGCAGTCATGAAGAAGTTCTATTCATTATCATTTTATATTTCTGCTAAATGACTAGCAAATGCAATCATGTATTGGATTTTTCTTTCTGTATATAACCAGTCATAAAAAAAACATATATGTATATTCAACATGTGTATAGAGTATTTTGTGTTAAAGAGTCTCACATTAATGTGGATGAATCTACATTACCCGCACTTGTTTATGTGCCCATTTTCGATAAATTTATTTATCTTTGTAGTTATTTTGATATTGGTCGACTCATCCAGCATTTCCTTGGAAAGACAGAGCGATTTACTGCAACCAACTAAGCGCATGAGTCGACAGAGACTAGCAGAGCAATTTGACAGAAGATGGAGATGGAGAGAAAAATAAAACAAACAGAGTGAGAAGCTTCTCCGTACCGGAGACAGGCGAGGTAGGCGGAGCAGCTCGGTGTCACTGACCTCAGCGGCCCCGGTGCTCCACGTCTGTCTCACACTCCACAGCAGGCTTACCGAGACTCGGTTCTCCTCTGCCCGACTCTCCTCTCTCCTCTCACCCACACTTGAGCACCCATCCTGGGCTATAAAGTCAGCCTGCTCTCGTACTCCGCTGTCCTGCTAGAGGCTGTTCTTAAGGATTTTAAATACATTTCCAAAGTAATTTGCCTAAAACTGTGTACAAAAACGTTAGTCTGGAGCCCTGACACACGAGCCAGATAAGCGTTTTTACCACAATACGCGGTAGAGCTCATGGGAAATGCAGTCTTCATTCCAGCAAAACATGAAAGTTCCTCAGAGGGGCTTTAATGGAGTATAACAAAATAACTTGAAACTTGATAGTGATTCGTTTTTAGTTGCGTGACAGTACTTCCAGCACTGCTCAGTGAGGTGGTTAGCGGCAGTCCACTGCTCCGCTAGTTCCCTGGTTGCTCAGAAAGTGCAGGGAAAGGGAGGAGTACTTCCAAGACACTGAGCCTCACCTCCATTACACCAATTAAGATACAGTAATGACATGCATAATTACTACTAAATGAGGCAGAGGAATAACTATACTTGAAGTAGTAAATAAATATGAGACTCACCAACCAGTGAGAGCAGGAGAGCAGGAGACAAAGAGAGGGAGAGTGCGATCACTATAATCAACTCTACATATCAAGCTGAGGGAGGTAGACCGTTTATGTCAGTTACGTTCCGTATACTTGAAGTAAATAAAAGCCAAACTCTTGTGGATCCCAAATGAAGGATGTGCTCTGTGAGGGACAAAACAATATAGTCTTTGTCATGGTGCACACCCTATTGTCTCATCTTGCATTTCATTTCTCCTGGTGATTGTGATGTGGCTCTTCACTGCATGTCATCCTCTCCTCTCTCTTGAATTTCCCCATCTCCATCTCACTTTCATTGTGACATAGGAACAAGCCTGAACGAAAAGGTTATTTTAGTGGGTTTTTTCCTATAGCCACTTAATTGGCTCAATAATGTTTTTGAAGGTGTTTTCATCATTTATCTAATTTGGGAAAAAACTCAATTTCAGATTTGCGTGACCACTTCTTGGGGATGATGCACTTGATTCATATGTACACACGCATACACACAAAGTACCTGACAGCAAAATAAAAAGTTATTTTTGATTTGACTTGAACTTACCTGAAACTGAACTTGTGCCATGACGATCTGTACTGCTGTTCTTTCATTCTGTTGATTTAGATGTTGTGTTTCTTCGGTTCTCTTGACAGTTTTGTCCTGATCGGCTCCACTGACATGTGGTGTACCTCAGGGCTCAATTGTTGCCCCCGTTTGTTTTTCCCTAGACATGCTCCTCCTCAGTTATCAGTCAATTATTGTGTATTTTTATCATTGATAGCCAGTTGTATCATGTGTAAAAACTACAGTGTCAGAAGGTAGAACATATATGTCATAATTATTTATATGGAATATGGCACTCTTACCCTACCTGAGAATTTTCAAAACAACATCTAATCTAATGTTCCCTTGTAAATTGATTATGTCACCTAAAACAATAATTGTATTCAGATTTATCTTTTTTTTGACACTGACACAGCTTATGAGTAATTTCCACAACACAAAAGTGCAATAGCATATGACCCGTCTACGAAAGGGCTAAATTGCAAAGACAAAATGCGATGCAAACCTGGACCACTTCCTGTTCACAATACACAGCAGAGGCCAATGCAAACTTCAAGTTTTCGAGGGTTAATTTGGAGGGCTCCAAAGAGTGAAAACAAGTGTTTAAAGCCCCTCTCACAGAGTGCACAATCCTCAGCCCACTCACTCAATGGTGCATTATGCAGAGATGTTTCTCTTGCTCACAGGGCAAAGGCAACTGGTTTGACCTGAAAGAGGCTATAGCTTTGTTGCTTGATATTTTGTTTTTGGGATTTAATTTAAAACCATGAAGCCCTTTTCACATAGGACACGGTGTTTTCCATGTGTGTGCGGGGTACACCGCGTCCTATGTGAAAAGGGCATAATACTAAAGAAAACCAAAAACTGCTGTTTTAATTGCTCTACTCTTTAAATGTCCTTGTTGTTTTCAGAAACTGTCAGATCTAGAATTTCAGAGATATTTGAATTAAACCTGTAATTCTTTCTGCTGCTTGAAAATATTCTGTTCTCAACACCATTTGTCTTTTTTCCCCTCTCCCCACAGCAAGGGAAGAGAATGTGGCCACTTTCCGTGGTTCAGAGTACTTCTGCTACGATCTCTCCCAGAACCCCATCCAGAGCAGTAGTGATGAGATCACGCTCTCCTTCAAGACATGGCAGCGCAATGGCCTTATCCTTCACACCGGCAAGTCAGCTGACTACGTCAACCTCGCCTTGAAGGACGGCGCTGTCTCTCTTGTTATCAACCTTGGTTCTGGAGCCTTTGAGGCCATCGTGGAGCCTGTCAATGGGAAGTTCAATGACAATGCGTGGCACGACGTCAAAGTGACCCGCAACCTACGACAGGTAAGACACAGTTTGGGGTGCATCATGTGAAAAAATATTATTTTATTAAGCTATAAAACATGCTCTCTACATGTTCTAAACTGAAAAATATCCTCTGCTATGATTGATATTTTGTGTCTGGGTCTGAAGATCATCTATAACTTCCTTACTGAGAAATCAGAATCAGGCCTTATGTCCCACCCACCAAAGCTGCTTGCTCTATAGGTTGACAGGTGAAGGAGCAGATAGTATCAAGTTGTTCAGAGAAGGTTTGTTGTGACCAAAACTGGCAAACAGAGGATCGTATGCGTAGTGTAGCATTGGCATGGTTAGTAAATTGTTTTTGCTGTTTGTTTGATTCTACAGTAAGTGACTGATACAGTGTTAGCAGTTGTGATGCAAACTCTCCAGTATGGACAAAGCTTCAGTGACTATAGTGAAAGGTATAGTATTAAAGAAAGAGCAGAGTATTTAGATGGAAAAGGAAAAATCAGAGTGACTCAGCCAAACGTTTGCACCCCGGTCAGAGCCAGACAGATTTGGAGTCTGTCGAGAACAAAAATCAGGGACCAGCGGCTGTGTCAGAACGGTTCGACAGTGTCAAATGTTGTAATAATAAAAAGCTAAGCTATATCACAAGTACAAAATCCCCCATTTCAAAATTAGCAAATCAAACATGTTACCATGTACTGTAATTAAAGTGGCTAATACATAATGCTGAAAAAAAGAACTTAGTACATGTTAAAGTGATATTTGAGGGTTTTTTTTTATGTGGGGTTGCGTGAGCCACTGATCTGTAGTCAGTGTATGTACCTGCAGTTCATTCAGATCATCATGCTGACAGTTTAGAGAAGCAGTGGTGAAACTGAGTGATGAGCTGCAGTGAATGAAGCCATCTCTTAAAAAACCTATTTCAGCCTCTAATACCCACAGAAAAAAATCATATATCAATTCAAGTGAATGCTTTATTATGAATATTTAAAGACTTTATACCTATACCTAATAACACACATCCTCCACTGCAGACCAGTCGGTCCAGTCAGACAGAGGCGAGCATAGATGCATTTTATAGATAGATAGATGTATTGTCCCACAGGGAATTTTTTCTCACAGTCTATCACACATAGCACACAATGTACACCACCAGACATTGAAAACATTCACCCACATTAAAAAAAAAAAAAAGTAGAATATAATGTGATGTGATCTAAGTTCTGATCTGAATCTACGTCAGGTAAAACGCTGGCTACAGATTACTTAGTGATGCTGGACATTATGGCCTGGCTGTTGTCCAGAGGAGCAGCTTTGGGATATTGGCAGGGTGTACTGTAGTGGAGTAAACACAGTAGATTGAAGAGAGGATCTCCATTTCAAGGGGTTTATTTTATCCAGTAAAAATACCTTGACACAATGTCCTCACTGGTGGACTCACAGACTCTGAGGACCGCGCCTGTCAGAGCCTTAGGGCTGTCCCACTGTCAAACCATTTAGTGTATGACGGCTGTCTCACAGATGTTTTGAACCCTTTACACACACTTCCCTGTGTCAGTGTTTGTGCAGACCTTGACTGAGGGAATTACCCACAGCTCATAGCATTGAGATATGAAATATGGGGCTGGTGGGGGAAGAAACGTTTGTTGTTGGCAAGGTAATATGATTTGTCACAATGTCCTGGACCATTCCTAACTACACCATCTTGAGCAAACTCGTTCACTTACCTGGAGCTATGGTTCTGTCAGTGAAGACTCAGGAGTTTGCTGTAGCCCTTGAAGTAGTAGTGAAGCTCTCTAGATGACCATCAATGAACATCCTTATTTGTGTTTAGGAAACAAGGCAAGTTCTATTGATCTTGCATCTGTTTCTACCTATGAACCTCTACCATTTTTCTTCCTGATGCAACTTTTCTTAAACGTTTTATGTGTAATAACTCCACACTTATCATCATCTGTTTTCATTTGATTTGCTTAAGTGTATTAACAAATCTACTGTTGACTTAACTCACCTCTCTGAAAAGCAAACAGGCTTTGGAACCGACATGGTAAACAAACTCCATTGTATGGTAGATATCATTCCTATTTTTTCCCATTTTTTGGTTTGCTGTGGACTTCTCTCCTTGACATCTGAACATCAAGATACCATTCTCAAATGGGAATAGTATCTTGACTCTTCATCTTTCACCCATTTTCTCCACTCACATTGATTTTATGTTTTCCTTTTCAAGCCATTCCTCTTTTTTGGTCACCCATCATCACCGTTGCTTCTAGATGTTTCTAGAGTTTTACTCTCTAGGTTTTTACAAAATGTGCTTCATTCCAGCCTACAATGAAATATTTCTGGTGATGATATTGCGGAAACCACTGGAAATGTACTATGACCCAAAAAAAGAGAAGGACCAAATCCACACTGGAACTCTGGGCACTAAAAGCATGGTGTTACCTGGGCTGAGTCTTCCTTACACTAAACTCTCTTCATCTTTCGTGCTGTACTGTAGGACATGACTGCTGTAGATGTGATGTACATAAATGCTGAATGTTGAGATCATGATTATTTAACACAATTTATTTGACTTTAGAAGCTTTGCATGACAGGTATTGAACTTACCTTGAACTTAAAATCAATGCAAAAAATTTGTATGAGTAAAAGTATATATTATATTATTCTTTTATAAAAAATATATTGAAATAGAATGACAGAGAGGAAGATAGACACATGACATGACATACATAACATTACAGACACTATAATCAGACAGCGTGTTAAACAAGAATGTTTGCAGTTACACTGCACATGAGGTTGAAAGAGGGAGCGCAGCTTAAAAACAACAACAACAACAACAAAACTTAACAACACATCAACACATAATCACTGATCTAAGTCTCTAACACAGAGCCTCTGACACTTACATGAGTATTAAGCCAACATTTGTTTTTCGATGTTTGCATGGTGGCTCAGCTCACTCTTAGTCCACCGTGTCTGTTTGTGTTTTGTAAGTGCATGATGACATTGCTCCTTGCAGTTGTGTCCCCAATCTAAACAAAAAAATTCGACTGGCAGTGGAAAAGAGGGCAGCCTTTATCTGCAGGTTTACCCACATAAAAAAATGCTGAAAACTGCTAATTTTGGTGGGACAAGGGTATCAGTTAAAGGTCTGAGTGTGGGATAGCAGCCAAGTAGGACAGGGTCTCTCCTGACTATATATAGAAAATCTCTTATCCTGCAAACTGCTGAAGATGACTCACTCTTGTCCTGTGTACGTTGCTGAACTGCACAACAATCTCATTTATCTTAACCTATCTCAATGATCTGTTTTTTTTATAATCATCGGAATCCAAACACACAAATGAAAACAAAATGATTCTCCTAGCCCTATACTGTATTTTGACTGTGTTCATGTATTACTATGCTGCATGTACAGTTTTAGATGATTATTATAATGTATTAACATGTAAGCAACATTTATGTCAAGTATAACCAAACCTTAATTACTTTATGTATTGCACGTAGATTAGTTTTATCAAACATGTGTCTTACCTTATATATGTTTTGAAATCTTAACTGTAGCTGTCAAATAAATGTAATAGATACCATATACAGTATATATTATATGCATTTTACTTCTACAGTATACAACACATTTATTTGACAGCTTGAAGTACAGTACGTGAATGAATGTTCCTGGTGTCTTTACACTATTACTAGAAAGTGACCGATTAAAGGTTTTGCAGCTTTTTGATTTGATTTTGATTTTATTAATTCATGCTGGCTCCACTGAGAAACTGCAGAACTTTACAAAACAAAACATACACAAACATTTGAAAAGAGGCTACATACAAACAATTTCAGGGTTAAAAATATTTCAGGGCAGTGAGCAAGGGCAGTTAGCGGCCAGCCATGCTGTAGCCTATTATTTTTACAGTCTAAATAATATTATTATATAGCCTAACTGCAGTGTGCAGGGTTGAGTTTCTTAGCCTGCTGGTCTTGGCCATGGGTTCAGCCAGCTTGTGCTGGTTCCTCGGTGTCTTAGCTGTGCAGTTGCCTCCTGTTGTTCCTGCAGTGCTGGTTTCTGTGCATCCTGCATGTTTTTACATAATTCAATAGCTACATCCACACTATTAGGTTTTCAACTTTGTCAAATGAAACCAGTCTCTCCAGAAGAGCAAACAAACGAGCGACAGCAAAGACAGCTACAGTTTTAAAATGTAGAATTTAACTGCGCCAAAGAGGACAAGGTCAGTAACACTTGTATTTTGTTATCAATGTTGCTCTCACCACAAGTCAAAGGCAAAGCTGCTGTGGCCCAACCAGGGTGCAACCATATGTCATCGTTTCCAAAGGTCTCTGTTTTCAACCGTCCAGACTGTATCGCACTCCTGGAGTTTTCAAAATAAAAGAGGTCCAGCACTGTTTCCAAAAATAGGACAGGAGGCAAAAATGTAGCTACAAAAAAAAGTGTGGATGTAGCTCATGTGTTATGACACAAACCCCTCTTTCCTTTCTGTTTTTTCCTGTATTAGTTTCTTTCCTTCCTCTCACTTTTAGATAAAAAAAAGGTCAAATAAAATGACACATACATGGCTCCTGGGGAACTGCATGTTTAGTCTATACAACATACAGCATTCTACTCACAAAGAAACAAAAAGGGGCTCTGGTAGATTTTCCTGTTCAATCCATCATCCATGATCAGGTCTGAGATTTTCTGACTTACAAAGACCTGAGTGACTTTTCCAGCAACACTGCTGGCCATGTGTAATGTTACAATCCAAGAAAAATAACATTTTATTTCATTTCCGACTGTCAGGTGACAATATCAGTGGATGGGATTCTGACCACCACGGGTTATACCCAGGAGGACTACACCATGTTGGGCTCTGATGACTTCTTCTATGTGGGTGGAAGCCCCAGCACTGCTGATTTGCCTGGATCTCCAGTCAGCAACAACTTCATGGGCTGTCTGAAGGAGGTAAAGTAGCAGATTCCCTGTTTAGTCTACAGTAATAAAGAAAAAATGGCACTGGTGTTACATGTATCTAAATGAATGATCAGTTTATCCCTTACATGATTTTAAACAAATATGATCTGTTTTTCTATTTTAAGTATCTAAGTTTGGGACATAAAAGTAAGTTTAAGAAATATAAATGTTTGAGAGAATACACTTGTGGTGGATTTTCAAAAAGAACATTGAATGTATACTGTATGACTGATTGTTACAGTTTGCTTCTGCTGGAGTCATTTTTCTGTTCACTTTCATTGTTCACAAAAATGGGGGTTCTTTCTTTCTTTCTTTCTTTCTTTCTTTCTTTCTTTCTTTCTTTCTTTCTTTCTTTCTTTCTTTCTTTCTTTTTTGTCAAAACTCTACAGCTGTGCTCCTCCAACTAGCAATTTTGTTCTCTGAGCTTCATAGTAAAGTGCCGGGCATTTTCTACTGACACTAACAGACTCCAGACTGCCACTTAATGCAAATATTACTACAGTTTCAAAAATGTGTTGGTATTCACTATTTTTTGAGATCCTGGTCCGTCACTCACAGATCAAAATGCTACTTAATATCAGGTATTGGCAATGAATTTGTCAAAGTGCTTGTATTAATCACTTCAACAAGCAGTAGCAAATCCTTGCAACTCATAGTACTTGCATTATGTAAGTGTATTTTTTGGTCAATTGATGTCGTTATTCTATGTAGTTTTTTGTCTGTTACTGGAGATGATCATGTTCTCAAGGGAAAAACTTGTATATATTAAGTATACACGATGTGAAGTTGAACCTCTTGGACTGGCTGAGCTGAAGAAACTGTATCACAGCCATAGCAGAGCTAAGCTAAAGGCTTGGAGGTGGACATAGCAGGCTTTCGTGCCATTGATCCTTATGGGAAATGTCAGCTCCTTTGCTAACAAGTGTGAGGAACTGGAGGCACTTGTGAAGAACCAGCAGGCTTAGCTGAAGTGTAGTCACACATGTTTCATGGAAATCTGGTTGAACAACAACACTCCAGACTCTTGTGTGGATTCACCCAGCTTCACTGCAGTGAGTGGGCAGAGACATAAGAGCAATTAGAGAGAACAAAGGTGGAGGACTGGTTCTGTTTGTGCACAGTAGGTGGTGCAACCTGTTGAGTGGAGGAGGAGATCTCCTGGTGGGATTCTGCGTTCATGAACCATACTGGTAGTGGGTACCAAGGGGATTTTCTCACATCTTCTCCATTGTTGTTAACATCCAACCACAGGTGGAGCCCATAGTATTGTGTGACATCATTCATAACCCTGCTGCAAGAATTCAGACCCAGTACCTTGATGCATTTATTGCAATACTAGAGTTCTGTGCATACATCAAGGAGGTCCCGTCCCGCCCTATAAGGGTCCATTTACAGTAATATGTGTATCATCCACAGTTTGAGTGCTTTGAGTGCTCAGATTGGAATGCGCTGCTGAAGTCACAGGGTCATTCTCACAAGAGGAGGGGAATGTACCCTAGACTGATACTTTCCAAACGACAAGCCCAAGATCACCAGTAACACAGAGACCCTCCTCAACCAGCAAAATGGAGTTGTGTGCACCATCACCTAAAGAGGAGATTAAAGTAGGTGAAGGATGACTCAAAAGGAAAGTAGATCGGAAGGTCCACTTCTACAACACCAGAGAAGTGTGGAAGGGGATGAGGATGAGAGAGAGAGGAACTGCTGGGCAACATCAGGTGATGTGGACAAGGCCACAAACCTGTTCTTTGACACGTTTGACAAATCCTCACCAGTTCACCCTCACACTGCTTCAGACACAGCTTGTCCTTTGGCATATCCTTGAACACTTGACACGGCAGCAGTAAGTTCTTCCACACTGGGGTCAAGTATCTGGTCCTTTGCAGTGGAAGAGGTGAGGGCAAAGGTCAAGAGGCTACATCCTGGGAAAGCAACTCACCCTGACGATGTGTGTTAAAGGACTGGCTGACTGAGTCTCTCCAGATGATCTTCAACTTGAGTGTCCCAACAGAGATGGTCCTGGTCCTGTGTGAAACGTTTTGTGTCTTGTTTTGATACCTAAAAGAGGTTGACCAGCTGAGATAAATGACAACTGGTGGTGGTCCTCACATTGCATATTATGAAGATCCTGGAGCTGCTACTTCTCCATCCTCTGAAGCCAAAGGCTGAACATGCACCAGACCCTCTACAGTTTACCTACAGGGAACATATTGGAGTGGAAAATGCCATTCTTTGTATGGTTCAGTAGGCCTATTCTTACAAGCCATTAGATGAGGATCATGTTCTTCGATTTCTGAAATGCATTCGACACCATCCAATCAACCATTCTTATAGACAAGCTCAAGGAGATGGGCTCGGATCCCTGCGTTATTTCCTGGTTTATAGATTACCTGACAAGACGACCATAGTAACTGGGTTTGGGTAATTGTAGCTCAGAGAGTGATGAGCAGCACTGGGGCTTCACAGGGGACTCCTCTGGCTCTGTCCCTTTTCACTCTATATACAGCAGACTTTAAATACTGAGTCTTGCCATATCCAGAAATACTAGGGTGGCACAGCTATTGTTCGGTGTACTGTACCAGGAATGGACAGGAGTAGGAGGACTACAGGGATCTGACAATGGTCTTTAGGGAATGGAGTCCTCCATGTTCTAAACACCTCCAAGACCAAGGAGATGGTCACTTACTTTCAGTGGTCTAGGCTTTCACCCTTCAGCCAGTCAACTGGACATATACATTTCCTCAGGAGGCTCAGATCCTCCAATGTCTGCTGGGAAATGCAGCCTACACCTTTTTCCATGTTTGCATCCTCTTATATCATGGGCTCAAGTCTGTAATGGTAGCAGCCCAACAAGTCAGTCGTTTTACTCCGTGCCACATTCAGCTGTAAAAGGCTCCTTCTGTGTGTGTAGACTGGCTTGTACTTTTTAAAAAATCAACGATTTATCCTTGCCTGTCTGATTGTCACATAGAGGTTGCATCCTGAAGGTGTTTAGAGGTTTAGAGTCAGATAATATTCATATCCTTTTCTTTTCGTTCAACAGCTTACACACATGAAAGGAACACATGATGCAACCCATGAATTAACCTACATCTTAAAAACAAATAGACCAGCTCATATTGATTATACTGTACGCTTACATACTGTAGATGAAGGTCAAAGTAGAAGTTTTTGGAATCCCCCCCCCCAAAAAAAAAAAAAAAACTGATGAAGAATTAATTTGCTGTGCTCATTTTGATTTCGCCATAAATAGTGTTGCCATTCACATGGTTTTGTTAATCCAAGATTGTGAGTTAACCCATACACACACTATTGCTCACATGGACACACACACACACACTCACACAGCTGCAGCGTGGCAGCAGGGACATGGCTTTTTCTGTCATTGTTCGATGGCAACACACACATACACAATAGAGGACAGAGCATGATATGGGCTGCAGAGAAAGAGAGGAAGTGGTGCAGTAGCCATTTAATCCCCCTCTGGCCTACTTCCTGCACTGTGCTGCCCATGCTGGGCAGGTTTGTGAGTGCCTGTACCGCCCAACCCTTACACCGCCGTCACCTCCGCCCCGTACACACACATACACACACACACACACACACAGACATAGTCCTATAGATGACAAATGAAAGCAAAACCGTGAAAAATGAGTAGGGAAACACAATGATAAAGCACCTATCTACAGGGGTCACTAAACATTTTGGTAAAAGTGGAAATGATGGAAACCTTAAGTTAGGTGGGTGATGCAGCATCAGGACAATCAAGACAAGCAGCTATAGACCTAGATTAGAACCAATACCGATGCAATATCTCTCCTTACATCTGATCTCAGTACAGCTTTCTTTCTGATGCCTGTTTGCATTCGTCACATAATTCACTGCCATCTAGTGGTGGCAGCGGATAATTCACAAGTAGAGAGGACAGTGGGATTTTCTTCTTGAGGTTTGCACATTGAGGGTAATTGTAGGATCTTTCATGGGTGAGTAGCAATAGCCAAAGTGTGCTTGTCAAACCGTCCTTGGTTCAGGCTCTAACGTTCTGAGATCAGTTATGATATTGCATTACCCATGCACCGATGTGTGCGGAAACTAACCTTGCACGTTTAGTGTAAAGAGGCAGCAGAGGGATGTAAGCAAGAAGGTTACACTGATTTATCACCTGTATGAGGTTTGATACATACTGAAGAGAAGTAGAGAGGACAAACTAGTTTGTTGGAGGTTAGCAGTGCAGCTGAGAACACACTGCAGTAGGCCTACAGTATATGTGCATTTCAGGCTGTTTTACAGTGAATAAATGCTTTGACTCCTAACGACCCAAGTTACCATGTGCATTTACAGTCCAGACACAATGTGACCCTGAGAGTACACACACAATGCAAAACACAACAGATGCATTTCTTGCAGACACAAACAATTAAGGTGGGGGACGGGGGTTACCCTGAAGGTATAATGCTACCCACAGTGGTCCAGGTTTACATCCCAGTCCCCGTGGAAGAGTTCTAGATATGAGAGGAATCAGTGCCAATGATCACTGAAGCTGTTCAGGAAGCGCATGGTGGTCCCGCACTTTCCTAAGATGTTTTATGTGGCATTTTCCTTTAACCCGCCTGCCTTTAGGCCCAAGATCAAAATTGTCATAACTTTGTATTTTTCCTGATTAAGTTGTCATTTTTAGAAATGACAGTGCTACACAAGCAGAATCAGGACAACTACAGTTATCAATAAAGACTTATGCACAGTATAATAGAGCCTAATAGCCCATAAACAAAATAAAAGTATATTTTCTCTTTCAATTTTTTTAAAGACATTATTTGAAGATTCTTTCTTTATCTCATTCTTTGGATAAACAGTATTTATGGGCATTTGTTGTCTCAGCTCCAAAGCCTCTATTACTCCTCATGTCTGTTTTGTTCCCCTATTGTGAGTTCAGAATTCAACAGTGTAGATCACATTTATTACTGGGGTTCTGCCAAAGCAGGCCGAGCCTCTGCACCGACTGCAGCCACTAGATTCATTCATATAGAATGCAGATTAAAAAAAACTGATAAACGCACACAATGCAGCAAAAAAATGGTAAAAATATATTCCAAATCTTTCCCAACTTAAAATGTTAAGGTGCTGTAGCGCTAGAAAACAGAGGCCCACATAGAGGTAGCCTACGGTGTGGTTATGACTGTATCATCTGTTCAGATCATTTTTCACACACCATTCAAGTAAAAATAAATATTTTCTTCAACATCTGAAGCCACGATCAAACTGCACAAACATAAACAGTCATTTATTTCTGCATATCAGTCACAAAACACACCACCTGACACATTCCCATCATACTGTCTCCCTTATACAATCACACAGTCTACTCACCTCCTGATCACAGACTCACCATCTCACATATCTGCAGCTCTCTCCCTCAGCCTGCTGTCCAGCACCCTTGCATCCTCTGCTTCTTGCCATTAAGGCTAATTTCCCGCTGGCAATGCTCTTGTTCTCGCATCCACAGAGGAGCATTATGGATAAATGTTTTGTTACCATGGCACCAGGTACTGGTCGCCCTTGGTAGCCCCTGTGGCTGGCTGGCCTGTGATTGTTATGCCTTTTTATAAGCCGGCAATTACAGAGAAAGCCTACATCTCAAAACCTACAAAATACATAATGGCCTACAATAACACATAATTGCCATAATTGTCATTGTCATTACACCTCCATCAACCACTCACACGGGGGCCCCTGGCTCTGCCTGCACACTGCAGCCGGCAAAGAAACACAAAGAACGGGTTTATAGCCAGAACATGGAGGATGAGCAAACACAACAAATGTCAGTCTCAGGCTCTTCCTGTGGTAACTCTACCTTGTTAATGTAAGCAAATATTTGCAGAACATTTATTTTCAGGACATCTTTGACAACACCAACCACCCTCTCTCTCCACAACCTTCTGGCAGCTACAACAGCAGCCATCGTCTCATCTCACTGTGCTGCAGGACGGAGAGGTTCTGGAGATCCTTAGAAATGTATAAATCATTGTCTGAAGCAGAGGCAGCTGAAACAGGTGCTGCAGCAGTGATAAAGTAGCTGAATCAATACCCAAAGATTAATAATGGCCTTCAATGGCTGAAAAAACAGAACAAAACAAAAAAGAAACTGCTGACGTCACCTGAAATGCAGTGATGTGGAGACTCAGTAGCTTGAATGTAACAGCGGAGGAGCTCAAAGCAAAGATGGAAAGTGTGTAATGCAGTCTTTATATTAGTGTCGCTTTACATCAGTGTGTGACAGACAGAGTCTTCCTGTGCTTGTAAACATCTCAGAGAACACTGGAGCTGTTAATGAGCTCTATCCCACAGCTGTGTGTAACACAGATCAGTGACAATGTGGTTGCTGCTGCTCAAATCATAAATAGCCAAAAAAACAAAACAAAACAAAAAAAAAACAGCAGACATCTGCTCAGTGAGCTGAGCATTTTGATAGTTGAGTTGTTTCTGAAGCTTCAAGTGTGCAGGAGTCAGGATTCCAAGTCTAACTGTATTTACTATTACACTGTCAAGTCTGAGTTGTAATTTCTCTCCATGAGTAGGCTGCTAACTTGTAAACACCTTTCTCTCTCTCTCTCTCTCTCTCTCTCTCTCTCTCTCTCTCTCTCTCTCTCTCTCTCTCTCTCTCTCTCTCTCTCTCTCTCTCTCTCACACACACACACAAAGAGAGAGAGAGAGAGAGAGTCATGTATTTCATTAGACTGACTGAGTGGAACCGCGGCTCAGACTGTGTGTTCTGCAAAGGAAATGATGCCACCCTGTGTACAAAACCACACACTGCAAAAGCTCTGATTGTGCAAAACGCCCCACGGAGTCTCGTAGCATCTGCAACACTAACGTTCTTTATCTGTCTTTTTCCTTTTTATTAATTTTTATTTCTTATGTCAGTTTTCAACCATGTGTAATATTGTCGAATTGTTGAACTGACAAATCTACACGCACACTAACAAAGCAACACACGCTGAACACAGTCCGTAGGCTCAGATTTATTGGTGAGATAGACATCTAGGGATGATGAATGTCTGTGTCTGTGTGTGTATCATGTTGGCTAGGCTGTATGCTCGGTGATAAATTCAACAGAACGCTGTGATCTTTATGTTAATTTTCAAAATGTGAAATGACATAGGCTGCTGACGTAGCTGCTTCTCTGACCTACATCAATACAGTGGAGAGGGTGGTTAGTCACACACCCAGCCTTTATAACCGGCTTGTCCGGTCTCCTTGTGTTCAGGTCAGACACGTTTCTGCCCCAGCAGACTGCAGCATAAAGCAGTGGCCACCACCAGCTGTTAAAAATGTGCAGCATTTCACTGCAGACATCAAAGACCTGAGCCTCCTGAGTATAAAAGAGCCGTCTCTGAAGGGGGAGGTGACGTGATCACTCACTCTGAAAAGGCAACGACCATCTCCTTGGTCTTGGAGGTGTTTAGAACATGGTCGATGCTGTTTTCGGCGCCCTATTCTCTGAAAGCCATTGTCAGATCCCCGTACTCCTACTCCTCCCTGATACACCCCACAATAGCTGTGTCATCCCAGTATTTCTGGATGAGGCAAGAGAGTTGTATTTAAAGTCTGCTGTATTTAGAGTGAACAAGACCAGAGCCAGAAGAGTCCCCTGTGGAGAGAGTGCTGCTCATCACTCTCTGAGCCACAGTTACCCAGCTCTCGTCTTGTCAGGTAAACCAGGATACAACACAGGGATCCAACCAGGGATGGTGTTAACCTTCCTCTTGTGTTCGGGTCACCAGTGACCCGTTTTTTTGGTTTTTAATGCATAAAAGTACCACATAAAGTTGTTTACAGCATCAAGGCTTTTTGAAAAATGAAACTTTTTTTTTTGACCCGGTTATAACGATAAAAACAATAATGAGAGTTAAAACTGAAATCATAAGTGCAAAACCAGCCTTTTCATGGATAAGGAAGCCTAACAATGTAACCAAGAGATGAGAAACAAATAGGATGACAAATAATTGTTTTTAGTGTGTTTTACTTACAGCTGATTTAAGACTCGGGTCAAAACTGACCCTATAACACAAGAGATGGTAGCAGAAAGACAAGGGATATACTGACAAAAAAGGCCCAGGGTTCATGGTTTAGGAAGCCTAACATGTAACCAAGAGAGGAAAAACTAATTGGTAGCAGAAAGCTAACACAAGATGAAGGTTAAATTTAGCAACTCCATTTTACAGCAGGTCAATATCTGACCAAAAACATTTGCTTCTTATTGGGTTCTTGGGCTTTCTTCTGTAATATCAGAGTCATTTTCTATCACATGTGAAGCGAACGTAACGCAACTTCTCCAAACAAGCACTTATCAGTTCATATAGACATAAAGATTTACATAACAGGTGGTGTTATGGATGTTCAAGGGAGGCAATGGGGTAGTTATGTTCTGTTTCACAACTGGATGTCGGCCCAAAAGCAATACTGAGAGAACATTGCTCACTGTGCTGATCGTATCTATAGTTGTTCTCCGCTGTGAGAACACTTCTTGTTTAGCAAACTCTGGAGCTCAAAGTTGAGCCACTGCCTAAAGCCATCCACTAGATCCACCATGTTTTGCTTCTTTCATACTAATACTGCACAATGTGACGAAACACTACATCACTGGGTCTGAAACCTGTGCTCTTTCACACATCAATATTTTGCCCAGGTTGTCAGAACTGATCAGACTCAAATCAATTACTTAAATCATATCAATTAACAATGACCTTCACTGCTGGATGAATCTCAGACCATCCATTACAGGCAGAATAGCCACCATAAAAAATGACAGCACTCCCCAAACTAAATCATTCATGTACAATGAACCCTGATTAATCTGCAAAACCAAAAACACTAAGACGACCAGGCGCATCCAACTTTTATGCCCGGCAGACCAACATCACCTCAACCCTCATCACCTCTCAACTCACACCAACTCCACAAAAAAACTTCAAGAGAAGACATAAAATGTGATATAATATAATACAATATAACAACTCACTGCATTGAATCACTATCCTTATCATTAACAAATGAGACAAATCTGCAAAAACATCTCCCACATGACAAAAAAAAACGTAACCCTAACAAATGCACTGTACACAAAACAGTTTTGAGAACATTGATTCTCTGTGCCAATGCAGACCCACCAAACACTTCTGAAAAGACAATTCAGAAACACTATAAACTTTCTTTGGCTACGACATTGCATTATCTCCTGAATTCTGCTTACTATGAAACATCATGAGGATACTGAACCCCCAAATAGTGTGACTGCCTTTGTATGGCAGAAAACAGGAACAAAAAAAAGAAAGCAGATAAAAAGAAGGTTTGAAGCCGTATTTAAAGGGATAGGTCAACATTTTTTGGCAAATTGGCCCAATGCCATAATCCCTATAGTTTTAGGAGTGGGTTCGTTACCTTTAATTGTCGGTGCAAGCTATTTTTAGAATGGCAGAGCAGAGCCGCAAGCTGCTCAGAGCTACGCTACGGAGGCTAATGGGATTTCTTGGTTTCCCTCATCAAACTCATCAAATACACAATCCAACAACTCCAAAATGCTCTGGTGGACAAGTTGTGACCTGCACATTCACCACGCTATGAGATAATAATGGAACGTTAATGGGAAGTGAGAGAGAGGTTGAACTGGGTTGGTGGGACTGAAGTTGGACTGCAGGGAGCCAAAGGAGGGGGGAGAAGGATCTAAGGCTATAGGTGACAAAGAAGATGGAAAAGGAATGGAGGGGGATGTCATGTGGTGTGCAGGAGTTAATCCAGGGTTCAAGAGGGATTTTTTATTATATTTTGCCATGTAGCAAAAAAAAAGAAAAGCAAGAGTCTTTGGTGATTAAACTCAATCATGATGTCATCACATGTGAAAATGAGGTCATGCCCTGGAAAGTACAGGAAACACCCTGGGATCTAGACTCTGGTGGTCGTCTGAAGATAAGACGAGGAAAAGCTGGAGATCTGGTTGTGATTGGCCTGACTGGATATGAAGATTAGAGGTGGATGAAGAGGAGGAAGTTGCAGAAGACTGGAGGTGAAGGGGGCGTCGCAGCGTGCACACTGAAAATGACAGCTGACAGCAGGAGATCTTAAAGTATGATAAGGACAACTTGATTGCCTGTTTTAGATTATAGCAAGATCTGATTGGTTTCTGAACACCTGGAGGCAGCTGACTACAAGGCGAGGGAGGGAGGAAACCAGACTGGTGAATGTAAACGGAATAGACAGGGTCTTTAGGATTTTCCTCACGTTAAGCTTCATGAGAATCAGAATCCAATCTAAATGGAGACAGAGGCTGGCTGTGGACGAAGAGTGAGGGCGAAGCGGGGTGTGTGTAGCAGTAGTAGTCGTACTGTAGTGGTGTGCTTTGGTTTTTACCAGAATATGATGCACTGAATTTATTTTTGTTTCTATAGAATATATGAAACAAATCACTTTTATTTCTGATGTCACAAGTAAAGCTGAAACAGTTTAGCAAAGCAAATAGGTTTCAGGTTGACTTATACAGGTCAACAGAAGAGACGTTCTATGCTCGTAGAAGAAGAGACAGTATCATTCATATCCAGGCTTTTGCTTTGGAAGAAGAAAGGCGCATCTGATCAATGGGTTCAGAGTATGTATGTTCAGTCACACAGAATGATGGCTTCTTGTACAGAAGTGAGTAGATGAGATGGATGGATGGAGCAGGATGTAACAAAAAAAGGAGAAAAGGCAACAGAGTGAGAGAGGAGAAGAGGAAACACTTGACCGTTTTTCCATCCAGTCCCTGAGCCCCTTAAGCAATAAGTTGATTGACTGTCAAATTTGCTGATGCAGTATCAATAATCTCATCCAATCCCCTCCACTGAGCCGCCGCTGCGCTCTCAGTCAGACCCTGGGCGAGGAGCGGGAGAAGAGATATTAAGAAAAGAATAAAATGGTGGAGAGGGCGTGTTTGTTTTGTGTATGTATGCAGCCAGAACACGGCCAGACGGAGGGTGTTTCTCTGCCTCGGAAAAAAAAGGTCCTCAATTTTCCACTTGAGCAGATTTCAATTTACACACACAACCCCCTCTGTGACTTTATCCCCTCATTGTTATTGACAGTGTTTAGGACTGCTGCAATAAAATACTGGGCATTTTGTGTTTTTTTATTTTATTTATTATTCCCTTTCCATCATTGAAAAGACACTCACTCATACAGGAGCTTTGTGGCAAAGGGATATAACCTGTGTATCTGACTATGAAAGTAGTCCAGTGACATGTGCAGTTTGTGGGGTTAAGTCAGTGAACCATACAAGCATGAAGGCAGCTGATACTCTGCACCACTAATAATTGATTTTTTTTCTTTATTCTGTGGTTTTTATTCCTCTGCACCAGTAACAGTCAGAGCTGGAGGTATATTTTATCTCAGGTCGTCTATCCATCCATGTATCTTGGTAACAGATAGGGACCGGTCAGGCTTATGTTAAGGACTAGCATTTTTCTTGGCCTGGCTATATAAAATGGTTCTATATTTTATTAAACCTTAATGATTTCAGGTCTCAATTGATTTGCTAATTTCCTCTTAGGCCAATAATAAGATTTTTGTTATGTTACAACTTTGTATTTTCACTAAAAACTTTAGTAGCCTAGTGATTTTTTCATCTTATGTTTGTTGGTAACAGAGTGATGAATTACCTGCCAGAACGACACTGTAAATATATAAAAATATGAAATAATTACCAAAGTGTGGACACAAACAATTGCAGGGATGACATTTAATGATCTTCCATACCTATATAAGGTCGGGGCCTGAAGAAAGACCCAGAAAATTCTGGGTGATCAAAGCCCCACTTTGTCCAGGGAGTTCATACTGCTTCAGTCCAGTCACAGGTACAAACGGCCAAGATGCAGAACTGATAGACTGAAGAACTCCTTTGTTCCTGCTGCTATTGGTTTCTTAAATACCTCACGCTGACATTTGACCCTTAAGATCTAATCACTCCATCTTTGAGTTCTAGTGAGTATTTGTGCCAAATTTGAAGAAGTTCAGTTGAGGCGTTACTAAGGCGTCTAGAAGGGCAGACATCCTGAAAGCAATATGTCTCTGTCTCCACCTGTCACCAGCACAGAGGAATATTGATCCTGATCTGCCCCAGAGATTTAACAGTTTCTTCCCCTGCCCATGCCCCATTGGTGCATGGATTCACTGCCAATCAGATCATTACTTTTTTTGTTGTATTCATGAGGCTACAGAACAAAGCACACACACTACACACACACACACACACACACACACACACACACACACACACACACACCCAGACACTACAGATAGTCTGGGGAAGAGTGATAATGACTCAGAGTTGAAGTTTTGGAAGATGTCCAATCGACTGTGGAGGGATTGTTGCTGCCACCCTCATTATTACTCTTGGAAATGATTGTCCACCTCCATCAGCAATCTGTCAAGGATATCACTGCAGATTGTTATCAGCAAAATTATTAGGTTTGGGTCACCATTATTTTTCTCACCTTTTGCTTTTTGCCAGATTGGTTGGTACCACTCCTACGTGTCTTAGAAGGAGCTCTCAGTCTCCAGACTGGCTGTGACGTCCAAGTGCTTGATTCAATGCTTCTTTAATTAGCTCTTGTGTTAGGTTTATCACATTCACTCACACTCGGTGTGGTCTCTAAACCAGTGAGACTTATAATACAGGGCTCCATGAATGGTAAAACCTTCTTGCTCATGGTCAAAACTAAAAACCCAGCTATAAATGGTAGTTACTACATAAACCTTGGTAAAATATGCTGTTGACATAAACCATCATTTTATAAACAGACATTGCAAACACTTTTAAATACATTTTGAAACATAAAAATGACATTGCTCAATGGTGAAAATGAGCTCAAGGAGCTGACAAGAATGTCTGTTTTTATTTTTAGGCCATGAAACAAGTTAACCTTCATACATAAAGAAATATGCAAATATAAAGAATAATAGTAATGAATTGCCTGAAGACAATATATCAATAAATAATTTAACAGTAAGAGATTGACATCCTTAAAACCAGATGGTCATGTTTTGTCTACAGTATCCTCCCATAAATGAACTTGTATCAACACTCACAATACTATGTTGAAGTTCTACAAGTGCACCAAGTGTCACTTTTTATTACTTTGTCACTGATAATAAACCACATATATTATAAATCTAAATAATGTGTATATGTTAATTATCATTTGAAGTATTAGTTTTTAGCATGAGAGAAAAGGCTGCTCTTAATTGACTGATAAACTGATATTGCTACAAGGTCACAAGGTTAATAATAACTTTGGTGTGATTACTGAAGTAATAGCAGTTCAGTGTTTGGCAACTGTTATCGGATCACAGTAACATGTTACCTTGTAAATTGTTAGACCAATGCTGGTTGTATGAAATGTTATGTACGTATTGTGGTTCCCTTGTTTCTGCACATCTCTGACTGTACCTGAATAGAAGATTAACTGTAATGCTTCCCTTGCTCTGTCACAGGTGGTATATAAGAACAATGACATCCGGCTCGAGTTGTCCCGCCTGGCTCGGATTGTGGACCCCAAGATGAAAATCCAGGGTGAGGTGTCCTACAAGTGTGAGAACGTGGCCACTTTGGACCCCATTTCTTTCGAGACCCCCGAGGCCTACATCAGCCTCCCCAAGTGGAACACCAAGCGGATGGGATCCATCTCTTTCGATTTCCGCACGACTGAGCCCAATGGCCTCATCCTCTTCACCCATGGCAAACCCCAGGAGCGCAAAGATGCTGCCCGCAGCCAGAAGAACACCAAGGTGAGTCCATCATCAAGACCATTTAATTATTACATGTATTCCTCATACAGTAATGTCTACACATATCAAGTCTGCCCTGACTTGTTGTATAAAAGAAGTTACATTCTAATAATTATAGGTAACCTGTGATCTAAATCTCTGAGAATCATCAGGCATCATTAAATCTTTGTAGTGTTAAATCCTGTTGTAAGTATGGTGTGATATAGTTTTAAAGGAGACATATCATACCCCTTTTCCACAAATTAAAATAGTTCTCAGGTGTCTTAAAGACATATCTGTGACATGCTTTGGTCAAAATACCCCAAGGATCAAACATCACAGCACTTTCTTCATCCATTCAAAACAGCCCTCTTCAGCTGTTTTCAGAGCCTGTCCCTTTAATTAAATGCAAATGAACCACTGTTTGCCCCACCCCACCCATTCTACTGGTACCAGGTAGGGGCGGTATTATGCAAATTTGAAAACAAGTTACATCATTGCCAGACAATTGAGGTAAGAGCTTGTAAAACTACATGGATTTCAACCTAGGGAGCCTGAAAATTACAGATTTTATTGTCAATTCTCACATTTTGGGGGCCAGAAGCCAAGACAAACACCCAAATATATGTTAAAGAGCCTTCAAAAAGTAATATTTCCATAATATGTCCCATTTAATGAATGGATATGTAACAGTTGCTGTCGAATGACAAGAAACACATGAAGCAGTGCAGACGATCAGACAACAACAAAGGGAGAACACTAAGGTTAAATACACAAGGGAATAAGACACAGGTGGTGCAATCTACACAGGTGAGACACGTTAGGTAATCAAACAGGCGGGAAACTGGACAGGAAGACAGGAGTAGGACACAGACTTCAAAATAAAAAGGAAACAACTTAACTAAACAGAGGAACACATGGAGGACGTGACACAAACGATTAAATCTGAACCATTATGTGTTTTCAGAAGAACCGTTCTTACTGACTCTTTCTTGTTTTTCCCTTGTCCAGGTGGATTTCTTTGCTGTAGAGCTACTGGACGGAAGCCTGTACCTGCTGTTGGACATGGGCTCAGGGACTATCAAGGTGAAGGCCACTCAGTCAAAGGTCAATGATGGTGCCTGGTATCATGTGGACATCCAGAGAGATGGACGCTCAGGTCAGTTGTGTTGGGGACGTTGACTCAGACTCATCAAAGCTATGACTGGACAACATTTTATCAAATACTAAAATACAGCAGATCTGACACTTTGTAGACATTTGTTTCCTCCATTTCATGTCAGCCTATTGGCAGGATCGGGTGGTTCGAAGTAGGGTCGAGCAATATGCAAAAAAGGAATATATTTTCATCTTGGCAGATACTGTGGCTGTGAAATGGGGTCATGATACACATTTTCATATTTCATTTTGGCTGAAAATAAAATATGGAAATGAAAAATCAGAAAATGAAATAATGAATGATGGCATGATGTTATTTTTGTAGGGAGGATTTAATGTGTGGGCTGTCTCTGTAGTGCCACAACACTCCAATGTACAACAATCTGACTCATTTTGCCTTAATCAAAAAATTCAAACCACTGTGATTTCATTATTGCAAACCAGCCAAGGAACAAAAATGAGAACCTTCATGAAACAATGGAATAAGGTAGACAAGGTCATTTTCCTCTGATGTCTCAAGGAAAGGACAGTTCTTTAAGCCACTTAGGAAAAGTGGCAAAAATGGTTTAAAAAGAAGTAATTACTACCACTTTTATGTGATCAGGCTGATTAATGGCAATGGAATTTACAAGGATCCTCAAAAGGATTAAAATAAAACGATACAGGAATTGGATTGAGTATTCCATTCAGATCATTCAAGGAGTGTATAATGTACCAATGACATTAATGTATCTACAAAACACACAAAAAAAATTACAGTACAATTACAATAGAAGAAATAACAAAATTAAAATAAATAAATAAATAAATAAATAAATAAATAATATACAGTTGTACCGGTGTATATATAAATGACTTGGTCTGATCAGGATGAATGACAGTAGTAGTAAGTAACATTATAGTAGAATGACTTCCCTGACATCATTCTATCTTGTGCCACACCCACCACAGGCACCATCTCCGTGAACAGCAGAAGAACACCATTCACAGCCAGCGGCGAGAGTGAGATTCTGGACCTGGAGGGTGACATGTACTTGGGGGGGCTTCCCGTTGACCGCACCAACCTCATCCTGCCCACTGAGCTCTGGACAGCGATGCTGAACTACGGCTACGTGGGCTGCATCCGTGACCTTTTCATCGACGGTCGAAGCAAAGACATCCGTCAGATCGCCGAGAAGCAGAACGGCGCCGGCATCAAACCCTCATGCAACAAGCAAACGGGCAAGCAGTGTGAGAGCTACCCGTGCAAGAACCGAGGTGTCTGCAAAGAAGGCTGGAATCGATTCATCTGTGACTGCACTGGGACTGGCTACTGGTCACGCACCTGTGAGAGAGGTAAATACTGCATGCTTACTTCTCTCACATACAGATACTGCATTGTAGCATGAATCCATGGTCTTAGACTAACTAATCTTAAGAACTATGTCCCATTTAAGGAATCACTTCACAGTTACTGGGCTGAACCGTTGCCTACTCTCTGAAGTGTATTATCATTGTAGTCCCATCACATATACGTACTATACAATATAACCAACCAAACACATGCTGTGGGATAGTGAGAACCCCAAAGAGTATTATTATTATGTTTCAGAAGTGAGTAAAAGCATTTGGCACAATTTGGCATTATTCGGCACAGTTTGGAGAGGTTTGGCGACACCACTATCACAACAGCTACCAAAGTCAATAGCTCACATTCGGTAAGACTGAGACACTTTAATTCTTTTACAGGTGTGGTTGACAAGATGTAGAAATGATGTGGTGAGGTTGATTTACTTTACAGAGTACGACTAGGTTGTTGTTACTCAAGTATGACTTTTTCTTTTTAGGTGAGAAAAAAGTTTGAACTATTGTCGTGTTAAGTTGGTATTTACTCTAGTGTTACTGGAAACCAGAAGTTGTCGTCTTTCACATGATGTACTGTGTGAATAACAAAATACTATTTGTGTCCCAGTACTTTGCTGAGCCATATTTGGACAAGTATTAACAGGTCATTTCTTGTGAGACATCAACATATTTGGTAACACAATATTAAAGGGATAGTTCAACATTTTTGGCAAATTGCCCATTGTCATAATCCGTATAGTCTTAGGAGTAGGTTCGTTACATTTAATTGTCAGTGCAAGATATTTTTAGAACAGTGGAGCAGAGCCGTGAGCTGCTCAGAGCTACGCTACGGAAGCTAATGGGATTTCTTGGTTTCCCTCATCAAACTCATCAAATACACAATCCAACAACTCCAAAATGACAAGTTGTGACGTGCACATTCACCATGCTATGAGATAACATTGGAACTTTAAGAGACAGAGTTGTTTTTGAGGCAAATGCAGAGACTGCTTGCCGAAAAACTGCCCCCAATGGGAATGTCAGGGTTAGGGTTAGGGTTAGTGGTTTTGCATGAATTTACCTCGAAAACAACTTGGCAATGGGCCAATCATCATTTATAACACATGAATAGTCATTAGTATGTAGTTTATAAACACAGTTAAAAATATTTTACTCATCATTGATAAGCACTGACTGTATTTATAAACTACATATTAATGAGTATTCATGTGTTATAAATGAAGAATTCAGTATTTATTAATGATTAACTAATGCTTAATAGTGTTAATTATTATAAAGTGTTACCACATATTCAGCCTTGATACAGAATATGGAAAATGGCAGTCATTAACAGGTGACACTGCTTCTATAGTGAGCAGAGGTTGGGTGAATTGCACTGTGTCTGGTGCTTTCTTTCTCCTTGAATGGTGGTGCATACTGTAGGATAGTTCTACTTCTCAACAGTACTTTCACTTGAATGGTACATTTAATCCTGTTGAGCTGGTACTTACAGTTAAATTGTTGGTGTGTCACTCAGTAAACGAGTGGTGCGAGTATGAGCATGAATGTTTAAGTGTGAAGTGAGGGGTTGATAAACACGTGGACAGAAGTTTCTTCTTTCTCTTTTGCACATGGCACAAGCAGGGTTGTGTTCTTTTATCAGGAACGCTCGGGCCAGATGTTCCACCGACTGCACACCTGCAGCACAAAACTAACTGATTTTGGTTTGACACTATCTGGGTCTTAATTGCACTTTTTGCCACCATCCCTATCAGTAATAAGATTGTACTGAACAGGTTTAATGGAAGAAGCCAAGGTGAAGAAACACAGGCAGCCAGACTATAAAACAGATAGATAGTGTCTTAGCTCAGAGAACCATGGTTGCCATGTAACCAAGTGATCCAGACACACAGCTGTCTATCTAGAGAATATTTCCCTTGTTACAAGTTTTCTGTCTGATAAAGACTGATCAGAGTTTAAAACTAAGTAACCCATTCCCAACCCCAACAAATTGCTCCTACTGCTTTTTATCATATCAAATAAAAGCTTTCTGATCATATCTCCCTTTTCTCTTTCTTGATGCAGTGCTGGATGATAATTTACCCTGGATCTAATTTTTAGTCCTGACAAAAAAAGCTGCAGAGCATCAGATCCATCTGATATGCAGTGTGCATTTCACCTTGAGTTATTTTGCAAGGGATATCTTATTAAAGTATTATGAAAAATAATCATTAAGTGCCAGAGATATGATGGTGATATCAGGCAGAGATGAGCTGGGTACTAATATGCTGACCAGACAGAGCAGACCACATCATGTGGAGTTCAGTTACAGAGATGTTAAACATGATGTTTCATAATCATGATTCATGATATCACTGTTTTTGAGGCAGACTGAGATCTGAGCTGAGACAGTCCTGCCATCTGGTGGCAAGGACAGACGGAGCTGGACAACATCAGGATAGTTAAGAATGACTGTTTGAGTGGATAATCATGGATAATCAATGGAAGTGGTGTAGTTGATGGCTCAATCACAACAGCAGAGATGTCCCCAACTGACTGATCATATCTTCACCCCAGGTCAGCTGAGTGCTTCTTTGCTGGACAGGTTCTGTTGGATTTTGTCAGATTGTCAAGATTGCAGTCATGAAATCAGGATTTGACCACTTGAGGATTGAAGTGGTGCAGACAGATGCTGGGGTTTGAACCTTTCTTAACTCACAGAAGTTTCTTGTATAACCTGGAGCCTAAGGCGATTGGCACACTGAAGTAGACAAATTATGGAAATATCACTTTTTGAAGGCTCTTTAACATATATCTGGGTGTTTGTCTTGCCTTCCAGCCCCCAAAATGTGAGAATTGACAAAAACATCTGTAATGTTCAGGCTCCCTAGGTTGAAATCCATGTGGTTTTACGAGCTGTTCCTTCAGTTGTCATACAATGACACCATTAGTTTTTTTCCAATTTGCATAATACCACCCCTACCTGTGAGTAGAGGGGACGGGGTGGGATGAGCAGTGGTTCAGTTGCATTTAAAGGGACAGGCACTGAAACCAACTGTTCTGAACAGGGCTATTTTGAGCAGATGAAAAGAGCTGTGATGTTTGATCCATGGGGTATTTTGAGCAAAGCATGTCACAGACATGTCTTTAAGACACCTGGGAACTATTTGAATTTGTGACAAATGTGCATAATATGTCTCCTTTAAGGATGGATGGTGATACAGTGGCAACAAATGGCAGCAAGTCACCCTTTTTTGTGTATAAGTTTTTCACTTCTACTGCACCTCCATCTCCTTTATCTTTGCTATGTATGTCTTTTGTAGTATTGATCCTCATGGGAAATGTCAACTCCCTGGCAAACAAATGCGATGAACTGGTGGCATTTGTGAAGACCCAGCGAGCATATCAGGAGAGTCAGGAGTCTCGCTTTCATGTGTTTCACTGAGAACAACACTCAGGGCTGCTGAATGGATTCAGCTCCACTGCAGTGTGAATGGACAGAAGTGTCAGAAGAAATGGAAAGAAGTAGAGGTGGTTCTGCTTGTGAACAGCAGGTGGTAGAGCCCAGGGGTGTATGTGGAGTCAGAATATTGAGCCGTTGCCAGTTGGTGTTAGAACATACTACTACTGAAGGAATTCTCGCAGATTGTCACCACTGTTGTCGAGGCTGCAGTTTTATGTTATTGACTAAAATACTTCACAATGGTTGAGTTCCTCCTGAGAAAGAGGAGGCAGAAGCATGAAAGTCTTCTCCTAGGATGACTTTATCATGAAGTCAATAAGACTTAAAAGTGTCTACATGTTTGCAAGAAACAGGTCCAACCAACTCATTTGCAGTCTCAACTATTCATGGAAAATGTGATTAACCATGCTAAAAAAACTTAAATTGCATAAAATAAGTTTTGCATCCTTGTTTCTGATACAAGATAGAGTAATTATGTGACCCAGAGGTGCAACAAAGTGCAAAGTCCTCCTCCTCCTGGTGAAGTGCCCTTGGGCAATATACTGTACAGTACATGATCCCATTCCTCTAATGATATGAGAGTGTGGGAATGTCAGAAGTGTCCTATGTGTTGAAGTAAGCTCTCTATGACTGTGTATGAATGTAGCTTCCATTAAAAAGCACTCTGAGTGGTTGATGGAAATGGAAAAGCTCTAGTGCTTTCCATTTACCATTACCCTGTTGTAAATATATGCCATAAATGAGTTTCTCCACTTGCCAGTCATCACAAACCTTGGTAGATATTTATATTGAACTAAGTTTGTTAAATCTATCTATCTATCTATCTATCTATCTATCTATCTATCTATCTATCTATCTATCTATCTATCTATCTATCTATCTATCTATCTATCTATCTATCTATCTATCTATCTATCTATCTATCTATCTATCTATCTATCTATCTATCTATCTATCTGATCATGTTCTAACAGTCTCTGCGTGCTCCTGGTTCTCCTCCACAGAGGCGTCCATCCTCTCCTATGACGGCAGCATGTACATGAAGGTGGTGATGCCAAACATCATGCACACCGAGGCGGAGGACGTGTCCCTGCGTTTTCGTTCCCAGCGGGCCTACGGTCTCCTCATGGCCACCACCTCCCGAGACTCAGCTGACACGCTCAGGCTAGAGTTGGACGGGGGTCGTGTCAAACTCACAGTCAACCTAGGTATCGTATATGCCCCCCCCTCCCCCAGCCATCTGCCACCACACCTACATCCTTCACCCTGAGGCAGTTTACTGTTGAGCAGTGACCTCTCTATCCTCTTACTCTCTATCTTCTAATTAGTCTTTTCATCAGTTGCTCATCACTTTGATCTCCCGAAGGTTACTGACAGCTTTAGAGCAGAGAGTTTGCATGGGTCTTAATACGTTTTCAGCACATAGATAACTCTTTACTGATAACTGAATACAATTTGCTGGATATCAATCCAGGCTATACCATGCTAACTTATATTATATACCAGTACAGTAATAAGCCTGGCCCATTCTTTGAAACAGACGAACTGTAGTTATATCATTCTGTTTGAGAGATTTATTAATAAAGAGCATAAATATTATGATGTAGAGATAATGGGCTCTCTGAGAAAGTCTGATGTTCAGTCCATAATTCAACACATTACAAGAAACTTTTCTTATTGTTCTATCTAACCCAATTTTTTTCCGTTTTGACATCAAATAACTTCTCTGTCACCTTCTTGCTCCTCTGGGTCGTTGTTTTCTTCGCTTACAATGATGTGTCTATGAAAGTCTATGCTTTTCAATGTTCTGTTTTTACGTTTACTCGTCAACTTCATTTTCCATCATGTTTTGTCGAAAGATGGTATTCACCCCTTCAAAGGCCTTAAGCCTGCGGCCCGTCAGGTGAACAGCCCGAGAACAGAGCCCAGCAAAACCTACAGCTGGCTGTGACCCCAAATACTCCCCAGAAACACTCCCACTCATAATATGTAAAGAATGCTACAATGGAATTTAGTCAGTGTATAATTGTAGATTTATAATACAGTACCTCCAAAAAAAATCATAAAAATTTAGAGTAATCTCAGCAGATGTTAGCTTGTTGGCCCAAACAATGTAAAAAAAAATTGTAAACTGATCATATTAAATCATATTAGTCATATCCGAGATTTCAGGCAAAATGTTTGCAGCTCTAATTCGTAAGTGCCCACATGATTTTCAGCCTATCTACTGTAAATGCCTGTATCTTTATATAGATAATTTAGATCTAGCTTCTGATTCAGCTTAGTGACACCTGTAAAGATAGATCCAGTGGTTGGGGTTGCTGTGCCTCTGCATGGTGCTGGTGCTGATTGGATCGTGGCTGTTTGCTCCCACTTTTCTGTTGCGGTTGACGACACATGAAACGACCAGCCACATGGTGACCATTCCTCACCCTTTTTTACAATTATTGTACATACAGCACTAACTGGCCTTAGTGGAATGATTGTCCTACAAATTCAACGTGTTGCTGTTTTAATACCAAATCAAATTATGTTCATTTGCACATCTTAAAATTTCAAAGTTCCAGCGTTCCACGATGAATGGCTGCTACCGACTTGTTGGTGCAGAGACTTTGGAGCCAGAGACTTTGACTTTTCTAATCTGAATATTTAAAGTTAAGAGTCCAACAGTCACACCTGGATTGGAAAACCCATGTAGCTGGTATCACAAGTGGCCATTTTACTGTTTATACTTTGCCCAAACAATGCTATCAAATGGGCACTAGCGCTAAAAACAACTAGCTCATTTCGGTAATTGACAAATGAAGGAAATATTTTTTGTATACTGTTAATAGTAAATTCTATAAAATCTATTCATGGTAATTCAGCATTTACACTGAATAAATAAAATGGCTACGTTCCTGCATGTGTACGTCCCCGGAAGGGTGGACTTTTTGTTTTTGGATGTCTGCAGCAGTAACCTTGAAGGATGCAATTTCATCTGTCATTTATTCTTCCCCATCTAGACTGTATCAGGATAAACTGTAACTCCAGTAAGTTAACACTCAAGTTTCATTTGCTTTCTTGTTGATGGTCTGTTGATGTTTCTTTTTTTAAAGGAAATGTTTTTGCTTTTTTTTTTTTTTTTTTTTCTTAAAATGTGAGTTCTGCACCAGCCTCCACCTTCTCTTAAACCTATCACGTGGAGGACGAGTGCTCAGTTGGTTTAGAGATTCTAATTCAACAGGAACCAGCAGATGTAGCCTTAATCAGTTCTTTTCTTTCTCCAAGGATTTTTCAAACAGTTAATATGTAACTGCTATTTGAGTTCATAATTCAACTTTTGATAGTAGAGAGAGAGGATTAAAGACAAAATTCTGAATAGATATCTCATGCTAGTATATACCTAACTGAAACACAAATTTAGATAGTTTACCCTTTTAAGTTTACTCACATATAGATATTATTACGTATTTGATTACAGTATTTTTTACAGAACAACATGCATGGTTTAGAGAATGTTAAATTCCTCCACTAAAGCAGCAGTTCAGTGATATGTATCAACATAATCAATTAAATTTATGAATTTTAATTTCTGCTGTAAAACCTTGTTATAACAAGGTAACAACTCACCAATACCCAAGACACATATTGTCTAAAGGGAGTCTTTATGATGAGTTGTCTAGGTCAAACAATTGTGTACAGAGTAGAATATGACCTCTTATATATAGGTATGTACTGTATCTTGTATAAATATGTTACAATTATACCTACAGTATATGTATCATATAACTTCAGTGTGAGCAATATATTGTATCAGAATAAGTTTGTTTTTCAAATTGGCAAAGAAAAGTAAGAAAACTGAATCCAAATTGAAACAATTTTTTCAATTGTTACAGTTTTTCTATTATAAAGTTACAAATTAAAATGTCCTTACCTTCATGTTTTTTATTACTATGACTATTATTACCATTGCATGTTAATTACAAATAAGTTATCAGTAATTAGCATTGATTAGGTGGGTACGTTCCTAACCCAAAGCCAATCACTGCTCTAAATTCTAAGACTAAAAAATAACATTTTTTCACAAAATGAAATACTTTTGAATCAGACTATTCAATAAAACATGTAGTTAGATCAGAGGAGCCTGAATATTTTACAGTAATTGGACATAAAAGATAGTATAGGCATTGTTAAGGATTGTTAGGGAAATTCATGCCTATACATTCTGCACAGTATCTTTAGGAATGATCAACCAGTGAGCTCTGTTTGCAACAACGAGTGAGTCTATTACTTTGAGGGTCGCAGTTGTCTAGAACTATTTAGGCCCTCACAAATCAGTATGGATTGCTTTTACTCATAATGGGGCGACTATGGAGATCTCTAAGTGTGTGTGTGTGTGTGTGTGTGTGTGTGTGTGTGTGTGTGTGTGTACTTGTACAGCTATACATGTGAGGACCCGTTTGAGTTTTAAAACATCAGAGTGAGGACATTTTGGGAAAGTGAGGACATTTTGGCGTGTGTGTATGTTTGTGTTTGTGTGTGGTAAAAGGGATTCTGCAGCATACACCATTACAGGTATGATGATGATGATCAGAGACCATTCAAAATTCTTGCATCAGTGTATTCCCTGAATTTAGCTTCCACTCCAATGTATGACAATACTTAAAAAATAATAATTATAACAATAATAATAATGATAATTTTAAAATATCTAAATCATATACATATTCCAGACATAATTAATTAATAATTAATAATGATCATCAAATTGATCAAAAAAATGTTGGTTATCCTTTGTAAGTTTCACAAACAACATGCAGCTTACACAAACAGCTTCAGAGGTAACAGTCAGTTGTAAACTTCAGCAACAGTCACCCCTAGTAACAGATGCCACTAGTTCCTCCCATCACTTTAAAACTTGATAGTAGTTGGGGGCAACACAACTAAAGTATTACTGTATGTCCTACTTGGCTGGGTGGAATCATACAAAATTTGGTTTGCATGGCCTACATTCACTGCTCAGTCTGTACATATAATTTAGTAATAATTAATAATTGATTGAAGCAGGCCTGGCCTATTAAAAAAGTCAAATTCGTGCACATTTTACGTTCCAAACTTTTTAAACTGAATCACCTGTCACCAACATACAGAAGTACTAAATTTTTGCATTTATGGGATTATGTCTTTACTCTTTATTGCATAACACTGCATTCTATATGAAGCAGGAAGCTCTTGAGACCAGCTGATGGGTATTGTATGATGGTAACATTTAATTTGGTATGGGATTGGAAAGTATATCTTTGGTAACCTGCACTACCACTTGCTGCACTGCAGACCAATGTTTTCTTTGTGTTCCTTTTAGAACAACTATTAATAACGTGTGACTCACTCTCTCTGAATTTATTCATTCTTAACTAGTTTTTATTTAGATCACACAAATAAATAATCAAATACATAAATGGAAAATATGCAAAATACATTTTTGTAATTAAAAATGCTATTTATGTGTTTCGACACTTATCTATTTATTTTTGTATCTAAATGTTAATAAGGTGGGCGGTCCTACCTCAGTACCGGATTGTTTTCCACAGGATAGATCTGTTGCAACTGCAAAGACCCAACTGGTACACACAAGCTTGGCTTTTGCTGCAAAAGAGGATTTTCACACTCAAGTTATTTTTTTCCATGTAGCAATGAACAATTAATGAACGTACTGTATGAACAAACATAGCCTTCTACTAGTTTCCATCAAAGGAGAATCACCTGCATAGTGCCCCACAAAAGGCACCTTTCTTTCTTTTTCTAGTGGTAAAGAGGTGGAGCTTCACATTCAGAAATGCAATTGAAATACATAAATGTATATAAATTCATGTAAAGATCCAGAAATAGTCCTTTCATCATTAGTTTTATTCCAGCATTTCTCTCTCTCTATCTTTTTGTTTTTGCATTCTGTCCGGAAATGTGACATATGGGGATAAGGATGCTGAATCCAGTTGTCAGCCCTGTTGAGAAAAGTGGATTTAGACTTCTTCATGGGTTGCAGGCCGTATTATGACTGGACATTGCTCTAGGTTATTACTTGTTTTTGTCCTTCAGACAGAAGGAAATACATGGACAGTGGCCTCACTTTGGACATGTGGCAGGGTCCAAAAGCTTGGGCAAAAAGCATTCATCCAATAAGTTTATGATCTCTGGATCATTGACTGGACTGTCAATTTTTTTAAATTCTTTGGGTAGTTCAGCAGAAGGGCTGTGGAACTTCAGTAAGACATATGCATCCATACTGTATGTTCTTATGCAGGAAGACTGATGACTATGAGGAAGATTCCCCACCTTTACTGATTATAATGTGGTTTATTCAGGGTGTAGGTTTGGGCTCATATCTGGTAGGGAGAATAGTGTCATGCAAAGGGTTTTTTATGTGTTAAAACAAAAACACTATGCATAGTACAGCAAAGATTCATACTAAGTAAACTAAGTGAATTTGGCTTGCTAGTTAAGATATGCCATTATGTTCATTTCTAGTATTGATTTTTATCATTTCCTTTTTTATTTTGAAGTACTTACCTCTTTTCTCGTTTCAGGTCACTCACTTCCTGTCCTCCTGTGTTTCCCACCTGTGTGATTGCTCCTCCCCTATTGTGTTTCACCTGTCTCATTGTCTCCCCTCCCCTTGAGTATGTACTGTATCTCTGTGTGTCTTCCCCATCAATACCTGTTTGTCTTTGTACATACTGTACCTTGTCAACCCTTCCAACCTGTCTTGTCTGGGTAGTCCTATTGTGTTTTGACTAGTTTTTTGTGGTTTTTGGCCACAGCCTTTGGCCAGCATTTTTTGTACCTCTGCCTAATCTTTTGGACCACCTTGTCTGTGCACTGAACCCTGATGTCAGTAAAGGCCTTTGAACTTTTGCCCGTGTCTAAAGTTGTGCATTTGAGTCCACTATTTGTGCTTAATCTGAGAGTTATAAAAAAAGACAATGATTCTGTGATCGCCATGCATAATTCATTTTCAGTGTTATTTATGGGGAATATTCATCTTTACAAAGTTTGTTAGAATCTAAATACATAATGAACATTTATGTAAGACTAATTCATGGTTAATAGAACATCTTTGAAGCAGAGTGACACAGTGCTATTCTACACTGTATCAGCAAATTTTGAATAGCTCTTTTGTGTGGAATGGTATTCAGTATGGCTGTTTGTTTGTTTTTCTCTTTCCATTTATTAATTTAGGTTTTTCCTTTTCTGGAGAAAGTTGCATATCAGCACACATCATACAAGTTATAGACGCTAATATTTAAGGTCTAATTATATGATACATATTTTTGTGAAAAGTACGCCAATTTTTTATTTTTAAAAACAAATTTGACCCCTTAAAAAACTTTGTGGTGGAATGTTCTACTTTCCATGCTGCTCTCAAACTTGCAAGCCAGCAGATCTGTGGTTCTACAGTATGGTTGCATCACCCTAATCGTTTCAATAACTGTGGGGGCTTCAACTCCTTTGTTACCTGCTTTAATTGGTGTGGTAGTGCAAGTGGTAGCTGCAGCATACACTGTAAAAGTAATCTTTGTGAAATTTGTAGGGGCATACACTCCCTCTCATTGTACACTGCATTTTCAAAAACCTTTAGCGTAACTTTTTCCGCAATGTAGCTGAATCTTGTGACACCTATTTCAGGCTATTATTATTGTTGAAAAAAATTCCAAAATCCTTTGTCAAACTTTAAACAGGTTCTTATTGTGATTTTCACAAAACATGTGAAAATTGTGGCTAGAATACCCCACTGGAGGGATGGAAATTGGTAAACATATGGGTGGCTTGGATATAAGCAAAATTTCCCTTATGATCAAAGTCCATTTATAAGTCTGGTATTTTATGAGAAAAATAAAAACTTCTATATTACACCTCATAAACTCCAACAATTCAAAATAAACTGAAGTTTGTCCCACAGACCTGAAACATCTCAATGGTACTTGCATATATAAACTTCACATATTGTGGGTTTTTGAAGACACTAAACCATCATATAGCTGTTTATTTTGGAGGACTTCACTTCTGGATTCGTAGTAATGCATATATACATACCTGAAATGTAAGGAGTTGCATACTTTCAGTGCCACCTAATATTGCATGTCGGCAAAGCTCTCCAATAGAATATAGATGTTGTATTACTTCAGGTAATGGCCCAAACAGATTGTGGTTTACAGGGCAGACTTACTGATGATTGTTTCAGCTCACATTTAATGGCAGAAACTTGTGAAAAATGAAGAACTGGGAAGTTAAGGATGTAATCTATGCGAAAGATTCCAGAAAGCCTGATATGAGTAAAAGCAATTTTCCTACTGTAGGTGCCTTTTCTCTTTTCTGCTCTTAAGAGTCATCACTCTGCAGTGTAGTGGCCAGGTGTATTTTAATTACATGTTACAGATGTTAAGTATTTTGGATTATTTCTTGGTGTATTTCACTGACTAAACCAAACCTTTGTTTCCCAACGAGAAGTTTGAAAATTTGTTTGAAAAGCTACTAAAACATTCAGAATATCTTCCAATGATTCCAGTTTGACTGGAGGGAAACCAAAGGTTTGGTTTTAGGCTCAGGATGTCTTTAACTTTGTGATTGACCATTCTTCTCAGGCAAGGGACCGGAGACCCTGTATGCCGGGCAAAAACTCAATGATAATGAATGGCATACGGTGCGTGTGGTGCGTCGCGGCAAAACCTACAAGCTAATGGTTGACGATGATGTAGCAGAAGGTACTTATCAACTCGGGTCATGCTAAAAGAAATGTTCTCAGTGTTTTTTCAGTGGTGCTACAAAATGCTGTGGTACAGTATGTTGTAATAAAGATGTATAGCATCAGTTTGTAACTGTGCTGCAAAGAAACTGTTAGTAACAGTTACTATTGATGGATTTTCTCCTTAAATCAGCCCTCTTGTGTTAGTGTCAGACAGTGTTCTCTTTTCTTTTCGTTTTTTTTTTGTCTTTCTTTTCAACCCTTCCCCTCCACCCTCCCCGTCTTCAGGCCAAATGGTGGGTGATCACACTCGTCTGGAGTTCCACAACATTGAAACAGGCATCATGACAGAGCGGCGATTTCTTTCCAGCATCCCATCCAGCTTCATTGGTCATTTGCAGAGCCTGAGGTACTCCGAAAAGTTTTTTTTGTACTTATAGAATGGAATAGAACAGAATATCTTATTAACATTACACACAAAACAACAACATTGCTATGTAATCTTTGGTGGGACCATAGTAAAATAGCATTAATTCATTCATTCATCAATAAATATGTGAATAATTTAGTAGCTCATAAAACTAACCACCAAAATCCAACACTCCCTCTGAACAGAAGACATTTTAAAGCTAAAGCCAGATATAGTATATGTAAGGAGCTAGTTAAGATCCACAGGGCAGAGTTAACACTGGACTTGCCAATGGTATTGTGTCTCCAGAATGAATTAAATAAGCACAAATTGCTCAAAAATATGTAAGATAAATAATACATTAGGCAGCAATTAATGGACTGTTATGGAGGTCCACTTTACCCCTACAGTAAATGGCTTTGATTTAATAACTTAAGTTGTATCTTCTGAAGATGCAAGCAATAGCATTTTTAGCTGAGGCTTATCCGAACATTTCTTTACTTCCAATTATCTGGGGCTGACATCTTTTTTTCTTCTCCTTTTTTTCTAATCAGAGTTTGGAGAAAAGGTAACAAGTAATTCCAAGTGTGTGTTGCTTTTCGTTCCTCAGATTTAACGGCATGCTCTACATCGACCTGTGCAAGAACGGTGACATCGATTTTTGCGAGCTCAACGCTCGCTTTGGGATTCGTTCCATTATTGCAGACCCTGTCACCTTCAAATCCAAGAGCAGCTACTTGAGCCTGGCCACCCTACAGGCCTACACATCCATGCACCTTTTCTTCCAGTTCAAGACAACCTCCCCAGATGGCTTCATTATTTTCAACTCTGGAGACGGCAATGACTTTATTGCTGTAGAACTGGTCAAAGGGTAAAGTGCATTAAAATGGATACTTGATTACCTTTTAGATGTTGAAACCTTGAGTGTTAAGCTAGTGTTCATCATCATGTACATACAGTACACCTGCAATTAAGCTTTGTTCAAAATTTCAGAGATCTTTTAAGTATTGTTTGATTTACAGAAGATGTTTGGAGAATTTCCTTCATGATTCATGATTCTCAGCAAGTGTGTCATCAAAATCCTTCTTCATCTTGTTCATGGAGACCAGTTCATCTGGTGGTTTTTGTAGCACTCTCTGTTTTCCTCTTGCAGATACATCCACTATGTGTTTGACCTTGGAAATGGGCCGAACCTCATCAAAGGCAAGAGTGAACGAGCCCTGAATGACAACCAGTGGCACAACGTGGCCATCACACGAGACAACAGTAACACCCACACACTGAAAGTAGATGCCATAGCCACCAGTCAGAGTATCAACGGGGCCAAGAACCTGGACCTGAAAGGTAACAGTACACCAGTCCATGTGCGTTCTGTTTTTTATTCAGCCACTTCCGATGACTTTCAGTCATTGCCAGCAAGTCATGCATTGTTTTTACTCCAATTCATTTCACGTTGTACCAAGGTTAACATCAGTTTGGGTCATCACCATTTAGCAGTGACTCGTTGTTATTTGTTACTGGTACTGGTGCAATACTGAATGATGGAAAGAGCAAAAAGAAAGGTCAGCAACTAGTGTGATATGAAGCTTAACCATTGAGATGAATTTGGGTTCATTCTTACTTTAAAAAAAATATCTTGTGTGTTATAGCAAATTATACTTTATTTATAAAATGACAACAAGCTGTTTAATAAATGAATTAGATGCCAATCATGAATCCTTAATAAGGATAGTCTCATTGTAATGGTACCTAAATATTACAACAATGTTAACTCAATGTATTTTATATCAAAATGTGAGGTACTCTTGGTTTGAGTGTTAGACCATCCTGATAGACTTATAAGTTATCTACTGATTAAAGGTCTTTATTTATTCTCGAAAGGACATTGAGGTTTTACCCTCATTTGCAATGTCGTCGAGATTACAGCAATATTCAAAGCAAAACACAATGCACAGCACAAGTCACATATAGTTAGGATAAAACAGTTACAAAAGTTAAATAAGGTTTATATACACACTGAACTGAACTGCAACCGCTATTGTGTTTTGTAGGAAGCATAATTATGAATGGTTTGCAACTGCAAAATTTTTATTTTTGGCAAAATGTCTTTTGTTGCAGCATGATGCCCACCTGAAGTGATTTAATTCAGAAAAGTTAACAATGCTTTCATATAAATTGAAGCATTTTTTTCCCCAAACATTTCTTGATTGAATTCAATTTTCATTCAAGCTCAGGAACAACAATAAGTCCTCTTTGAACAACAGCTCTTGAACAGCTGCTTTCAATGCAGTGGAGAGGTTTGTCCATGATGGATCCTTCTGTGCCTTCTCTCCATCTGCTCTGTGCTGTCTATGTATTCTATGCCACAGGTGACCTGTTCATCGCGGGACTGGGTCCAGGCATGTATGGCAACCTGCCAAAACTCGTGGCTTCCAGAGAAGGCTTCCAGGGCTGTTTGGCATCAGTGGACCTCAATGGTCGCCTGCCAGATCTCCTCAATGACGCCTTGTTTCGCAGTGGGCAGATTGAGCGTGGATGCGAAGGTACACCGTCCCTCAAATCCTGGCCTGATTTAGACTTCTTCAGCAAAAACTTAAACTCCAGCTCTGGCAGCCCGTTCTTCCTGCTAAATGCAAACAGTAGCTCCACAGCCCTGCATCCATACGGAAAGCCCTCCATGCTATTAACTCTACTTGTCGCTTCACTTTCCCACTGTTAGAATCAGGCCAAATACGTCCTCACCTACACCACCACATCTTATCGGCCACATTGGTCGCCCATTTACAGTGCCGTCACAACCACCATCAGAGCAGTTGTTGCCAGTGTAGTAAAACTAAATACTGCCAGGTGCTTCATTTTTATGTCTTATGCTTTGTGAAGTCTAGTGTTTTTTTTTGTTATTTTTGATTGTTTGTTTTTTCTTTTGTTTTTCTGTCTTTTTCCAGAATGTAGTGAGTGTTGCGATCTTTAAACAGAGCTTATAACTAGTGGCTGGTTCAGCTGTGTTAGTGCAAAGACATTTGATTGTACAGGAGTACACTCAGTTTGAGAGTTGTGTTTCATTAAACCCTCTTCGCCATAGTCTTGTTGCTATGCTTGTTGATCATTTCATTCCAGCACTCCACATGTAGTTTAGAGTGATAGCGTTAACCCTAACCTTCTGAAACAAGGAAAACAGCTTTTCATTTTTTGTTGTCAAAATTACATGTTTTTGACAGAGTTGAAGCAAATAATAAGAATTGGCCATCAATGGTCAATAAATGAATCTAAGATTTCATACAAGTTAATGCAGTTTAAAGTCTGAATAGATTTAATAGGAGAGCAATACTGTAATCAAGTCTGACAATCAGTCATTACATGGGAGATTCTGTATATGGTAGTATATGTGGCCTTAAGCTTTGATACAGTATGATACCACCAATCATCATCTCCACCAATTGGGGTAGGAGTTTTGGAAAAAGCCATAGAAACAAATAAAATATATTCATGATTTGATGAATATAGTTGTGCAATTGTAAATGTGTCCATGACATTTCAGCAGCAACAGACAATCCCTGGGCTCAAGACTACGCATTTTGTTCACAAAGCAATGCCTGCCAAAGTTTTTCATTTGTTTTGTGTTCATCACAATTGTTCATGCATATCATGCAAAATCCTGAGCGAAGACTTGATAGTTGAGAAGCACCTGGGAGAAAATCCATTCCCCAACCGGTTTGCTGCTCTTGATTAACAAAATACTACTAGGCTGAATACAGCACCTCTGCTGCGTTACTATCAACAAACATCTGTCTCAGTACAGCACCGTCTCTTCTTACCCCTTTCACCTCCACTACATCACTCTTATTAACGCCCTTATTCTGTGGCTAAACTGACTAAGTCAGAGGTCCCTCCTGCCCCTCTGGCAAGTTGACACTAGGGTGTAAGGCCTCTAAATGAAAATACCTTTTGCTCCCACACTCTTTTGATCGGTACCCTGCCTGACCACATGTCTGTAACCCACCTCCCTTTCCCTCAACTGTATTGCCCCCCAGCCTCTGACCGGGTTAATCTTCTGCTCTGTGTCAGTAGGCTCATCATTCTATGCAATACAATAAAACTCACCCCACCACATTAAATTGTGAATGAGGACTTGACTGAATTTTCTTTAACATTAACTTTATCAAAATAGGCTGTTGAAACATTTTTCACAAGCAAACACATTTCACTATTGTTTCTGTCTTCCTGTGAAAGTCGTTCTTTTTTGTTCATTTTTGTTCCACAACCTGTTCTTGTTTGCATGGAAGTCATTTTCTGTGTAGCTGTTTTTTCTTAGGTCATACCATTGGCTATACCTTAAATTTTTGTTTGTTTATGTTTTTTTTTTGTTTTTTTTAATTTTTGTTTTTGTGTTAACTTATATATCCCCATGTTAGACAAATGAATGTGTAGCTGATATTTCATTTTAATCAAAACAGAAAATAATGTTCTGTGTATTGTATGTCCTCCTCTTTCAGACAATCTCAGTGGGGTTGATAATGTTATTCCCTGAACTGTATGTACTGCAAGGAAGTAATGGTTGATTAATTCATTTTTGAAATAAAATGTCATCAATCACAGTTTGTTGGTCTTGTCCATGGCATTCTGTCTCATTTTCCTGTGTTCCTGTACGGTTTATTTTCTTGTCGTTTTTGCTTTTGCTTTTCTTTTATGCCTCTGTATCATGATCAGTTTATGAGTCATTCAAGCTGTATCATCATGTACTGCCCACATTTCATTACAAAACTTCATCACCAAAAATGGGTTTGTGTGTCTTCAGCTAAAGAGACTGTATCAGACGAGTCAAAAGAAATAATTGAGTTAGCGGCTCAGGTTGTGGTAATACACCGTGCCATCACTAGATGGTGCTACTGCACTGCTGGCAACACATTTAAGAAAGCCGTGTCAACAGAGGTGACATGGATGTTGTGACATTTTACATTAAATCCTGAACCAGATCAGTGCCACGGCAGGGTATCACTGCATTCTGTGTCACTCTAAGTTCAAAAAGTCCATCCTTCCTCCAACCCATCGGCACCTCACTTGGTCTTGAGCAGCTCCTTTAACATAAGCAGCTTGCATCATTTCACCAGGTAAGTCTCCACCAATCACAGTTACCTTTGGATGATTGATATATTTACTGATACTCTGCTATTTGTATCAATTCATTTACTTGTATGCATAAGCAGATATCGCTGAAATTTGGACGACTCAGTTTCATCATTCAAATGTCAAAATTGTGGACTGGAGAAACAAAACATCTTGTCAGTGTCGCTCTCACTATCTGCTTGCAGAGTTAATGTTGTTTTGTGCTCAAATAGCACCATATCACAGACGGGACAAAGCATCAACATGTCGACATATATATGTCTATCTAACATATTTAAATCTAGGAAAATACACTCAGTCCTCTTATATGACCCTGTCTAGCTTACCAGCAACTGTAAGTTATTGGTAACTTACAGTTATACAGAAACTGGAGGACTCCATGTCCCTTCTCATCCTGTACGCGTGTGTGTCCTGTGTGGTTGTGTGGTTTTGGGGATGGTTGCACTTCAACAGGTCCCAGCACCACCTGTCAGGAAGATTCCTGTGCCAACATGGGTATTTGTATCCAGCAGTGGGAGAACTACACCTGCGACTGTTCCATGACCTCCTACACCGGCACTCAGTGCAATGATCGTGAGTACTGAATGATGTCATCTTCAAATACGGAGTGAAACACTGACAGAGAGAAGGAAGTCACCGCAGCGTAAATCCAGAGCCCAGAGTTGAGTTGTAACACTTCCCCCTCCTGTTCTGTTCAGCTGGAACAACGTACATCTTTGGCAAAGGAGGAGGCCTCATTACGTTTAAGTGGCCGGCCAATGAGAGGCCGAGCACCAGGACTGACAGGCTGACTGTCGGCTTCAGCACATCCCTGAAAGATGGAATTCTGGTCAGGATCGACAGCGCTCCGGGTCTGGGAGACTATCTCATGCTGCACATAGTGAGTTCACACACACGTCTTAGTTGTTTCATTTTGGGTGTTTTATGCCTTTTTAATTGATAGGACAGCTGCTGTAGAGAGACAGGAAATGGGGAGACAGCGAGAGGGGGAACAACATGCAGCAAAGGGCCACTGGTGGAATCGAACCGGGGCTGCCATATGGGGCACCTGCTCTACCCACTGAGCTAAATGACGCCTCACTCTTGCAATTTTTGAGCAATAAAATTGATTAATACCTCAATATGATCAGCCAGTTATATGTGATGTTGCTGCTATGGTGACAATATGACATCAGCAGGCAAGAGGCTGAATCTCTAGATCACTTAAGTCTCACCAGTCTTTGTGTCGGCTATGTTAAAAAATGGCAGGCAAGTTTAAAAAGAAAGCTAATGTTAGATGCCACTTGATGAATATGCAGTTGTTTTATAGTGTATTTTCTAGGGCTAATCCACAGTAAAAACAAAATATTCATTGTGCAGCTATTACTATTGTAGCGTCTCTCTACCATGCTTTACACCTCACTGCTGCTGACTTCCACCACCACCTGAGCCCTACAGTACAACTATGTTTCAGTGTTTAAAATCAACAATTGTTTTTTTTTCTCATTTCAGCAACAAGGAAAAATTGGAGTGACTTTCAACATCGGCACAGTGGACATCACTGTGCAGGAAAGTACACCAGTGAATGATGGGAAGTATCATGTTGTCCGTTTCACCAGGAATGGTGGCAATGCTACGCTGCAGGTGGATAACTGGTCCATCAATGAACACTTTCCAACAGGTACAACACTCATTAATCTATCTATTCTAAAACTACACATATTATTGTACGTCTCAACTTTAGGCTTCATGAATGCAGGTGAAACAGCTTCAGTTATTGAAAGCATCACGTTTCCTGTCAACAAGACAGGCCACTGGACAGGATCTGCATCCAAAAGAAGAGCAACATTTACCATTACATTTACTACAGCTGTTCGTGTGTGTGTTTTGCTTTCTACCATGAATTATGAAGTGACAGCTGTGTGACTGTTCTGTGAACTCTGTAACTCTCAAAACTTATTAGATTAGGCAATATGACTTAGCTGGAAAATGGCTGAGGAACATGCCTTAAATTTTTGATGGAACATAACTGTGTATATAATGATAAAAGCAGGGCTTCCTGAGCTTTATTACACTTATAAAGCCCGTCATCTGCTGTCAAAAATAATAGTTTATTATGATTATTTTTGGAGTAGTATTTTTGGGCTTTTTGAAAAAAGCATCAAGAGTGAAACAGATGTCTGACAACCTTCCAACAGGAAATATAAATATAAATTCTGTAAACTTTTAAGCACTGTTGCTTCAGATCTCACATCTAAATGTACTAATGTCTGGAATTATGAGGCCCGGCACAAACTGTTATAGTTTTCCCTAAAGATTAAGCAATTTATGCTCCAAGTGGGGATGGGCTTTTGAAGAAATGTCCTTAATCAATCATCAGGAAAATTAACAACCATTTATTGATCCATTGTTAATATGAAAAATTACATTGCCAGACAATACTAAAGAGAGTTTGCATTCTCTAAATTAAATCTTAAACAAGACAGTCAACGTTTATTGTGTATTGAACAGAACCAAAAAATATGTGGCATGTCAAGTTAATAAGAAATAAAAAAAAATACAACAGTACAAATGCTACTAATAATTTATTATTTAAGTAATTAGATAATAAATTCACATAAAGTGAATATTGAAAATTGTAGAAATGTGCAATAAGTGAAAAGTTATGTGTGCAGGTCCACCACATGCAGCAGGTCCAGGGTTCTGTCAATCCACTGCCCACAAATGAATCAAAGGGGAGAGTCTTGTGCAGTTGAAATGATGATGAAGGATGATGAAAGTTGTGTGACAGCAGTCTTGTATGGACCTAAAGTCTCTGGAGTCTTAACCTAGATTGCCAGGTTAACAGAGGTGGATGTAAAAAAAAACAAAACAACAACAACAACTAGATGGATAAAGTGCAAGACCCACTAATAGTGCTGGCATAGTCCCACTCCTAACATTTGATGTCTGGGTTGCAGAAAGTTGTAAATACCAACAGCAACCTTTAGCTGTCCACTGCAACTGCTAGAATATGAGCACTAAAATTTCACGCACTCTATGGGGTACTAATGATTTCAGTCACACTGTAGGAGCATGACAGCATCCATCAGGATGGGGAATTGTTCAGAGGCACTGACGAGTGCATCAGATCCTCCCGTATCCTCTCATTCATCAGGATTAGAGCAGTGTAGATCACAGGTTACGGCTCAGCCTACATTTTATTAAAGAAATGTAATATTTCAATTTGATTGCAAAATTACAGTAACATCAACTCATGTTAATTTTGGCAACACTAATGTCTAGAGATAAGTTGTAGATGAGTGCATGAATAACCGAAGTTTCTGATGTTTGGTGATGAAGAGAGTTTTGAACATGTGTTCCTGGAGCTGAGGTTATATTTCTGCGAGAACTTGTTCATGTTTGACATGTTTAGAATTTTTAAACTAGATTCGTAATCATCAGCTTTTGATGTCAGTCAGGATTATTCCTCTAACATTTAGTTTTGCCAGATTTAGTATTTTTAGAGTCTCCTTACTCGTAGCTGCAGAAAAAACAGTAAAATTGGGCATCACTGCTGGATTAAAGAATCTAAGCAATAAAGATATATTTAGTGTGATTAACTCTGCATGTAGCTCCGTTTTAAAACAGAGTCAACACATGCAGCAAAACAACCCCACTGATTTATATAAATGTGCTGCTTGATGTGATTTATCACGTAATCGTAAAGTCTTTTGTTGACGGATTTAGATTTTATCCTCTCAAGTTAACCTGCTCCAATAGTTGTTTACTACAGGAACAAGTGAACCATTGTCATAGGACTTAAAACCCAGAGTTAAACTTGAACTTACCTAAATAACCTTAAATCCTGCTTTGTAGTACAGGCCTCATGTGCAAGTTTCCAGTGACAGCTATAATATATTTGTTTTGCTTAGTATCTACTCCACCCATTTTGTAGCAGCTGTAGATTTGTTATGCCAGTGGTGACATCACATTAACCAAAGTTTCTGTTTACTCTTCCTTGAGTAAAACAGCTGAATACGATGAGCTGCTGTGATGACAGGGTTAGAGCCCCCTGTTCTAATCATTTCCATCCAGAAAATTTAGTGTTGTCTCCCAATAATAATTTATTCTGTTTCATTGAAGACCAAAAATTATTATACCAGGCTAATAAAAATGTAATCCCCAGATAAAATAATTTAAATGCTTTGTAATTGTTGGAGGAAATTTGATATTTCCTCCAGGTGACTTGATGCTGATGATCAATAAATGTCTTTATAAATGTCTTTGTAAACTTTGAAGGGAACAGCGACCTTGAACGCTATCAAATGGCCAATAAGAAAATTCCTTTCAAATACGCCAGACCAGTAGAGGAGTGGCTACAAGAAAAAGGTAACTTCAAACCAACATGTTTCTTCTCTTATGTCTGTTCGCTATACTGAGATAAAGGCACATTGCCTTTATTTAACACTTAAATACATATTATTTAGTGTTTTCAGTGACACTCCCCAGTGTCCTACATTGATGCATGGTTAGAACTTCACACAACATAAGGATTGTTGGTGTCACAAGCTTGAACATGAATATAAACCCATGGAATAAACCTTAAATTGAATTTAACAAAAATATTAAACTAAATAAGTGTCAATAATTTAACTAATAAACTGCAATTAATTCACTATATAATTAGAATTACTGAATGAATGAATGAATAAGTTCTAGTAATGCATTGAGAAGAAACCAGGTGTTTTATATATATATTCATATAGTCACTGAGGGTCCTATTTTGAATGGGCAAGTGCAACAACCAGAGCAAAGGTCTAAAATGTTGTGTGTCATCTTAGAACTAATCTGCCAGTCTGGAGTGTTTGTGTCAGTCAGCGCCAAGTGCAAAAAGGCTTTTTTGATGAATAAACACAGGCTGAGTCATTCACAGTAAGGTAGGACAACAATGAATAAACAAACACTTGAGTTAGGTCATCTTTACACTACATGGTTCAAGTAACCCAATTCAGACTTTTTCCTCTCAAGTGGGCACAACAGGAAGAAATAGCATGAAATTGGATATTGTGATTTAAGTCTCCTTCGTATGTGGAAATAAATCAGATATGAATCTGATATCTGCCAATATGTCTGTAATCTAAACAGACAGATCGGATATCTCCTGGCATTGCAAGTTCTATGTCATCAATAATGCAACCATTTTGATCATAGCGCTGATACCCGATGTAGCAGCAATCAATGATGTACAGTATACGCCCAGTATTGACATTTCACACAAGGAAAGCAGGTGTAATGCAGATATCAGATATGGGTCACTTCTTATAGAACATGTAAACAGACAGTCAAGAAAAATTGGATATAGCCTAGACGACAAATTGGAATTGGGCATCAAGACCTGTAGTGTAAAGACAGCCCTAAACTCCTGTTTGAGCTTCTTACAAAGGATGTCTGTGAAATTATATTTATTTATTAGTCATTTACACGCCTACTTTAATTCAACTTTTTTTGGATTGGCCACTAAAATTAAAAGAGAATATCAAGGTAAACAAAAAAAACACTACCTGCTGAAGCACTAGTTGTCCTGGTTGTTGTGCCACCCTTAAAATACGGCCCTTAGTTTTGATGTTAATGGTTTTCTGCTTTTCTGAAAACATCATACATCTGGATGTCCCCTCTAGGACGGCAGCTGACGATTTTCAACACTCAAGCAACAGTTGCGATCGGTGGCAGTGATCGTGGGAGGTCCTTTCAGGGCCAGCTGTCCGGCCTTTACTACAATGGCCTCAAGGTGTTGAACATGGCCGCCGATAGCAACGTTAACATCAAGATTAACGGCAGCGTGAGGTTGGTAGGTGACGTGCCCAGTGTGGCCGGCTCAGCCAGGACCACGGCCATGTCTCCAGAGATGTCCACAACCTTCATTGAGACCACAACCATGATGTCCACCACTACCACACGGAAACACAGATCCTCTTCGACTGTACAGGTACTGGTTCACTAATAAATAACTTAACTTAACTTAATTAAATATGGAATGGTAAATAGTAAATGGACTTTGCTCATCAATAAGTAGTTTTGAGATTCAAATTGTCATGATGAAAACAAGAACCTTTTGTCCTTTTGTCAACACATTACAGTATCAGTAACTGATAGAAAGACAGACAAGTGAACATGTTTCAATGAACAATTTCTGAATGCACTGAAGCTGCAATGAAGGTTAACAAGATTAACTGTAGTTGATGCAACAAGAGTGGTTCTGGACTTACTGAGATGAGTCAGTCTGCATTACTGCAGTGCAGAGTGACAGGGACACCTTGCAAGATAGTACACTCTTAATGCATAGGCTACCTGCCAGCACTTCAGTTTCCTGTGCTCTCCTCTTTTAGTTTTTCCAGGGAAATGCATGTAATTTTCACGGCTCTCAATCTTTATCTACACAATCCACATAGACACGTACAATTTCAACCCGGCTATCAAGGCAATATGGGAACCCACCATTCAATTTACTGTAGTGGTGCATGGAAAAACAAGCAGGCAGACATATGTAGGCTAATTGTGTGTAATTTTTGTCTATTAGCCGTGTAAACTATCAGTGACTTATTTAAACACCTACTCAGGCGAAAAGAAATCTGCTGCAGTTATCAGTGCTTTATTTAGCATCTTCGGAACAGCTGAACTACCATATTCCTGCACACAAGTGCACCTGTACTTAGCTCTTAGTGCCCCAAGCAGCTGATCTAGGGCTAATGCTTTTCCATATCCTCTAATTCCAATAAAGCCTTTAAGAAAGCCACTATTAACTGTTTCAGTTAGATCAAGCCCCTTCACTTAAAAAAAAATGAAGTTGGAACCTGCTACACATTGCCTTTCCAGACTTGTTATACTGTATATGTATATATCCCATCATTTAATATATTTGATAAATAAAAACATAAAACCAACACATTTAAACATGCATCTAAAAGAAGTCCAAAATACCCCCCAAATGAAACCACAAAACTTCTCCCTCTATATAGGACTTATAAGTCAACAGCTGTGATGTCCTCTAAGGTCTGCTGTTCCTCTCATGGATGCAGCTCCACCAGTTCAGCTAACAGTTACAACATCCTCAACCATCTGGTACCATGTGGCCACACCACTGATTGATTATTACCATCGGTCTGGCCACACAGCGAGCCCATTCTGCTAAGTTAGATACTCATGCTTTTCCTTAGAGGTAACTCCTGCAGTTACCCTCATGAAACAGACCCTGCTGCACTGTCAGCTTGTTGTCTCGTCTGCAGCAGCCGTTGCTCAGGTTGCGACTCGGCTCTGTCATGTCGGCTGTGTCGGGCTACGAGTCTGTTGTTGCAGTGTTTCCTCCTCGTTGCCCACCAGCAGTCCCCAGCTGTTGCTCATCTGCTGATTACAGCCAGGCCATTCAGTGTCTGTGCCCCCAGCGGGCCGTGGGATACAATATTAAAGCATGCAGTAGTCTGGCTGGGCCATAATGTAACGCTGAAAACTTACCAGAGGAGTATAAAGGGATAGTTCAACATTTTAAAATTAATGCGAAATCGCTGATGCGCATTCCCGTCGGGGGCAGTCTCTGCATTTGCCTCAAAAACAACTCTGTCTTGTAACGTTCCATTATTATCTCATAGCGTGGTGAATGTGCAGGTCACAACTTGTCCACCAGAGCGTTTTGGAGTTGTTGGATTGTGTATTTGATGAGTTTGATGAGGGAAACCAAGACATCATATGAGCCTCTGTAGGGTAGCTCTGAGCAGCTTGTGGCTCTGCTCCGCCATTCTAAAAATAGCTAGCACCGACTATTAAAGGTAATGAACCTAATCCTATAAAGATATAGGGATTATGGTAATGGGCCAATTTGCCAAAATGTTGAACTATCCCTTTAATTAAAGCATAACATAACCATGCAGCAACTACACACATTTGTCTTCAGGTCATTTCATAGTATCTCTACTGGATAAAGGTCTGGGATCTGACTGGACCAGAAGGTGGATTCTTTTTTTTAGATTAATTTTGATATTTAGGCTAGTGGTCCTGCTCCATCACTCAGCTTCTAGAGCTTCAGCAGGTGGAGAGACACCCAGACAGTATCTTGTAATAGACCTAGATAAACCTGAGATCTAAATTATCCTTGTGATTAAGTTTACCCTACAGATGTGTTTTAGCGAGAGGAGAAGCCTACAGGTGCTTAGGGATTTAGTTTGACTCAGACTAGGGGCTTCTTCCCCTGCATGTGTAAGACCTGATGGTTTATAATACCATCTGGTTGTTTTCAATTGTAATTTTAGGGGAAAAGTAGTTTACCCCTGTTTTCCCAAGCCTGATAATACGATAATGATCAAATCTATCCTCAGTGAAGCCAACCACCAGATACTGTTTTGTAGCCTCATGCCAACAAGGTGCTATGAGGGCACTCAATATATTACAAAACTTCTACTGCAGTATACAGTAAAGTAGCAATACATCAGAAAAAGTTCCCAAGTATAATCTATGTATTGTTATTTCAACAAGAATCGACCACAAATGGTTTGTCAGTGGTGTTTCTGTTTCTGGGATTCAGTGTGACACTATTACAATCTACTCTATGTAATTAGTGAGAGATGGACGTCCCATTTTTTCCATTAGGTTTAGGCATACCTCTGCAAAATCCAGAATAATGTACAGAATTCTCTCAGCATTATCTACTTGTTATGAATTCACCAGGTGTCAGTCAGTAGCTGTAATCTGTGTCTGGCTCCATGTAATTTAAATCTTTCCCAGCGTGTTTCAACAGAGGGTGAACAGGATTAAGCAGCTGGTATGCCATTCTCTTTTACTATTGGCTTCTCTCAGTCTCATTTGAATCTGCACCTCTTCTGCTGAAGTTCACATGGATGGTCCAGGTAGCACCACCCTGAAGTCTGCAGTCAGTATGTGCATTGTGTGTCACAACAGTGTCAGAGCCTGTTCCTTGTCTTGGTACAAAGGGAACTTAGTAAAGTATTTCCCTGGGTGCTTTTTGGCCTGGCGGTGGATCTGTAGCTTCTTTGGGAAATGATCTACACCCAGGATGTTTTGCAGTAGTTTCTTCCTTGTACTCTGGTTTTAAAACATATCACCTACTGGAGAGATTTTCTATGTATATTTTCCACTTATGTTGGGCAAGATGACTTGACAAGTTATCAACATAGCTAACTGTCAATCCTGTTCAGACTGCTTTCCAAATCTTCTTGCTAAGCTGTAGTAACTGACGGGAGGGTTACACAGGAAATAGGTTAACCTTGAGATGATGTTTTTGTTCAAATATTTTTTCCCAGGTGACAGTTTAACATTCATGCTTTTCCCCTGTCTTTGTGTGTCCTCTTTGTTGTTTTTTTTGCTCTTTATTTGTTTTTGTTGGGTTTTCTTTCCGTTTGGGTATCTTTGCTGTGGCTGTGACCTCTGATGACCAACGTTCTGCCCATGAAGCATACGGCAGATGACATTGTGTCATCCGCAGAGTGTTCGAGTGATGACGAAGACCTGGAGGAGTGTGAAACTAGCCATGCAGGTGGGCTAGGTTAGTTTGCATTTGCTTGCTTTCTTTGTGCTTTCATTCATCTGCACCAAAGGATCGAGATATCCTAAAAGCATCAAACCCCCATGGGTGGACAAAGTGCAACTTCATGAAACGGCCAATATAGCAGCAGTAGCACACATTAGCCAATCCAGGAGAAGATGGATTATTTAGGATCCATCTCAAATTGAAAAAAAAAAATGAAAAAAAAAAACCTAAACTTCAACAACCGCACATTTAGTTGATTTTATAAGTTCCTAATTGACAACAGTAGAACAGAAGGCAATCCACATCATGAGCTACACTTGCTCATGGGGTCGTCCAAAGTGGTTAACATGGTCACCATACAGATTTTGTCTGCTGAGAAAAATAATGAGGGTTTTACATGTCATCACAATATGCAAAATTTGTATGATGGTGAGCCATGTTCTCTACACTGATGCTGCAAAATGTGTCACATGGTGTTCAAGTCCACTGTGTCTACCACCATTCACGGCTCTACAAGTTTTCATTTTTAAATAATACATTTTGCCAATTTTTCTTTCTTTTTTTGTTCTCAAAGTTTGTTTTCATCTTTCAGATATTGTGCTGTCTAGACTACATTGATATATTTTACTTTTTTGTTTTCATTTGTGTTTTTCCATAGAGGCTTGCATTGGTACATGTAATAGAAAACAGATATCATTGAATTTCTGTGTACAAGCTTTTTTTTGGGTCACACTTTTGCTTTTAGGTGTACTTGTTATTCTGTCTTTTTTGTATCTAAATATTAGAAATCCTAAAATGTTTCAAGCATTGTGACAATAACTCAGAGAATCAGTTTGAAAGAACTTGGGAATGTCCATAATTTAGCAACACAACTGTTGTGTAGAACAGCAAACAGCCATATTGTCAGTAACCATAGAATTGTATTTAACATTTTCAGAACATATTTTAGTTTCTGTAGCCTGGTGTGTTCTTTATTATTATTATTATTATTATTATTATTATTATTATTATTATTATTATTATTATTATTATTATTATTATTATTATTATTATTATTATTATTTATGTATTCATTCATTTATTTTTTATTAGTTTAATACATCTTAGCTATTAAAACACTGTTTTCCCACTGTGATACCCATCCAGACAGATTTAAGTAAACTAAACAAGAGCTGGTAATAGGTGTAAACGATTGAAGAAAAAGGTAAGGACCCGGATTGACATATAACTTATCACATAATAGAAATGTCATAATGCTCCGAAAAATGTCCGAAAAAGTTAAATTTTCTAGGCCCTACAAGCAGACCTTCAGCTTATATTTGTCATAAATGGTGGTGCTGCAAATAAACAAACCAGCCTCAATTAGTGAGTTTCACACTGTGACTTTTGCTCCATTAGCATCAGAAAATAGCTTAAAATGAGGACCTGTAGTCCCATTTCTAATAGTCACATTAGAGTTTAGTGCTGTTCTGTTGACAGTCAGTAGGCACCGATCTATTTAAGGTCATTCCCAGGTTGTTTCAAAGAGTGTGAAAGGTTGTGGTGTAAATGAGTTTAAAGCTGTGCTGTCAGGCCTGATTTTCTTGGGGATTTGTGAAGAAAGACAAAGACAGGGCCCCAGTCATCCAATCATGTGTTTACACAGAAATTCACACCATTCTAACACTTACATCACTTTGACGATGACAACGGCATGCTTTGATTTTAAATTTCCTTTGTTCTTTTGAAGAGTCAATGCTGTTTCCTATTTTGGTTTATGTTTTTTCTGAATTTTGTTATCAAGACATTAATTCCCATCTGTTTGCCAATTTATCAAAAAAAACAAACACTTTCTTTTGTTTTGGTTTCATCATGTGTGGTGTGATGTTTTGGTGGGCGACAATTGTTTCCACATATGTTTTGACCACCTGGCTTTATACCATGCAGCTTTTGATAAAAAAAAAAAAAAGGAAATAAAAAGGCAAAAAAAAATTTCTTGCCATTGACATTTTTTGTCACAAAAATTCAACATGTAATTTATGGCTGATGTAACTCAAACTTTGTTATTCTTCAGTCTTCCAGTGCCTTCCCCTACCAACCAACTTTCCAATAATACAGTATACTGTATTTGATCATTTTAGTGTGGATGGCATCAAAGGATTTTTTCTTGCCACATATTCATGTCTTTTCCATTTTACATACAAATTCTTGTATTTACCACTTGCTAAATCATGGCACCAGTGCTTGGTAGCATGATTCAGTAAACTCTTCAACTCATTCTCTGATCATGTCTTTGCATGCGTTTTGATTGACTCCATGCTCCTGCATTTAGACCGACTTAGTTGCTTTGTCTGCATACATTTTTCAGTTGGAAATCTTTTTGGCGGTCCTAGTATCATTGAATGTCATTTATCTTACCCCATACTGTCTTTATTTTGTCAGTGTGGCTGTTTGTCTGTTTGGTTTGTCTGGAGACGTTATCAAGTGATTCTGTTCTCTGTTGTAAATCTGTGTTTTCTTACCTTTCTATCAATTTCATAAGATGGCAAATAAGAGGAGTTTACTGACTGCTGTAAACTATTTATTATTTTTCTTCCTGGAGACCATACTTTGAATTGCACAATATGATTTCAGTATAAAACAACCTCTGACAGTTCATTCCTTAAATTAGTCACTCATAAATCATACTCTATATTTAATGTCATAATTAAAACAACACACCAACAGCAGATCATTTACCTATGTACATTATCATATTTAAGAGAAATTAAGCTGCTAAAGTTGTAACAGTTTTATGTATGAGTCATTGTGAACACAACTTGATGTGAAATGCACATCAGCTACACTTTGAAATGTCTTATTTTATCATATTATAATCAAAACATGTGTTTTGAATCATGGTTGTTAGCAGACCCCTTTTAAGATAATATATGACCACATACAGTATCAGATGCCATAGTTTAAACATGCCATACATTTTTGATATAATCCCTGGCCTTTAGGCAGCTGTGTGTCTCCACTCATTTTTACTTGAGCGTAGTTGTCAGACATGTGCCATCTTATGGAATTCCTCTCTTCTTCTATATATTTACCTACATGTGGAAAGCATGTAGGTAGCAGTACACAGAATATTGAATTATATTATGTCAAAAGACACTCTGGAGATAAAGCTGGTATCCATAATATCACTCAGTAAGTAAGTGTCCATGTCTTTCTAAATTTGGAAGGAATGAATGGAAAAAAAAAACATGCAACTAACCACAACCCCTCGCACATTATGAGCACAACTTAAGTATCATTTTTCTCTACCTGCAAACAGATTATTATGCATTAAGTGAGATTTTATTGTTGGTGTGTTTTTAGTGATTAATGTTAATGAGAACATGCATGAATACCCTGTAATCTACTGTAGTGATAAAATGCTTTTGAGAAATATTGATCAGCTGGTCGTAACTTGTCAGTTCACATCTGTCATGGTCGACAGTGCCAATAAATGAGAGGATACATGTGCTACGCATTTCCATGCATCACGATCAAATTTAATTGGCCTGAGCAACTTTTATTTGGACAGTTGTGATCAGCTGTGAGCTTCACCTCTACCAACCACATCTCCTCCATCAAACAAGGCCACAACATGCACAACATGTGTTATGGATATCAGCTTTAAACTTGTCTTTTGACTCTTAATCATAGTTGAACCCTATATAAACTGCATCCCACATTATAGTACATAACACAATAATATTAGTATATGTTTTGTGTTTTTATTTTGTTCCTGTTATTAATTAAACTTGAGCTGTGTCCCAATTGCATACTACACACAAATTTGAATTGGAGTTGTTTCAGGGTTTAGGGGTGAAAAGTGATCAACTGACAACTTTGTGATGATAATGGACACAACTGTGTCAAGATATATAGAGAACTGGTTGCAGTTTGCATACAGGACATATCATATTGTTTGTTGCTAGTGGAAAATTGGATATGATTGGTTTATAGTAAGGGATTGGGACACAGTGACTGTCTGAGATTTTTCTAACATGAATCAGTCTTACCTGCCCTCAGTTTGCTGTGTTGTTTCTTTTCTACTTTCCCTAAATGCAACTTACTTTAAGCATGCATCAACATCCTACAGTACAACTAAAACAAAACCAAAAATTAATAATAATAACAACCCATTCTTAGCCAGTACCATCTCTCTCTGGTGTATGCCCCAGACTGCTGAGGCAGTTCATGTTTAAAGACTAACATTACAGACAGATTTATCATCAAGAAACACATGAAAGAGGAGCCCGTCTTCTAGTCGAGCACCTCTCTCAACAGTGTCTGTTTTCTATTGTGTGCATCTGGTTGTAGTGTGTGCAAAATTTTAAATGGCTTTGTTCTTTCATCTCAACATATGTCATTTGGTAATTTATACTGGTCTTATTTTTTTTGCATTTATCCAATTGATCACTGGCATTTTGTTTCTGATTATGGTTTTTGGCTTATTCACTATATTTGGTTTGGTTTTTTTTGTCAATCGGATAATATATAATATCACACTGTGAAATATATTTTGATATAATTTGACTTTTTTGTGATCTGGAACTACTTCAGAGACTAACTTGTGGGTTTTAATTCCTGCAGCACAAATGATATGACAAGTAAAACTATCTACAGTAATAAACACCTGAATGATCACCTCAAACACTGGCACTATACTGTATATATATAAGCCCACAAATTAGGTGAAGCAGTTCCAGATCCACCTCTCAGATATCTTCCATTTTTACAGATATTTTTTTAATATCCTGACAAAATAAATTATTCTTTGCTGAATGATATTTTGATTGTAAGGAAAAAAAAACAAATGAATTGCATGGCTAAGAAGTTGCAGTTTAGGGTTTGTCAGACTTGTCAGTGTTAGATTTCTTCTGTTCTTTTTTGTAGATGGGCATTGCTCATTGTTTGTATATCCCCACCCTTCCTTACAGCCAAAAGCTCTAATGCCGCCCGACCGCTTCGTACTGCCTTTACATGGACATGGCAACTGACTTACACTGTCACCCTCATCACCCTCATTTCCTATGTAGTGTTTTCATAGGTCCCACCCCTTCTTCACCTTCTCCCTTGTCTTTAGAGATATTAAACTAGTCATCAATCCATTCTACACTAAAGAACAAATGATAATTTAAGCAAAAACTGTAACATAAATAGATTTTAGATAATGCTGAAGTCTATTGCAATGAAAAAAAATGTAGATACACATTTTTTGTAAAAGCAAATTATTTACCAGGAAAAAGCAAAACATGAAAAACAGAATTATGGTGTTTATTTTTATGTGGTGTGGATGTATGTGTTGTTGCCTCCCTGTACCGTCATCTTTTAAGATAGAAGACACTCTACAATGGAGAAAAATACATTTAACGGTACCAAGTGGCTATATTCTTACACATTTTTTTCCTTTGTAAATTCCTCTCTTCATGCCTAAATCATGTGGGCAATTTGTTGATGTAAGTTCACAATATATTGTATGTATGTTTGCATTCTCTTTTGATTGTTTTTTTGTTTTTTTTTCCAAAAGATGCGGTTTGTTAAATATGAGGAGTGGAGCATCTCAAATGTGAACTCTCCTTGTTTATCTCACAGTGAAACCAAAGCAGCTAATGAGCCTGGTGGGTGTTACATGTAGCAACTTAAGCACTTTTACATAAAACTATATATGAAAAATTAAATAGAAGCTCTCTATGAACACGATTTGCTACATGTACTACCTGCGGAGGTCCTTAGAGCTCAACACACTGCAACTGCAAAAATCATGCAAATACACAAACATTATGCAAATTCAGAAAACGTCTTGTTGAGTTTGACAACACATGTGCTGAATACAAATTAACAAAGGAACTGCAAATGCAGTCCAACAACACAATGGCGGTGTTTCCAGCAGACATGGAAGGGTCTGTCTCTCTATCAGAATAAATGTGAATGTTATCAACCTGCTGGGACACGTTTGATATTCAATAAGCCTGGGTGAATCCAGATGAACCTACTACCAATTTCATTTCATTTTGCAGTTCCATCTGGAGAGGAAGCCGTTCAGTGCGACTTCCAATTCCCTGAAAATTGGGGAACCATTCCCAAACAGTTTTCTTTTACATAGGCGGGCTTAATACAATGATAACAGAGAAGCGACGCCTAGCAGCTTTTGTCAATGTGCAACATGGCGGCCACTGAAGAGTAGCTATGGTAATGTCCGAGTGTCTGTAGACACCAGCAGCTGCCTTCAGATTTTCTTTGAGAAACCTTTGAGATGCCGTTACAAGAGAGCCATCGCTCCTGCAAAACTACAATAGCTACATTTGTTAACATGTTTTCCGTCGCTCTGCACACAATTATCTGGATCCTTGCTGATTGGTTGGATCAATGCTCTGATTGGCTAGATGATTGCACTGATTGGTTTGAGGTCTATTCACCTCATACAGAGGCATTTTGATCTACATCCTTTGGTCATGCCTCTTGGATGTTGGAGGTTTATACACCTTCCCCAGGCCCTCATGAGATTGTCATTAGCAAGGCTATGCAATGCTTAAACTTAAAAAGTTTGACATTTGACACCACAATTAGGCATTGGATAAGTCCAACCAAAGTTCACTTTAGAGTGTCCCCTGAGACACAACGGTGCATGTGCTGTCACACTGCTGAACTTTTCTGAAGTTGCTGTATTAGCATGTGTTTTCCTAAGTTTCAGTGTGCTGGACTCTAAGGGCCAATATAAGTACCTTTTATGGAATCTATACTAAATCAGAGCTAATGTGAGCAAATGAACGTCTGAGGCAGCACTTTTCTAATGTTTCAAACTGCATCTCTGATCAAGCTGTGACGTTGACATTCTAAATCTTTATATTGTTTGAATATATAGAATAAAATAGCTTTGGTTTGAGCTACGAAGTTGTGTGCTTGTGAATGTTTATGTTGATGTTTGTGATGATTTTTTCATTACGTTTTTTTTGTTTTGTTTTTAATTGATATGGAATATACATCCAAGTTTCCGTGTGCAGATGCTTTGACTGTGCATATTTTTCATGTCAATGGTAATTTGAATGTCCACTCCTGTGATACCTGCTTGAGAACAAATTATATAAGTACATTATTAGCCTATGTAAAATCTATTTTTATTATCTATTATCCATGAAAGGAATAGTACTGATGTCAGTTTAGTATGTTGGTCCACACTTACAACATAATCTACAGAGACTGAAGGGCGTAATACAGTAATACATACAACAGTACCACAGTGCATCATTATTATAGTGCATTGGAAGTATTAGAACAGATTATCTCAACATACAGAAGCCTTTTCTGTATTTAATAACAGTTTTACTGTTAATAATGCAAGTAAGGTCCTAGGTCATGCTTGTATGTATACATGGATATAAGTGCACTGGAACTATTATTGCAGTTAGTGCATTATTTGTTCAGAATTTCTCCTAAGGGGTGAATAAATAAATAATCTACTTTACTTTGTGAAGCAGAAATAAACATGATTCAAGAAAGTTTTTAGCAACGGCACAACAGAGTTTATATTTCAGTTTCAACTTGGTTTGCTCTTGAAATAAAATTGGTTTGATTGAATCTTTTTGAACAAAAGTCTATGTTTTGGTTGATTTGTTAGGGCATCTGACCAGTTCACTACAAATACCGGTTCAAAACATATTACACAGAATAATTCACATGGGGTGAGCATTCAGGTGACTTTGCTCTGCCACTGACATTGTGTAAACTTAAAGTTATAGTTAAACAGGCTTCTCTTGGTGACAGAGCTGCTCTTAAATCACCTATGTCTTTTTTTTCAATGGCAATGGTACAAATAAACCAAATAACTAGTTGCCTTCTTCAAAATGATTCATTACTTGTTCATAGAGTGGGTTCAATGGAACTACTAGGGAAGGTTTGTATGAAACCAAAAAGAACACATTTGTTGGCATTGAATTTTAGATCACAATGTGCATTTATTGTGGCATAAGCCTTCATGGGCGATTTGCACATGACAATTAATTTATCATATAATTACTGTTTGTATTGTAACAAAACAGTACCTAGAGTGTTCATCCAATTTTACATCAGTCCAGTTTCACCAAGTTGTTTTCTCTTGAGTACAAACAGATTGTAAAAATCAAATAAAGAACAACTGGATGTAAATTAAAAAAAACAGTCAAATCTTAACTTGAACATTGACCCACTGAACAGCTCTCCATCTGAGAAATGTTTGTAGAACTATAACCACACTGTTCTGTAGTTCTGTAAAAAGCAAGAGGTTTAAGATGATCTGAGCCACTGCACTTTGTAATTTCAGTCACAATGGAAATCTCTGATCTGTTTTGGCTAATACATTAAACTTTTATCTAAATTAATGTTACCGCACGTGCTCTTAAATTAAGGTAGATTAAACTTACACTTTTTTATTCAATAAAGAGAAAAATAAAATGAATTGTAATGGCTACTGTATCTTTTTGACTGTAATTCTGCTGAAGATCTTTCCATCAGTATTTGCACTTAGAGTTTGAGATTGTTTCCTTTAAATGTTTCTTAAATGAACTTGAGAAAGAACCTCGAAGACTGAATTTAAAGGAAACTTTAATATCTCTGGCTCATCCTTATACACCTCTTAAACCTTTTGAAATTCATATCAGGAATGTGTCTTTTCTTACGAGATGCTTAATTAGCACTCTTAGATTGATATGCCAAGTATATTGTAATGAGTTTGGCTTTAGCCGTTGCCTGTTTTGTTGATTTAATAAAATTCCCATGCCCCCACTAACCTGTCTGTCTCCAACCCCAGGAGCTGAGTTAGACATCCCAGTACTTGAGGATCCATTAGCGCACCCCTCTGTAGCTCCTCGTACACCCTTCATCCCCACTCCCTCTACCCACCACCCACTCCTCGCCATTATTGAGACCACCAAAGTCCCTGTCCAAGGCCACTGAGGCGGGGGTACCTTGCTTGTCGGACCGAGGCAGCGATGATTGTGATGATGATGGCTTGGTGAAATTGGGGTCTGGCTCTGGGGAAGCATTCAAGTCTAACCTGCCCCCTACTGATGATGAAGATTTTTACACGACCTTCTCCTTGGTAACAGATAAGACCTTGTCCACGTCAGGCTTTGAAGGTGGCTACAAAGCTCATACACCCAAGACTTTTAGACTTAACAAACCAGTCTCCAGACGCAGTAGGACTACCACTACCGCTATACTACTAACTGCCTACCAGAGCCGCACCACCGCCACCTCTGCCTCCACCGCAACCCTCCACAATGCTCCGGCCAAACAGCCGGCTGGCAAAATGAATAACCGCGAGTTAAAACCCCAGCCAGACCTAGCGTTGCTTCCATTGCCCACATCCTTTGAGGTAGACAGCACAAAGCTGAGGGGCCCATTAATAACCTCCCCAATGTTCCGTAATATACCCACAGCACTCCCCACAGAGCCGGGCGTCAGGCGAGTTCCAGGGCCCTCGGAAGTGGTCCGTGAATCTAGCAGCACCACCGGGATGGTCATCGGAATAGTGGCGGCCGCTGCCCTGTGCATCCTCATCCTCCTGTATGCCATGTATAAGTACAGGAACAGGGATGAAGGCTCCTACCAGGTGGACGAGAGCAGGAACTACATAACCAATTCAGCTGTGCAGAGCAATGGTGCTGTGATGAAGGAGAAACAGCAGAGCTTGAAAGGCAGCAACAAGAAACAGAAAAACAAGGATAAGGAGTACTATGTGTGACTGTGAGACTTTTGTCAACACAAGAGAATGAAGAAAGAAAGCACTAATCACTTATCAGTTTCCTCGTGAGGAGCTATGACAAATGATGGTATAACATGGAACTTGAATAATCCTATACTGTGCTGAGTAGTTGAACTGATGATATGTACTGTAATATAAAACACACTTACTATTGTAAGCATAATGGCAAGGCTAAATAGCAACATTAGAGATCTTACTCTTCTATCTGGTGAGAGACATTATCAGTATAGAAATATTTCACAGCTACAGCATTCTCCTAAGTGACTTTTAGAGCTATGTGATCCTTGGCATTAACAAAACACTTTTGGTAAAAATGTTAATTATGAAAAGGTTCATAATCTTCTACATTTTCAGCATGTAAACAACATGTAGTGCTCAAAATGAGGAGTCAAGCACATAAACATGGTCAAAGTAAAAAAGGATGCTGTATCAGAGTATGACAAATTTTATGGTTTGTACATTATTCAAGTGTGGTGATTTGCTTTTTTTTTTTGCTTTGAGCAAAAAAGAAAAAAAAAGAACATCAAGAAAAAAATATTTCTATATATCAAATGAAACCAAGGGAGCAAATTGTGCCATGGGCAGAACTCATAGACTCTGTTCACTCTGGCATCTGATATAGCACAGTGATTCTCATTATCTGACACTATGTAGAAAGGAGATGCTCCGATCTCTAAGTCAGGAGGACAGACACAGATTGTAAAATGCATGCCAGAGGGTAAAGTCCAGTCTACAGTGTTTTCTAAAATGCCAAAACTACTATTCAGCATCAGATAGGAATTTATCCCTACTCCCCCTCCTCTCTTTGAACCCTTCAAAATGATAACCATGGAAAAATGATCTCTCAAAGAAAACGGTGCACAGCCAGTGGTGGTTTTATCTTTTTGCAAAATTGTATGTTGGTTCATTGCATATCGTTCTCTTTTTCTATGGTGTCAGGAGGAAGACCAATGCAGTACTACAACACTGTTAACAAATGTGTATACAAAATAAATCAAATGTTGAAAGTGTGAATTCTATCTGCTGTCACAATCAGCTGTGTCAAAAAAAAAAACAAGAAATTTGTTTACATATTTTATTACACACTAGCTGTCGTACTTTGTAGGTAGGAAATTGTACATATCCATGACAGTTGTAATTTTTTAGTACCTCTATTGTACAGACTGAACATATGGTTTATCAGCGTATTTGACATGATGGAATCTATTAACTGTTACTTTACATGGAGAAAGACTTTAATCAGATTGTGGAGAATCATATTGATATTCATAAAGAATAAACATGTATTGTTAGCCTAGAGATCTAAGCAGAGATGTTTCTAAAGTTGCATGAATATTTAACTACTTGCAGTTGTCCAACAAATACAAGGTGCCCATCCTTCTGTATCATGGCTTTCTTGTTCTGGGTTATACTACTGTTATTTCTTTTGAAAGAGAATAAATTCAGACATGTGACAAGAAAGACAAAGAGGCTAATGGGTGGGGCTTTAGAGTCGAAGAAACAAGAGCTACAATGGCGTTTTTTGTCTGTTTGTTTTTTTTAAGTGTGACTGGTCACCTCAAATCATAGTCTTGTTACTTCTTTATTATTAGTTGGCATCTTGTTTTGACATTATTTTACTTACCCTTTATGTTGACATTTTGGGCCATTGTCATTCAATGATGTGGAGGTGCAGTCTTTTCTCTTGATTGGAATTCACATCTTTGTGTTACAATTGTTACATTCCACAACCTTTCTTCATCAGTTTGATAACAAATAAAATATTCTTTTTTTCTCTGATTTTACACTGTAGTCCTTGGGTAAATCCAATTCTGCAGTTCCTCGTGCAACATTGCATCTGACATTTGTACCCACTGTCAGTGTGGAATCATCTTGACTGAACAGCAGCAAGAATACGTGGCAGATTTCAAGCCCTTGGAAACATGGTTGTCAAACCTTCAGTTTTCTGTCCAAGCAATGATCGGCATGAGCTGAAAGAAAATACAGAACACATTCCTAATTATTCCATTTTTGAACAGAAGGTTATGTTGTGCAGTTAGACAACTTGCTGGCCAATACAATGTAATACCATGTTTAGAAAGGCCATTTACCAAAAATGTATTGTTTTATTTTCAAATAATTCCTGCAACAACGACCCTGATCAGACCTGGTATTAACACAGGTCTTCAGTGATCCAATCACAAGTGATCAGCTCTAAGTTTCATTTGTTCTCACCTGCTTTGAAATATTTCTCGACTGAATACTTGTGATTAGATCTTACTTCCAGCTTCACACGCCAATAAACAGGTATGTGCTGTTATCTTAAGCCAGTTGACAGATGGGTCAAACATGTGTACCTTATTGTTTCAGTACGACTATTTTGAAGAGTAAAACAGCATAACAATGCAGCATTCAATAACTTAAAGTCGTTGTTCGACCAAAGTTCTCTCAGTGTTCACCCCTCTAATATGTCACATTCAGAGATTTCCTCCCTCTTTAGAATTGTACAGTATGTCTGTAATACTATAATAATATGCCTTTTTTATCTTAGTTTTTTTTAGGTGATCCATTCATCCACTGCACTACATGTGGTGTAAGCTACAAGGGTAGAGAAGGCACATTGTACATACACCAACAGCAATGTTTCTATAATGGAAGAAATGTTTACAACAATTACAAAGGATAAAGACCAATGTAGAAGCTGTATTTTCAGACTACTATGATGCTGATGCAAGAAACCATAGATACACAAAGCTGCTCCTCTTCCCCTTTCTTTATACCCAGTAAATCTTCAGTGTTTGTGAACTTAATTTTCAAGATTTGGCGATACTGCACACTCTAAGCAACAATGTTATATTTGAATTAAGTGTTCCTACCTCTACATTGGAAACTTATGAGGCATATGTGTTTGTCTATTTAGAGTTTGCAGTGTTGGTAATGCTCTCTAAACCAAAGGTTTGTATTGCATTTCTGTTTTTCCTGAAATGTTAAATTGCAATGTGCAGCTCTGAGTGGAGTCAATAGCTGCAGGACATGAGTAAACTACCTGCCAATATGCCAGATTTGTAACAATTCCCTCAAGGTATTTGGGAGATAATGATTTCAAAAGAGTGGCGTAAATGGATGGACCTATTGCAGATGGAACCAGCAAATTATAATGCCTCTGGGCCTGGCTATCACCGGTGATGAGTCACAAAAATGATTTTTTATCAAGGTATCCATGTGTAATTGTATTTTGCAGTGACAGCAAGGATAAGATGACCTCTTGTAAGAAAACAGCTACAAACCAATCAATCAATTTCAATTTCAATTTATTTATTTGTTAATGGAGGACATTGTACAACAGTCAGCACTCCCTCCAAGGGGGTGCGGCTGTACCCAAGGCTGATTTACATTGCCAGTCCCCCTGCCGGGTGTTAGTAGGCACATTGCTCAGGAGGGAATTTCATATTCCTTGTTTTAAGAATTTGAACCTCTAATTAAGCTGAAAGTTAACACTGCTCCTCTTTTTGTGTCCATTACTTTTTGCCAACACCGCTTCTTATTAGCTGGCCAGCAATCACAGACATTGTTGACAGCTGAGTCAGTATCCCCCATTAACATCAAAGACATTAAGTAGTAAAATTACCAGCATGGTGAGTAAACAAACAAATAAATATAACTACCTCCATGTGAACACTGAACAAGTCAAACATTATGCAGCTTCTTTTAAAGTCTGACTTTGATAAGTTCATTACATAAAACGATACTCACGATTACACCATGTCTTAGGACAGTTCTATGATCTGTCGATTTTACTGTCCATACATCTCTGGGCTGAATTTGTTTTTTCAGAAGAATGAGTCATAGCCTACCTAGCCACGGAGTCAACCACACATCCTCACTTAGATAAAAGTCCTGTCCCTCCCCGGCTCAAGCATCTTCCTGGATCTCTCCTCAGCTACGAGTCCTAGCTTGGAATTTGTAGGAGTTCTGAGAGTTTTCTAAGAATCAGTGTCAATACAGCCCAATACAGGCCACAAGAGTGCCCTTAAAATGTACTAAATGTTTGAAACTTAGGGTTTTTTCCACAATTCTCCATGTAAAACTGTTCTGTCAAACTTTTACTGAGAAAAAGTGCAAACTCCTGAGCTAAGAGTGGAAATCAGTTTCTATTTCAATGTCATTTTTTATTTATTTAGTCACTCAGAAGAGTCACATTGATTATTAATGAAAGAACAGCCTGTGCCATGTGAAAACATCACCCTACCTAAAACTAATTACCTTAACTGAACGTACCTTGTAGCCTATTAGCCACATTGCGAGAAAATGTCCCCAACCATGTACACCCAGTGGAATATGATGCCTGCATGTGATAGATGATGAACACTATAATTAACAAGACCTAAAGCCCCCTCCCCTACACACACACACACACACACACACACACTGGATTGAATCATCTCTGGTAGCTCACACTGGAGCTTTACTCGGAAGGAAAACATTTGAAGTAGGACATTATTTTTCTTCCTACATTTTCAACACTCACAAAGGAAGAGTGACGATTTCCACATGCTCTCTCTCACACACACACACCCACCCACACACACACACACCAGGTACAGCAGTTAACTGAGACCACAAACCCTTGCAAATGTGGAAGTGATTATAGAGGCCACAGGGATCGATGGGTGGGGTCCCCTAGATATACACACATACTGTAGGTATACTCAGAGTGTGCAACAGACTTCCGTGCACACATACAATGTTCACATTTTATGGGTAAATACTGATAATGTGCTCAAAGATATTTCATTTTTACAATCACATTTACCCATTCAGACAGTGCTTTTGTCTATATCTATCACATTTCTACCTATTAAACCTCTCACATTTACAAACCAATGATACATCAGAGGTTCAGTATCCTGCCCAAGGATACTGAATTGGGCCTGTCCCAATATGCACATTCCATCACACTTACACCTTGGGCACTTGGCGTGTGCGTTCATGGGTTTAATGTAAGTGCGCAAGTGTGTCCCATTTCTCCAACGACCAAAAGTGCAGCACGCTTGATTTGCACTTTACCCACACTTACGCTAAGACCGCATCAGAGCGGTATTTGGCCAAGTAGAAATCCCACATTGCACCAGCTGGTGAAGTCTGCCTTCACCAGGAACCACAAGCCACAAATGCCATTGAATACATTTCAATAAAATGAATTTGACTCTCTCTATCTCATAATTATGACTTTTAATCTCATATTTTATATTCTTTTATCTCATGTTTTTCGGTTTCAGTTTTTACATCTGGTCATTTTTGGCCTGTTATCACATAATAATTCATTTTTCTCTCAACCTAGGTGAATGTTTTTCAAATTTTTCTCTGTTTAATCCTGTGTTTTTCTTCTCTTTTCTTCTTTTTTTTTTTACTTAATTTGAATCTTGCTTAAAGAGACACTTTTGGAGTAGATGAGACTGTGATCCAGCAGCACTGTTTATTAAAACTGTGTGTGTGTGTGTGTGTGTCGGAGTTGTGCTGGTGTGCACAATGGCACTCAGATGACAGACTGCACTTGTCAAGTATGTCCCGATTGCTTTTAAATATCAATCAAATGTGCGTTCCACCAGCAAAACGTCACCAAAGTGTGTGTGTAACCAAGCGCACTCAGCCAACCGTGGAGAAATGGGACAGGGCCTCTGTCATGTGGACTGGAGGAACCATGGATCAAACCACTGACCCTCGGTTGGTGGACAACCCAGTTTACCTCCTGAGCCACAGCCACCTGCGAACTTAGTCAAAATAATGTTCTAAAACTGAACACCACAATGCAACTATATCATTAAGAACAGCTTCAGTTCTTCATGCCATGGATCGCTAAAATGTTTTTTTCTAATTATTGACATGATCTACTGGATTCAGACTTTGAGACAGGGGAAGCCTCATGCATGTTGGTGAACTTGCGTGTGAAATGTAATGTTTGTTGGTATTTAGACTGTGACTGGTTGGAATTAAGAGGAAAACATTCCTCACACCATCACACCACAAATACCATCTGACAGTGTGTGTGGTAATGATCTGTTTTAATGGCTAATGTGTTAACATACAGTTGTTTTTTCTGATTTCTGCAACCAGCAGTTACAGAGCAACATGACCTTTCATCTGTGTGCACCTGATGAATCCAAGTCCAATATACCCTCTTTTCTTACCACTGTTTTGGTCTCTACCACCCTCAGAGGGAACAAAGTACTTTTCACTGGTGCACAAGTGCTGCACTGTGTTCAGAATTAGTCTGTAACTGTGTTAGGGTTAAGGGGTTAGAGTTAGGTATAGGGATGAATAAGTCGGACCCCCTCCGATCCTCTTCTAAGTGAATAACTTTTGATAGGAAGGTGATAGAGACTTGAAACCAAGATGTTTAACCTATAAGTTGGCTACGGGCTTTTGATTGGTGTCCTCCAATAGGCTCCACCCACTTCCAGTCCGGAGATACGCCCCTTTTTGGACTCTAAGTGGTCGTATCTTGGGAACGGGAGGTCGTAGAGACACCTGCTTGGTGTCTACGTGTTCCCCGTGGTCGAATTATGGGAGACGGCGCCCAATTAGAAGTTTCGGGAGTTATGGGCGTCACAAAAGTCCCCATAGGAATACATGTAAAATATGGAAAGTGTGAAAAGGGTTAGGGTTAGACCCTTTATTGATAAATGGTCATGACTAGTTTAGCCACACAACACTGTCTTAGTTGCTAACTGTAGGTTGCTGAAGTAGCCTCTTGATTCTGTAACAAGTTAGTATATAATGAGTGCATGACAATTAGCTTCCTCAACAGAATGGCAAAAATAAATAATGCTTCCACTAAGGTTGATTTACTGATGACACATCTGAGTGTTCTGGCTGCTAATGCACTGTAACCAATATACCAGCCATCCCTACACTTATTTCACGAGGTAACAACACAGGAAGCTTTTGTAAAAGCAGTAATGCTGGATATTGAGAGTAAATCATCATTTCATATTAGTTTTAACAGATTTACTGGGAACATGCCCCATTGTCTGTGAGGGTGGACACTGAGATTAGATCTTGTCATTCCAGTTACTGCCCTCATGTGTCTCCCACTGCCTTTATCATTCACATCTGTTTCCAGTTAATCACCTGCATTGGGCTATGAACCAACCCTGTGTACATCATTGGTTTCTCTGTAAGATTGTCTTGTTTATTTTTATGTTTTTTCTTTTTTTTCTACCCAGCATTTTCTCTGTGTTCCTGTCTCCGGCTCTACCTCCCACTTGGATTGGTTTGTCTAATTCTAATGCTTACCTGTGTAAGACTCCTCAGCAGTCTTTGGCAGACTGTGCCATTTTTAACTTTACCTTGTGTCTGAGTCTCTGCTCTGCCATGTAACATCAGAGACAGAAAACTGTGTGTAGGTAATGTGACTATACTTACAGGACAAAAGCACAGATGTGTCTATACTGTATGCATACAAAAAATCTGATAATTACCTAATCTCAATGAGGGAATCGTTGAAAGCCGTTTGATGATTTGTGCTTGAGAAACGTGCACACATGCACATACACACACATGTTCTCAGTCAATAAAGGAAGTGAGGAGGAACTTTCGTTTGAAAAAGAAACAGTCTCAACATCTGGAAGCTCTTTCACCCCTTGACCCCATCCCCTGCTCCATTCCTTCTCCATGCCTCCTCCACCTCACCCCAGGTCTACTAGACCTGTGTCTGGAAGGAGTTAAGTGTACACACAAGCATGTGTGTGTAGCGCACACAGACACACACTCTCATACACACCCACACACACGGCAAGGCAAGACATAGGCAACCATATGTACATATTTGAGGCCATTGTTCTGCCAAACTATGTCAGTTTTCTGACTAAGTATGCACAATATTTGACATCTATTTACATTAAATGTTTTTTTGTTAAAAAAAAGCTTAACAAACATGTTGTAAGCATTTTAAGCTTTGGTATTTATGGAGACAAGTAGACTGGATTAACCCTACCCTGGACAGACATGACATTGGCAACTGTACAAACAAAAGCCCTCACCTCTCACTTTGACCTAGATATGTGGAAGGCACATCATTGGCAAACTTAAAGAAAAGCTGCACAGACCTTGAGGACATCTGCCAGCAGCCCCTGATCGTACCGGATTGATCAAATCACATGTCTGATTCCAGATGTTGCAGCATTAAAACAAGGTCACATGGAGAATTCCCACCAACTTCAGGCTTCAAACGTACTGTCACATTTTGCTATAAGGGAAAGTATAAGTAGCGATATCACAATATGAATTTTATATACAAATAATTGAATTAGAGGGAGGAAAGCTTCAGGAAATGAACTGTGGGAGTCAGGAGAGAGATGGAGAGTTTGACAGACAGTGAGAGGAATATTGGCTAGTTTGGGTTTTTTATTGTACTTGTTTTTGAAGTTAAGGAGTTTAAAGTATGCACATTATGTGTCTATAAGTTTATGTATACCTTACTATATTTAATGAATAATCTTGAATCTTTTTTGTATTGTGAATTATGGTGAGCAGCCAGAAGCATCAGCCTCCGCACAAGAGGCCCACACTGAGGGGACATGGGGATTGGATCAGGTTGAGGTCTCAGTCAGTCAGCCCAGCCAAGGGGACAGGGAAGATGAAAACATGGGCTGACACTGAAATGGTGGCTCTCAACAAATTCCTTCTCATATACATTGCATTGGTGTCGACACCATGTCCCCATTTTGTTTGCGCCTTTTCCAGCCACCATCATGACAAAGCAAAGAGGTCGCTGATCCTGTTCCTGTTGCACATCGCCAAGGTGACGCATGGCGGTGAGAAAGCTACAGGACCTGGTTTCCCCCTGGTGGACAGAAAAAGAAACCCGACACCATGGCAGTGCAACTCCTGTGATGTGGCCCTTTGACTCATTGTTGACAGGAACTGTTTTACAAGTATAGCTATATGGCCTATTAGCACATATTTTTGTTGTTGTACATAGTTGTCTATATGAAGTTCACTTTTACATGTTTTGTCTCATTTGCACCAAAATTTCCATCCTTAGATGTTTCTTTTTGGGCACTTCCTAACTACCCCATTTCAATGTATGCCTTTGTATAATAGGAAATGATGATCACTCTACAACTATAGGCTGTGCCTCAACAACATACTGTGAGTCCAACATTGTAACAGTCTGAGGAAGGGTTTTCAGCCCGAAGCGTCACTCCCCCCTTTTTGGACGATAATAAATTATTGCTCTGGATCTTTTGCTGGTGTGCAGACTTTTCTTTTTCTCAACATTGTAACAGTGGCTACTGTATATTGATTTACCCAGTCCCCGTAACCTCCAATGTACAGTATGTATTTCAAACCATATTGGGTATGACCCATAGTTATGTTATGCTGTTAGGCGACATCTAGCGGCCATAACAATTACGACAAGAGCTGGGATGTTGGGGTGCATGAATGAGGCAATAAATCATAGAACTTTGACACAAGAGAGTGGTGTCTGATTCCCATATGAGACTTGCAGTTAAGCAGTCACTTTAGGAACCGTGACAACAAATATTATCAAATGTTGAGGAAGACCACACTTTACCTATTCTTAAAAGGGATATCAGATATCAATGTTTTATTACACTAGATTTACAATGATGAAAGCATATTTTGTCTTGATAAAACAAAACTGAATAGTACCTAAAATTCATATGGTAAACCACACGTTTTAAATAAGTTTAACACAATTTATTTTATTAATCATGTTTTCAATAAAACATTTTTTTTTGTAAATGAATAACGTGTTTTTATTACTTATCTTTTTTGATTCAACTATATTTTTTACTGTTAAAAGGGCATTTTCTGTTATAAAAACACATGTGAAATTACTTTAAACTGTGTTGATTTAACTGCAGTTTTTTATCATATTCTTTTTTTTATAAACAATATAGGCTACTTATACTTATTAACTGGACATCTTTTAAGCAGCTAGATCTTGTATTTAAACTACTTTTTAAAAAAAATAAAATGTCATGTTTGTTGGATCAGATTTGTTTGTTTCTTCAACATGTTTGTTTGTGTAGCCTAGCATTAATGTTTATGAATATCCACATGTGTCCTCATGTGTCCTCTCTCTCTTTAGGCTACCTGCAGCCAAAGCCAACATGTTTTTGTGTTTGTTAGTTTGTTCAATTCAATGAGAAGTTTGTGTTTTTCTTTTCGTCCTCCCTCCATTGCGTCATCCAGGGCATAGGGGAGGGCTGCTTCTCTTAGACCCGGACTTCAAACTGTAGTGCAACCGCAGAACTGACTGAGTCAGTGAGTGACACTTCAGCAGACGTGGACCCGAGGACCCTGTGGACGTGGTCTCTCTCTCTCTCTCTCTCTCTCTCTCTGTGTGTGAGCTTGGCTTGCAGACTGGAAGTTACAGCTGACCGATGAGAATGATTTCACCTCGAAACCTTCTGGTTGTTTTTTATTTATAGAGTCCTACATGAACATAGTATGAACACTAACCACACAGATCTGAATCCGAGGATTTTATATTAAGTGAGAAAAGCGAGTGAGGTCGGAGCGGCAGCGCTGTAGGGGCGCACGGAGAGGACGCACATGTGTTCCGCTGCTGCTGCTGCTGCTGCTGCTGCTGGTAGTTGTGCTGGTGCTGGTAGTGGTGCTGGTGCTGGTAGTGGTGCTGGTGCTGGTGCTGCTGGTCACTTCTCCTCTGCAGCCGTTCAGATGGTTTGAACACCGCTGGAATCGCTCAGGTCGGAGGCTGGAGGACTCTGTATCCCGTCGCTTTGGAGATCGTCTCAGTGGTTTGGTTGAAGATGCAGCGGAGGGAAGTGTCGCATCTGTGGCTGCTGGTCCTCTCTGTGGTGTCGGTGTCGGTCAGCGGATTTCCCACCAACTTAAAGGGACCTGCAGCCACAGACAGGAGCGCTACAGCTACAGAGGTAAACCGTTCTCCTGCCTCCATCATCCCCCGCTTTATACAGAAGTGTGAACTGTGGAAAAAACCAACTGTAACCTTCATGTTATTTTAATTAAATGTGGACCTGTTCCTAATATTGATTTCAGGGTGTACAGTAGAACACTGAGCCTTGTAAGCTTTTAATAAGATTATTGGATTTCCATGGTAGATGTATGATAAAAATTCTCCCCCCAAAATCGGAAATGCTCAGACACCTTTCTAAGCAGGGGGTCATATTGAAACCAGGCTCCTTGCATGATTCACACTCAGTCACTGTGTCTGTCTCCACTTTCTGTCTGTGTGCCCATACTCCTGCTCTCACTTAGTCTTGTTCCTTAATGTTCCTCATGAAGTGTGTGTGTGGCTTCAACGTTTTGGGCAACATGATTGTGTTGTCAGGATTTTATTGCAGGTACAGGGATCAAAGATGTCACAGGTCAGAGGCTATGTGGAAGCCTCCAGATTTATAGAGTTGACCTCATTAATCAATATAAACTGAGAGTAAAAGAAAGCAGGAGTTCTTCCCATTTGCTCCTTGTTGTTTTGTATTCGCCAAACCCAAGTCAATTACAATTGACTTGACTGACAGCAGGATTTTAAAGGTTGATGACATAATGACCGTTTGCAGGATGAAAAAAAACCATGATGAATTAATTGGCCAACATCACTTCATGTCTATGTAAAGGAAAATTGGACACTGCTGGCAGTTTGATTCCTCGATCTGCAAAAGATTGTCAATTATTTTAAAATAGCCAAAAATACATAAAAATGAAGCTGTAAGCTGTGTTTTAATTCTAATTATTGTGTGCAATGTGCTCTCAAGGTTGAGCATTGGTGAGTGCTCCCTCCCTCACTCGCTCCAGAGTCTTTTCATGTTCTTTTATGTGGGCAAACATGTCTCTCAGATGATATTGCCATTGGCCCCGTTGAGGTTTTGTGATGGAGTGGTCCCGACTCAATGATGGAGGGTGGTGACAAGTGAGACACAACTGACGGAGAAACATCTATAAACATTGGGTATTAGCTGTCACAATAGTTTTAAGACATGAAGGATCCTGAGGATGTCTGTGTGTTTATATCTTGAGTGGAGGGAACAGGTTTTGGAACATTGGGGCCAGTAAATTGTCTCAGAAAAGCATCAATCCACATTATCTGCCTTGCTGGTAGTAGGAGCTGCATCGCTGTTAGTGCAGCTCTGTGTTTCTTGCCTTGACTTGTGTTAACTCCATTCATGGAAAAGTGGGCATACTTGTGTTTTCTTTGAGTCGATCCAGCAAACGTCTTGTTGTTCTTGTAATGTTAATAATTTGACTTTAATTAAGTGGTTCACCATTAACCACTTCAGTCATTAGAGTAAATTAATGAGCGCTTTTCCAAACATTTACAGGGGAAAAGTCAGGAGACGCCTTGAACTTTTTGTTTTGAATCATTTAATGTTGTAATGATATTGCACTTGGGTGTTCCAGTATCAACAACAGGCCAATATCATGTGATAAAATAGTAGAGTGCAGTTGGTCATAAAGGCTTGAGAGATTAAAGTTACTCCCTCATGCACCTGAATGTGATCACTTATATAGATTTATAATCGTATTTAAAATCTCAGTAATGTTCTCAGTAGTATCAAAGCTAATATAAGAAAATGTCCATCATAACATCATAGAATAGAAAAGAATAGAATTACCATACAGCACAATATACCAAATTCAAAAACATCTACTACCTTCTACACTCCGTAGAAGGTTATGTTGGTTAATGCAACTCACATCATACATGTCCACACCTCACATCTCAAGCTGACCTGCTACCAAAACACAGGAGGATGAAAAGTCCCTTAGTCTATACGTGACCTCATGTAAAACTCTAGTTAGGACTATTTTAAGGTAGAAGTTCAAATTCTCTGTGCAGTCACAGTGGCTCTGATGGGTCAGCAATAATTCTGTCAGCTTGGACTTTACGAGCTCATCATACACTCCACAGAGCTTCTTTTGCGGTTTTCCAAAGACTTTGATGTTCACAAAAGAAGAGAAGCTAAAGAGTAGCTTCTCTTCCTTGTGGTGTTTAGGTTACTATACTGTAGCACGTAATCATGTTTTAAGATAAGACCCTCTCCTCTAAGCTTTTACACACAGATTCCAAAGTGTTCTGGCTCACACTGAATTTGTTCAGTTTGAGTAGCGAGGGGAGGCGTTGACAACATTTCTTAAAAATGTGGTTAGTATTTAGACTTCAAAGGTCAGACTGCTGTCAGTGAATGTGCCAAGGTACTTGAAGTTATCACCACCTTAACTGTTTGTCCATTAATCCTGACTGGCTGCATTTAGTCTTGGCTGTTTAGTATGATGAGTGCTTTTGTTGTAATGATGCTTCCTTCTAAGGAGGTTGTGAAGCAGCAGCTCAGAAGGGCTGCTTAAAATACAGGCTCTCATCCAGCTACCCCTTTCTGCAATAGAGCCACTAGGGCCATATCATGAGAAGACTTAAAGGTTCCCCTTGTTTTCTACGTTGCGGGGTGCAGAATAAAAGTATTAATTTTATTGTTTATTTATATAAATAATTGTTTTATACATTTTTATGGGTCCAAAATATATAAATATTTGCATCTGGTTACGTTGGCAACGTCGGCATGAAATGATCTCTGTGCCAACAGCATTAGTATGTTGATGTCACATGAGGCAGAGCTCAGGGGGGCCAGATCCTGATAGCTCTGTGGAGAAAATGGCATTGGCTAATGCTAATGCTAACTAACGGTCAGCTGGTACTGTAACGTTTCCGGTGCAAGTGTGATGCTGCGGGTTTTCTCGCTGTCAACACCGGAGACAGTTAGCGTTAGCTTAGCTTTAGCTACTAGCTGGTCTCTATAGGCGTTACCGGGCCACCAGTACAATTGAAGGTTGGAGCGAGAGCGGGCGAGTGTGAGTGCGACACTTACTGGCTGAGAGGAATTAAACTTGTAGCTACCACCTTTAAATAACTTAACGAAATTATGATTAGTCTAAACTTGATGATGGTAGAAATGAAGCAGTTGTGATTTTTTTTTTTAAGAAAAAAGAGTCCCTTATGGTGCTGTTGTGTTCAGCATGATTTCATCTGTCAGCAAGAACTCTGATGATCAAAGAGGAAATCTCTGACCCAGTGAACAATGCCTCATTGACCCCTAAATCCACCAGAGATTGCAGATGAGTCACAGCCCTGCATGACAAAAAAGATCTGACACAATTAAGTGTCTAATTAAGTTAATAGTATAATCAAATCATATATACAGTAGATATGAGTATAAAGTGTTGTATAGTGCAAGAAAAGAAAACAAACATGTGGGTGGAAGGTTTGAGGTGGAAAGGAAAAAGGAAACCAAGGCCAGAATGACACAGTTTTAAAGGCTTGACAACACCGAGCCCTGACGCTTCAAAATCAGACATGACTGCCTCTCTGTACCTGCTGCACTGAAAAGACAAACAAAAACAGTAGGCCAAGAGCAGGGTCCTGCAGTGAAGAACATTAATCCCTTTAAGAAACTTGTGGCCAGTGCATAAGCTCCTCTTTGGTCACTGGCACTAGACATTACTTTACAGCCTCCACCTTTGTGGCTGAGGTAGGCCAGCTGGCTGAGGTTGGCCACAAACCTCATCACCGTAACTACTCAGGTGTTTGTGTGACATCAGTGTAAACAACAGTGAAAGCCACTGTGGTGTATAAAAGCAAACAAGTGTATCCCCATAACTACCAAACCTGTAATCTTCATACACCCACCTTCAGTGTTCATGGTTACTGGTGGTGGATATTTACACAATGAAGGCCAATGGTGAGAGAAAGACACCAAAAACTGGTGAGCCCCACTGAAACGTGGATATTCCCCTGAGACAGCATGCTAACACCAGAAAAAGATGAACCCCAGGCTGTAAAACCCCTATTGACCAGGGAACACCTGTTCGCTTGCACACAAGTTTATGCTCACCAAAGGGTTACTTCTTCACTTTGATCTACTCTTTCCACACAGAGAAACAAGGAAGAAAGAAGGAAAAAAACAACAACAAATCACATGGAAAAAATTTACTTATTTACCAATTACTGCATCTCCCAACAAAGTGCCTATTTCCTCTGAATATAGACACAAGTCACGCACACTGATGGAACACCCTGGAATTTTCCTAACACCCAGTGACGTTATCTATGATGTTACCATTTCGGTTGAATTAGATTTTGAGTCTCCACTTACTTTAAGATGAATGATGAACTGAATCACCGATTTGGGACTGAAAGTTAAAGTTCCCTAGATAACCTCAGATCTTGCTTCATGGTACAAGCCTCTCCAAAAGATCTCCACCCACCAATCCCTGCTTTATCAAAAAGACAAACATAAGAAGCCAGGAAGCTGTTGGATTGGATTACAAATAGGTCCATGTCACGATTATAGATTTTCTTGGTACGATTAGAAATAATCACAGTATTGCGATTATCACGATTATTATGCATCAATACATTTCACAACACTATGAATGTGTAAAATCAAATATAGTCAAAATATAATTACATTACTAATCTCTTAATATAGGACCAGTTACTAATCCCCCGGGGGAAGTGTTTGAAATATTAAAGTCATTAATTGTCATCTACTGTATACCAAATGTTTAAGTTTATTTTAATCATTTTTTCAAATTACAAATGACACGCTAATATTTAAGTTTCTACCAATTCAGTGTTTACATTAGATAAATGGACCAGTGTCTGTGCATCTTCCTTTACTCTGGCGCCACATCTGACGATATGGTTCCGACATAATCTTTTTCCGAAAGTGGCAGTATTTAGGACTCTTTACGATCAATTAATTGTGGCGTTAAATACCGCGATTAATTGTGAAAACAAGTAATTGTGACATCCCTATCTAAGGGCCGGATTTACTAAAGGTTTGCGTGTATTAAAACGTGTGCAAACGTGATTGCACCGCAAACACATGTGGAACCTGATCTACTAACCGGACGCACCGAGGATTGCGTCCCTCACACGGGCAGAATAGCACGTGTGATCCATTTAGCGTGTTTGCCTTGATGCATATGTAAATATGGGCGTTTCAGCCAGAACGTGCTAAATACTGGGAGGAGTAGATGCAAATCGATTTATTTAGCGCGTGCAATGTGATTTACCAAACCAGGAAGAGATTGCGGTGGCTGTTTTTGCGTCTTAATTCACCACATCTGAAAACCATGTACTAACTGATACAACTTTGCCAAAACGTATGCATTCATTGATTTGATACCTGTCAGAGCCCCGTGATCTTACATCTCTGCATTTCCTCACGTCTGGGTAATTCTGTAACAGTTTTTCAGCCGTGTTAAAAGTCTTTTACGCGCCGTTACGCACGGGGCACGTCTGTCCTGCAGTGCGCTCCTCTCCTCTCCTCTCCTCTCCTCTCCTCTCCTCTCACCTGGCTGCTCAGCTCCGACTCTCGGTCCCGGTCCCGGACTGGGACACGTCACCGCTGCCTTCACCCGTCTTTGATCCCTCTGGTCCGTGGTCAGAGCGTTTAGATCCGTGTGTCCCACCTGAGCTCTCTATTAATCCACTGGATCATGGGCGGCACACACACACACACACACACACATTACAGGTGTGTGATTGTCGCTGCAGCTGCTGCCTGTTCGTCACTATATGATGAGTTGGGCCCTGTAGCGATTTGTGTTTATTTATCTAAACAGAGCGCGAGAGAGATGAACACACATGCTGTCATTATGCATCGGATCAAATGTCATTCTGTCCCTTCGTCCATCCAGCTCTCTGTCCACTCTCTCCATGGCGGAAACGATTACACGCGCAAAACCCTCATTTACATATTGCGGTTTGCACGTGTTTTCATTTAGCGGGTTACTCTTAGTAGATCACCTGTTTTGCGTGCACTAACCAAACTCGCAATATTATAGCGGGCGCAAACAATATAGCGCCAGCTATCTGAGATCTTAGTAAATCCGGCCCTAAGAGTATTGTATAAGAATAAACATTTTCAGAATTTTATTTGAATGTCTCTACATCTCACTCAGTAGTTCATTGTGGTCTTCATCTCACAGGTTTTAGAAAAGCGTGGCCAGGACGACAGTCACCAGACTCTCCAGGATCTGCAGCAGGAGAACCTGCTCCAGACTCTGCCGTCCAGTCCCTCCCTTAGGTCCAGACACAGCTGGTCCCCGCACCATCACCAAGGTGTCCTCCCTCCTCCTGCACCCGAGGAGGACCCCGAGCCCTTTATCCTGGACCTGAAGAACTTACCAGAACTGGCCAACGCAGATATGAGCTCACCAAACCCCAACATCCAGGTAGGCAATCTGGAGGAAACCGATCAAGTGTAACCTTGACCAAATCCTGAAGATCTTCAGTCTGTCTGTGCAGGTCTCTGAACAGTGGGATGCTCAACCTTTCAACCTTCAACAAAGGGTTTTAGAAATATAAAAAAAATGTAAAAAAAAAAAAAAAAAATTCCACTGAGACTGAGGCCTTCGGAGTAAGAGATTGAGAAACATGACTTGAGTCAACATGTGTTGAACTAGATGAGGAATTCCATGTCAGTTATCCTGGTATGAAACCTACCTTACTTACCCCACTGTTGAGATTTTTTAGAGAGACAACAGCACAAAATCTGAACATGAAGTCAATAAATGACGCCCACAAATCCATGTTCTTGAATAAAGATTAAAAAAAACTCCATAAACCAAGATTTTTGATTGTGGACCAAAGTTGTTATCCCCACTGACAGATCAGTATGTCTCACTACAAGTTTTGAAAAAGTGGTTTTATAATGTGAGCTTATATAAACATAAAGATTGAACCTTATAGGTATGAAAAACAGAAGGAGAGGGAGTTGAAACTGTAGCATTGTTGCTATGTGACAAATAATGGTCAGCCAGATATATAGATGTTTGGTTCTGTTGATTGCAGGCCAACAAAAAAACATGCATAAGAACTTAAAGTGGATGGCCGTGTTGACGTTTCATTATGATAAGACTAATGTCATTACGTAGAGCCAGTGATTTGTCGTGAAGCATAGTAGCTTTCAACAAACACCTTGATTCTTTCTTCACTTCTGATCTGATAGACAGTCGAGAGGCGACAGGAAACGTGATGCAATAAACCTCCAAAGCGTCTGTGTGTTCAGCAGCTGCCTTTGTCTTTATAAACAGCCGGAGTTGGAAACATGAACACAAAAACATGGGCTTTGTCTGGACCTGTGTGTGTTTACACGTGTGTGTGTCTGCATCTCGGCTTGTTTGTAGCGATGCGAGAGACAAACAGAGAGATAGTCAGAAGCAGCTATCTCTCCATCTCTGCATCCCGCCACATTTTTCATCCACTTCTCTCGGTCCCTTCATCCGCTGCACAAAACCCTCTTTCATGAAAAGGAGAGAGCACCTTTAATCTCATCTTCATATAAACAAACGTCTCCTGCGGCGGTGACATCACTCCCTCATCTCCTCTCAGAGCTTGTACCAACGTGTCAGTTTGTGATTTCCTCGTTGTCTTATAAAATACACCTTTTTCTCAAGATATTTTATCATCAGCAAGTTAATAAGCTAAAGGTTCTGAAAACGTTTAATTATTCATTTCTTGTTGTGCAGTCTCTGTTCCTCTGCTGTCCTCTGTCCTCCAACCTGTCCTCTCCTGTGTGGAGTATTCAAACAGGAACCCGTACTTGCTGGTGGACGGCAGCAGCTCTCAGGAATCATGTGGGCCATTATCAGAGCCAGCAGTCAGATACTATTGTCACATAGATCAGGGTAGAGCTGTTTACTGTTACCTCTGTGGATCTAGTACAGACTGTGGTCACTTCCCTGAACATCTGACAAGAGGATTAGCAACAAATAATCTATATTATTATCATATATGTGCCATAGATTAAAGGGAATTATGAAAACATACACAGCAACAGTAAAGATGCATACTGTAGTTATATTATCATCCTGAGCAGCGAACGTGTGTTGTGTAATCTTAAATTTCTCTTGTCTTTGTTTTGGTAGCCAGTGTGGCAGCATGTGTGGGTTATATAGTGCATGTACATGTGCATGTGCATGTTGATGCAGGTTAAAATCATATCTGGATATAAGGCTCATTTAAATTCTGTTGTAAACAGAGTCTAGCTGTCCTCCAGAACAAAACCTGAAAAAGACTAATTTTAGTTGGTGGCGATGATTGCATTTACATCTACGTAAACAGCATGCAGAGAGAGACCAATCATACATCCTTAACATACATGAATACATTAACATACTTTTTTTTTAGAGATTAGGTGTCCTGATAGAGATCATATTTTGTGGTTACAGAGTGTAGACCTGTGATAATGGCCTGGAGGGACTGTTCATAACACAACAACAGTTGCGTATACTATCAGATCATAGCATCTGCTGGGCTGCACCATTATTATGAGTTACTTAGGAGAGGGTAGCATGAGTGAGACTGTTCCATAGTAAGTAAGAAGCTTTATTGTCATTATAAAACAAAGGAATGCAATGAAATTGCCAGTGGCCTAAGTGTCATAAACAGATATACACAAAATAACATACACAACAAGCCTGGACTGGCCAACAGGAAAAAATTAATAATATATAAATAAGATATATAAATAGACTAATAAACTAACAAAAAAATAGTACAAGTCAAAAGTTTGGACACACCTTCTCATTCAATGGTTTTTCTTTATTTTGATTACTTTCTACTTTGTAGATTCATACTGAAGATATCAAAACTATGACGGAACATAGTATTATCTAGTAAATACAAAAGTATTACTTCAAACAAAAGTGTGTTTTCAAATATGTCATTTATTGTCTTTTTTTCTGTGTTTGTTTGCTTCCTCAATTTTCATTTCTATATTATGTTGTGCAAAGAATTTGTTTAGTAGCAATTGGTAAGCCTCATACTATTTGCATATTCAGAAAAAAAATACAAACAAACAAACAAACAAAAAAATGTCACGACCTAATTCCAGTTGAGATGGTTTGGGATGAGTTGGACCACAGAGTGAAGGCTAAACGGCCAACAAGAGCTCAGCACCTCTGGGAACTCCTTCAAGACTGTTGGGAAACCGTTCCAGGTGACGACCTCATGAAGCTGATGACAGAATCAAAAGTGAGCAAAAAGCTGTCAAATGGTAAATGGTCTGTATTTTATATAGCGCTTTTACTATACCTGTAATGATACCCAAAGCGCTTTACAGTACATCACATTCACCCATTCACGCACACATTCACACACTGATGGCGGAAGCTGCCATGCAAGGCGCTAACCACGACCCATCAGGAGCAAGGTGGGTAAGGTGTCTTGCCCAAGGACACTACGGCACTGATCTCTGATCTCTGACCCCTGAGCCACTGCCGCCCCTAGTAATGTTTGAATACTATAGGGTGTAGGCTGTATTATATATTCGTATGGCAGTCCATATTTGCACAGTATCATAAGTATTTATTCATATTCCAGGTGACCATCGAGGTGGTGGACAACGGCCAGACAGAGACGGAGGTGGAGATGGACCTGGCCAAGGAGAGTCAGAGGAACGACTGGTCGGTGTCGTCCTCTGAGTGGGCCAACAGCCACAAGAAGCTGTTCTGGCCGCTGTTCTGGGAGTACCCGGATCCGTCGGAGAACGGGCTGGGGCGAGCCAGTTTGGAGGAGCAGTCGGAGGATTACAACTATGACCCAGAGGAGCTGGTCCTCAGTGAGGTGGAGGGAGACTGGGGGGGCCACTGGAACAAAGACTGGCACGCCAAGGATAACTATGGTGAGAACACTGGGACAGTACAACAAGCTGTATTTGTATCTGTTCTGTTTATGTGTCTATGAAGCTCTTCTGTGACGTGTTGACAAAAACATAGTGTTGATTTGTTTTTCCCCGGGCCTTCTTGTGGGCCTAATCCCCCCACCCACCCACCCACACACACACACACACACACACACACACACACACACACACACACACACACACAGTCTCTGCTGTTAATACAGAAGAGCACAGAGAAGTCTGCACACTGTGCTCCTAAAAACACAACACACACTAACGGTCTGTCCAGTAGATTTACGATAGAGTCTGCTTCTTCAAGGTCCAGTGCATAAATACTGCAAACACTACACACACACACACACTGGATAGCATTGACCAGAGAGTTGAACATCCTGTGTGGTGTACTTTAATAAAGAAACTTTCATCTTTCAGTCACAGTCTGACCACAAGAGTTGAAGACACTGTTTACATTACATTGAGTCCTCACATCCATTGTTAATATAGATTTATTTAATAGCAGCTTAATGTATGCCAGGGCATGGCAACTTCATTATGTAAACCCAGCTTTGACAGGAAGAGGTGAAAATGCGCTGTGGTTCTTCATGATCAGCATCAGACATGAAGGACTTTTGTCTTTGTTTCTATGCCCGCCCATGACCTTGTGTGATTTGACTTGCATGTGAACCGCAAAGTCCTTCCAACAACTTGTGCTTTCAGTGACAGTGATGCTTTCAGCCTGTGGATGGGGGAGCTGTTTGATGTTGCTGATGCACGATCAGAACCTTAGTAAAAAAAACAACAGCAAAGCATCTGTGTTTATTTGCGTATAGACCAGGGAAGTGAGATCTGACCACAGGTCAGTGGAGACACTTTCTAACAACAGAGAGATACTGGAGCGGACCACCTGTGATGGGATCAGCAGTGAATTTTGGAAATGAATGCTGCTGCTTTGTTTCTGCTGGATGTCAACATGGTGGAGGTTAATTAATAATTAATAGCATGACTGTTTCTTTAACTTTTTAAAGACTACAACTACTGGGGCATTTTGAGTTCTCGCAGATTCTCTGGCCCCGTTCAGATCTGCATTACATGTGTCTTCAGTGATCTAAGTACAAGTTGAGAACCTTTAAAATATATTTACAGAGAACAGAGAACTTGTCATATAATCTATATGCAAATAAACACACATCAGAACTTAAATATATATATAATAAATACACATCAGTTGCTGTTTTTTACCTGATGGACAGTTGTGTTGTCAGTGTGCTTGTGTGTGTCTGTCTACACTGAAATGAGGCTTCATCAACTGACCACAGGTGATCAGATGAACTAAGACAATGTTAATGCCTTTGTGTTTACATCCGCAGCATATTCAGTCGTCTGTAAGCTGAGCGAAGAGTTTTGTCAGCACACAGCCACCATCACTCTCACTGCAAGAAGGCTTTAACTCCTACTACCCCCCACCCCCCAACACACACAGACTTCCAGCCATACCCCCACCCCCATCCCAGCCTTTTGAAGTCCTCCCCTCCCTCTCCCTGCCTCCCTGCGAGCGTTGTTTAAATACAGAGGAGCATGTCTCAGAGGTCCCACGCTGTCGTTACCCGGCTCTTTTCAGCCGCTCCTTAATTGCATAACACACATACACCAGCTGGGCGAGGAATTCACAAGGCTAACTTCAAAGCCTGCTCTTAATATATTACTTCATAGTTGTGTTTTTCTTCCTCTCCGTGCTGTCTCTCCTTCATCCATCTTTTCCCCCCCTGTGTTTTTCAGAGTATGAGGAGGAGTGGAGCCCCTGGGCTCCCTGCAGCGTTAGCTGCGGACACGGCACCCAGAAACGCACCCGTCCCTGTGGCTATGCGTGCACTGCCACAGAGTCGCGCACGTGTGACTTGGAGAGCTGTGCAGGTACGACACAGAAACTCTGCAGTGTTAAGACCTGTTGAACCGCTATGGTTTATTTTTATATTCAAGGTTTTTTTTTTTTTATCAAGAAGAATCATCTCTCAAACTTCCCATTTCTGTCACTGGAACTGACATTTGAAATATTGTTAGTTAAAGGTCAAAGGTCACACTGAAGAAGGTGGTAGTTTAATTGGTTTAGGTTTATTTGGCTGACCAGTAAAGTCAAGTCACTTTATTTCACTATATTTATCACTTAATTAAATGTCCCCCCATCAAATTGCCCTTTGAGGGACATTAAGTGACTTGACTTGACTTGACTTTACTGGTCAGCCAAATAAACCTAAACCAATTAAACTATCACCTTCTTCAGTGTGACCTTTGACCTTTAACTAACAATATTTCAAATGTCAGTATATAATATATCTGTATAGTATAACTGTTAGACCTTCACTGATAGAATATATGAATGAAAATACAATTAGAACCATGTGAAAGCAGCAGCATAAATGTTATTACAAAGCCAAAATAAATAGGTTTCCATCTGTCATTTAAACATCCACTGAGCTTGTGTGTGTGTGTGTGTGTGTGTTTGTGTGTTGATGTTTGCTGCTCCTTTCCTCCTCCCCCTGTCTTGTAGACGCTGTGATTCCAGTGACTGTGACCCCTGTGCAGACCACCAGCAACAGCACTGATTTCCTCAACACAAGTACGTATGGTTTGTGCGTTTGTGCGCCGTGTTGACCCGAGCATCCACACAACAGTCAGCGGGCTCCATGGGTGTTGGCCTGTTTCATTCAGTGTTGGGTTACAGACACACTGTGAAAAGCCTGGTTTTCATTCTTTAGATATTTGTATTGTGTGATACATAATCAAGGCAGGAACTGTAATCACAACCAGGTTCCACAGACAGTGTTATTAGTATTTACTTCAAAAACTAAGTGTCAGTGCCATGGAGCGATGGTTGACACCATATCATTTTTCCAAATCTAATTAAAAGCATTTTCCTTGTTGGTTAAAACAGATTTAAATCTTGCAAATTAAAGCACATTTGTCAGTTCTTTGATCCATGTGTGCATAAGTCTGGATTCTGACTTACAGCTCTGCAAAATTAGGACATTTAGTCAGGAGAAAGAGAGAAATAGCCAAAGAGAGGTTCAATATAGCCTACATTGGGGCCTGGGGTGAAAACGTCTTTACAGGCTTTGGTGTGTTATGGTATAAAATGTTGAATGTTGTAGAAGTCATAATATGAAACCCTGGTATTAAAGGATAATTTCCGTTTTTTACAACCTGGACCTTATTTCTAGCATAAAATACGATCATTCTACTCACCCAGACAACTTTGGTGTCATTTGGAGTCGTTTTGACGAAATTAGCTCCAGTGGAGCAGCGCGTATATCCGTATAATGCGAGAACACAGGGCACGCAATCCTCTAAATAACACATTATCCGCCGCAAAACTCGTTCATTTCACCAATATTTTGTTATGATACACTACTAGTGCTATTCCCTTCCGAGCCGTGGTGGCATGTTATCAACATCCGGCGTCTGTAGGCTGATGATGTCATCTCCGACCGCTGCCCGGCTCATTCTGATAATAATCATTGTGCTTCGGCATTCAGGTCCATTTTTAGCTCAACTAGCCGGAGCTTTAGTGAGTCCAGGTTGAGGAGAGGAAGCCTGTGGAAGCTGAACTTCATCCAGCTGCTCATTTTGTTCTGACAAGTCAGAAACACGCAGAAACCAACCATAGCATTAGTGGTAGCAAGTTAGCCGCGCGGCACCGCGGTCGGAGATGACATCATGAGGAGATGAGGTTAGTAGGTCAACCTACAGGCGCAGGATGTTGATAACATGCCACCACGGGCTCGGAGGGGAATAGCACCAGCATATCATAACAAAATATTGGTGAAATGAACGAGTTTCGCCGCAGATAATGCGTTATATAGAGGCTGCGCTTGGGTGCTCAGAGTATTCGCATTATACGGATACGCGGCGCTCCACTGGGGCTAATTTCGTCAAAACTACTCCAAATGACACCAAAGTTGTCTGGGTGAGTAAATGATCGTATTTTATGCTAGAAATAAGGTCCAGGTTGTAAAAAACGGAAATTATCCTTTAAAACCAGTCTGGATTAAATGTGATGTGTTTTGTGATAGCTACTTAGAGGAAGTGAGATTGGCCTATAGGAGGGCATTTGAAGGATATCTACATCCTTTCTCAGTACCAAAACAATGTAGTGAATGAGGAAGTTCTTTGGAATGTTTAAACTTATGAAGAAGCTGATAGGAGCCATGCTGGCTTGATTGTTTGGAAATTTAGAGATGGCAGCTTTTATCTCCTCTGAGTCGGAGTCAAGGGGCCGTCACTGTGTCTCATCCAGTAAGTGGTGCTGGTATATTTGAAGAAACAGCTCATTATTATCCACATGAGTTCATTTTAATTCAAGGCAAGGCAAGGCAAGGCAAGGCATCTTTATTTATATAGCGCATTTCATACCAAGGCAACTCAATGTGCTTTACATAAAGACAAAACATTAAAAAAAGAAGCATAAGACAGAATAAAAACAAACAAAACACTGAAAACAGAGTTAAAAGCAAGAGCAAATAAAAGTAAAATAAAATAAAACAGATAAAGTTTTAAGTTCTCAGCTATAAGCACGTGAAAAGAGAAATGTTTTTAACCTGGATTTAAAAGTGCTTACAGTTGGGGCAATAGGATGAGTTCTTGCTTTTTATTTCATGAATGCCTGGAGTAGCCTGCGTGTGCCGCTGCTGTCTGGTCAGTAATCTGTGAGGTTTGTCTCCGAGCTCAAAGGCCTGGTTTTCATATTAAGACTTCCTCCGTCCCAACACGCTGAGAGCTGCTGCGCCGGGTCTGTCAGAGACATGATGAAACACAGAGACGGCCTCCCACAAATGTTTGAATTGCTTTTTTACTTTCCCTTTTATTGCTCTCCTGCCACTCAGCACCAGCCAGAAGATGCAATAGTTCTTTTCAGTCAAGTAAAAGGATACAGCAGGAGAGGAAAACACGCTGTAGCGCCTCAGCCCTGCATCCATTACGTATAGATTGCCCTTTAATTTGATTTACTGTTGGGTTTGAGTCACTCTCGGTCATACCTGTTTGGGTTTTGGGATGGGGCTGCGGGTTTCAGAGGGACACACTTCTGTTTTTTAATCAGACTCACTCAGACAGAGGGGATGGGACTATAACATGCTGCCTTAAGGAAGAGGGGCAAGCTTGAAACATGTTGCATTCCAGACCCGCTGCTGCCTTTTCTGAGTCCTACGTGCCATTCAGTGCCTGTATTCACACACATGTGGAGCAGATTAAAATCACTTTTTTTGCATCTCATAGCTCCCTCCCCCCTTTTTTCTGAATACTTTGACTGACCCGTATGGGAAGACTTGACCTCTACAGTTTTTTTCATGGATCCCTTTAATCAAAACAAGCCAAGGTTCCATGAGTTTCTCATGTTTCTCCGTCTTGTGGGCTGTAAATATTTAATTCTTGGCACAAGCCTATCTGCAGAGTGATAGTGAGAAGTGTCAGGTTAAAGCGGCCATGTTGTACCTGCTTGAATACGACTGGACGATGGGCAGTCAATTATTTTAAAACTGCTCAAAACACATTCTCTAACTTCTCTCTCTAGGGGCCTGTCAATCAAAACAATAAGAAAAGACAAAAATGAAATAGTGCCGGGTCATTAACGTCAGCTCCACTTTGGATTCCTTCAGTGTCAGTGGATAGGGAATCAAACAGGCTCTGCCTTATATTATATTTATATTATTATAGTTAACACTCGACTCGGACCGCCAGCATTCTAGAAGAGCCACAATAGTCGTCCAAACTGTTGTACGTAAGTACATTTTGGGGGGTCACAAGCAGTTCTTTAAAGCTACAGTTGGTAAGTTGATGAAAGTGAAAGCAAACTCACTTTCAAGACAATACACCGTCAGGTCCCTTTATGAATGGATTTTGTCCTAAATTACACATTTAATGTCCAACTATCAGAATAGTGACAGTTCCAGCAAATATGAATGAATAATCCTTACCAACTGAAGCTTTAAGTGGAAAAAATGAAGTTTTTGTACTTGGTAGTGTTAGTCCTTCTTCATAATATGTTGTGTTGGGGGTGGATTGCGTTATAATTGGGGGTGGATAGCACCTACGGTGCACAGGGGACCAGGCTACTATAGAAACACATCTGCATCTGGAGACATGTGCTGCTCTAATGTCACGAACCGATGTTGCCGTTTACTCTGAGATTTATTGGATTGTAATCTTTGGGAGTCATAGGAACAATATAGTGCTAAGAAATCTTGTGTATTTCATTTCTTCGGAAACCATTGTCAACATATTTAGGGAAAGTCACGGACTGAGAGGCCGGTAGTTATGAGTTATTTACATAACAAAAACCCAAACGGTCTGTCTGACTTTCTTGGCGGTTTTAGTGTTACAGACACTTAATAAAACTGTTTCATGTTTCAACTCAGTGGGTCTTGAATGCTGTGCCGGGGGGAGATTTTAGAGGAGGCTCAGAAGCTGAGATTCCTGTTTTTGATTTTGTTTTTTGTTTTTCTGAGAACCTTTGAAACAGACATGTTCACCAGCTGAATGATCCACAGAGGTGTCCTCCTCTCTAGGACTAACAAACAGTTTAGGACATTAAGGCTCGTAGACACACACATGAAGCATTTCAATCAGTGACTCATTGACGCTCTTCGGTTGGAAACAGGACAGGACGTCAGCAGGGAGCTGAGCTGTTTAACATTAACTTAATCCAGACATCCAATTACTAAAATCCTTGACCTGGTCAAAATGTATGGTCAGCAAGGTGTCAAAAGTATGTGTGACAGATTTGAGGCAACACTGACATGTGCACATAGAGGATATGATGTCATTAAGAGGCAACGAAATATAACTATGATGAAAATTACAGGTTTCTGTGGTTTAAAGATAGATGAAAACGCTTTGTATATAAGAATAAAACTCAACATATGTTTTAAAGGGGACATATTTTGGAAATATCACTTTTTGAAGGCTCTTTAATATATATCCCCCTTGAAAACGAGGTGATCCACCTCAAGGGGCTTTTCCTTTAAATAAAGTTGATATATTTGGGTGTTTGTCTTGCCTTTCGGCCCCCAAAATGTGAGAATTGACAAAACAACCTGTAATGTTCAGGCTCCCTAGGTTGAAATCCACATGGTTTTACGAGCTGTTCTCTCAGTTTTCTTCCAGTGATGTAACTGGGATTCAAATTTGCATAATACCACCCCTACCTGGGACCGGTAGACGGGGCGGGGCAAGCAGTGGTTCATTTGCATTTAAAGGGACAGACACTGAAACCAGCCGTTCTGAACAGGGCTGTTTTGAGAGGATGAAAAGTTTGATCCTTGGGGTATTTTGACCAAAGCATGTCACAGACATGTCTTTAAGACACCTGGGAAGTATTTACATTTGTGGAAAGGGGGCATGATATGTCTCCTTTAATGTGGAAACGTTACAGAATATGATTTTAAGATGTGTGTACAGATGTAGGATAAAGATCTATGACTGCATGTTGATACATAGTGCTGATACTTTTTTTTACCCTCTCCTGTCTCTGCCAGATGTCGACAGCTGTGAGAAGTGGCTGAGCTGCAAGAATGACTTCCTGAAGAAGTACCTGCACCAGGTGCTCACAGAGCTGCCCAGCTGCCCCTGCCTCTACCCCTCCGAGGCCGTGTACAGCGCCATCAACATCCAGGACGGAAAACTCCACAAGACATACCGCTGGAGGGACGCCAGCGGACCCAAGGAGCGTCTGGACATCTACAAACCTTCGGCCAGGTTCTGCATCCGCTCCATGCTTTCGTACGACAGCACGACGTTAGCGGCGCAGCACTGTTGCTACGACGATCAGATGAGACTGATAACACGGGGAAAAGGGGCCGGAGCGCCGAACTTAATCAGCACAGAGTTTTCACCAGAGCTGCATTACAAAGTGGACGTACTACCCTGGATCCTGTGTAAAGGAGACTGGAGTAGGTTTCACTCAGTAAGGCCGCCCAATAACGGGCTGGGGTGTGCAGAAAACCCCCCCGAACAAGTTTTTCAGATGGAACTCAGAGAAGCCAGGGAGTACTGATAGGCCTACTGGGCCGACATCTAGAGACTGGCCTCACACACTCATGTTCGCACCTATAGACAAATTCAAGTGTGTACAGTATATCTCTGAACTGTGGGAGGCACAGGGAGAACATACGGATTCCACACAGAAAAGGCCCCAGGCCCGGGAATCAAACCCCGAACTGACAGTGCTAACCGCTGCATCACGGTGTCAGCATTTATAAACAAATGAAATGTTATATTAAAGGACATGAACAGCACAGACTGTTTTTATACTTGTCAGAGAATGAAATGACACTGGTGATAAAAGTAAATCAGTGTGTTGTTTACTGATCCTGGTCCTTGTATACTGCTGCTACTCTGTTGGGATGTATGAGTGAGGTTGTGTGTTTGTGTGTGTGTGTGCGCGTGTGTATTTTAATCAGATCTAATATTCCATGAAAGCATTCCTGTCAAGCTGCTCAACGGGGAATAAAATCAAACTGACTATTGGACTGTAAACTGTCAACATGTTTTGTTTGTATAAAACAATTGTCCACAGCCTGCACACACAGCCTGTGTCATGTTACACAAACAATGTAAGATCATGTGATTTCACATCCATGTTAGTTATATCCTGCTTTCATATTGAGTAGCTGAGCACTGCTTAAGTATATTTTCACATCTGAGTTAAAGTTGGTACATTTCACCAAAACACTTATTTATTATGCTTTATTTTATTTTATCTGTTATTAAAATAAGGGTATTTATTGTAATTTCAATTCATTATGTTGGTTATTAAATTATAATTTTTAGTTAGCAAAAAAAGAAATACATTTTTTCCAAGATGTCAAACCCAGCAGACAGCAGCTTATGTGTAATTAAATTTCTGTTGCCACAGTTGTCGTCAAGACGAGCAGCTACCCAGACCTGTCTCTCCATTCACCTCACCAAACACAAAGCAAAGCCGGTTAACAAATCAACACAAGTTACACTGGTGTTGTGTTCAAGTGTGCACTGCTGTACAAAGTTGCTAGGAAGAATGGCTCAGGCAGAGAATAACTTGTTTAAGCCACTTCTTAATTTTGCCTCCTATTTTCACATCAACTACAGTATGAAAAGATTTAATTTAACTTTACTTAACTAACCATTTTAGCTTCTTTTTTTCCTCAACATTTTTGTATAAACCTTTAATGAACGATCTGATTACATCAGTTTCCTGTCATCTGTCTCATCTTCATCCATGGTAAAAAGGTTGTTGATGAATATGTTAAATCATAAGTGTTGCTCTGTAAACCACAACTTTACTCTGTTTCCAAACAGAAACACACACTCACATGCGCACACACCGTTTGAACTTCTGAATGTGTTGTAAACCAACATTCCTTTGAAACTATTATCTGTATACTCTGTCATCTCCACTGTGCGGATCAACAGAACTTAATAAGGTTACCGTGTTGACTTAAACTCATCCTCATCCCCTTCTTCCCTTGGTGCTTATTTGCCCTCAGTTGTTGTGTTGAGTTGTGGAGTCGACCTGTGTTGAAATATTTCCCTTCAAAGTCGGGACAGCCGGCGAGCGCTCTGACAGAGTGGGCTGTGAAAGAAAAAGGTGAAAAGTGAGACAGTAGGTGCGTTTCCATCAGCTGTTTAGATGCGCATCTAGATGTTTCGCATCGGAAAATGATGATGGAAACGCCGTGATTCGCATTAAAATCCTCTGATTCGCACAAAATGAAATACGCTCGCTATGGCCGGGTTTTGGTTGATTCGAATGGGATGGAAACAGCTGTATGCGAATCAAGTGTGACGTAGCGCACTTTCACCCCATCTACTCCTGTGTTTGCAGTTCACTCACAAGACAACATCAGGGTTTCCGCTGTCACACAACAATTAATTAATTGTGGCGCATCGCCACGGCAAAATAAAAGCCCCCACACACCTTCATATGTGATTACTGCACAGTTCTTCATAGTTCCTCCTCAGTAAAAACCAAACTTATCAAACAGCGAATCCAGCGTTTATCATTAATAAAGTCTGGGGCGGCGCAACTCTCTCTCTCTCTCTCTCCCACACACACACACACACACGGGTCGCGTTATGACGGTAATAAACATGCGCTAAATCGCGCTAATGTGTTCAAATCAGACCGTCCGTCCGGCCGGAAGGGGGGGGGGGGGGGGTGCAAAGTCCGTAGATGGAAACACACATGATTCGAATTTCTTTTAATGCGCATTTTCCAGTAATTCGAATCACTTTGGATGGAAACATGGCTAGTGTTGACGGAGGAAAATGACACTTGGTGTGTGTGTGTGTGTGTGTGTGTGTGTGAGAGAGAGAGTGACTGAGTGAGAGATGTGGACTGAAATAACAGAAACATGAAGTTGAGGCATTTTCCCTTTTAGTTTCATTGTTTTATGTTTCATCTGACAGTGAATGGAAAATGAAACAGTGGAGAGGAATGTGTGGGGCGGTGCCACGGGAAGTTGTCACCCCTAAGTTGATAGATAGATACCCCCTCCGCTTGTCCTGGTGTAAATGTGTGTGTATGTGGCATTCAACACTGTAGGGGAAACAGAGAGATTCTCAGCAAACACAGGGAGCTTTTGAAGTTCCATCCCTCCTGCTGCTCTGAGGCCTGGAGGGTTCAGACACTGTTGTTTTAAGAACTCCATCCTGTTCCAGGTTATCTGGCTTTTGATTGATATTTAGGGCCTATTAGAGATAAACCAACGCACGAGAGCGCGATCCTTACGGGAAGTTTGTTCATCCGTCTGTTTGCTTTCCATCTGTCCATCAGTCCATCTGTCACTTTGTCTCGTGGTGCATATGACAGGGAAAATCAGTCAGTCTTCTCTTGACTGGCAGTGTCTCTGGTCACCACACATTATGTTAAAACATGCTACAGAACAATATTTCTAACAATGAAAAACAACTCATCATCAGATTATCTGTCAGAGTGGAAAAACTCTTGATTATGTTGAAGGTATTTCAGTGATTAAAGTCCTAATCATGGACTGATGATTTTCTTTTTTAAGTCATCAGATTTATAAGCTCAGTTTTAGTCTGTAGTTAGTCTGATAAGGAGCCGTGAGCCAGTCCAGCCTCATGCTTTTGATGTTGGCCCCATGAAATGTGGGAACTATTTTACTGATAGCGTGGCACTCAAATTACCGTTAGCACACTGTAGCAGGAGGAGTCACAGGTCACTGAAGTATCTCTGAAGACAGAGCTGCCAACAGGCGTAAATAATGAATTAGCTCCCTCAAATACTGTCAACATCCTGGTACCATTAAAGTTTTTTTCAGGCCTTTTAATAAATACGTCAGAGAGACAGGAAATCGGGACACAGAGAGAAGGAATGACATGCAGCAAAGGTCCATCAGTGGAATCGAACCAGGGCCGCTGCAGCGAGGACTATAGCTCTTCCCACTGAGCTACACAACCCCCGTACCATTAAAGTTTTATAGAACATCAAAGACTCACTGTATATTAATTTATCATATCTTTAATAACCACAGACTCTGCGTACACACAAAAACACCGACTACGCCATCTTTCATGTTCACAGTTGGATGAATCAAGGATGAACTGTGTGTGAGAAGTTCCTCCCTGCCAGCTTCATGCCTGGTTTCAGTCAGTTGGCAACACTTCAGGCCTGGGATGATGACTCATTTATCAGCTGTTTAAGATTTCCCATGGCCATTGGAGATGGACATGGTGAGGAGTTATTCCCTGTGTGTTCCCTTCCGGGTTGAAGGAGTCTGTTCCAGTTGATCTCAGATCTAAGGTGGTCCAAATAAAGAAAGAGATTTTAGCCATATTAATAACAAATAAAATACCAGAGGTATAATAGAGTAAAACCATCAATGTATCATATTATCTAAATGTGTAACCGGAACCGCCACAGTGATGAAGCTGTCAGAATATGAATTTAATATTAAGGGGATAGTTCAACATTTTGGCAAATTGGCCCATTGCCACAATCCCTAATAGTTTTAGGAGTAGGTTCATTACCTTTAATTCTCGGTGCAAGCTGTTTTTAGAACAGTGGAGCAGAGCTGTGAGCTGCTCAGAGCTACGCTATGGAGGCTAATGGGATTTCCTGGTTTCTCTCATTAAACTCATCAAGTATACAATCCAACGACTCCAAAACGCTCTGGTGGACAAGTTGTGACCTGCACATTCACCACGCTATGAGATAATAATGGAACGTTACGAGACAGAGTTGTTTTTGAGTTAAAAATCATGCAAAACCCCTGATGCACACTCCTGTCGGGGGCACCAAGCAGTCTCTGCATTTGCCTCTCGTAACGTTCATCACTGTGAAGGTTCTGGTTACACATTTAGATAACATGATACATCGATGGTTTTATGGTTTTTATTTTTTATTAATATATGATTAAAATCTGTTTTTTGCCAAAATGTTCAACTATACCTTTAAAGAAAGGGAACCAGCTCACCTCTGCACCTTTCCACAATGACCATGATGGTATTTTTGTTTAGTTTGCCTATAGCTTCACACAGCTGCCCTCAACAGGAAGTTGAAATATGAATCTATGTACATCATGATTTAATCTGGAAAATAATCTAAAGTAAAAGGTCTTCAACATTTTTACAACTTTATTAGCCGTGGCTGCATGTGCAGGTGGTACAGAGCCAATACTGCACACTGTTACACTTTCTCACTGTGCCATCATTGTGTTTGTCATAGTTCATGTTTCATTTACGTCACTGCACCAACCAAAGGATTCAAATCTCCTCTATGATGACACTACTGAAAAATATGCTGCCATTTAAACACCTGCGCTACATCGTATCCATGTCCTCTTATTAATCCTCTGTCTCCAGCACAGAGGTCAAAGAAGTGTATTATGTTCACATTTGTGTTTCCAGATGACAAACAGCAGATAAATGTTCTTGTCAGATTGCATGGCAGCACTTTAGGAAACATAACCTTAAGGAATAAAAGGATGAAACTAATCTGAAGGCAGTATTGTAGTACCACAGATATAATAGCTGCCTTCAGCTGCCTATACCTAACCTCTGGAATCGATCCTGTCCTCAGCGGAAGGAACCAAAACACAAGGCTTTTAATTAATACTCAGACTTTTTTTTTTACCTCCATGCAAAAGCTGGCACCCTGCACCACCCGGCTTACAGCTAATAGCCTGTATCTTATTAGGTTGGTTATGTGGATGGAGGTTTTAGTAATGGATATCTATGTTAGTGCAGGTCATCCTCCAGCTGCTCCAGCTGAATAAACCCTGGGATTTCTGCACATTAGCAGATCGAGGCCCCAGATCCTCCTCTTATCCTCAGGTTTCACGCCGTATCCCTGCCCCGGGCCGACACTTTGGGTGGGACGGCAGATGTAGTGAATGAACCAAATGTGTGTGCATTAAGTGTATGGATAAGATGAATCCAGGTGTAAGACATTACACTACACCATCTGTGCCTCTAACATGTTTTAATCAATTTACTTCTAATACACAAACATACTCCTACTCGTCTAAGGATGATGCTCTGCAACTATGTTAGTTAGTTCTGTGAGGTAGTCCATTGGTTTCTTGTCATTTTAGCCTTTATTCAATTACATCAAGGCATGGCATATATAATAACAATAACAGTAACAATTGTGTTTATATAACACCTTTTAAAACCATAGTTTACAAGTTGCGCTAGGGCATAGAACGGATGTTTTGAAAGACAAGACACAAGTTATGGAGGGAGGGCAAATATGCACAATAAAATAAATATCAGCATAGAAACACACACACTGAAACACATGCACATCTGCAGACATTGAAATGACCTTCGGATGTAGGGCCTGAGGGGCCTGACCCAAGGATCTAAGGCTGTAAGCCTGACACATACAGTATCTGGTGACCATATATTACACACACACACACACACACACACACACACACACACACACACTATATAGTACTGTGCAAAAGTGCACCATCACTGCAAGGACTTCCAGGACTTGTTCTTCCTCTTTATGCTGATGATAGTTCTAAATGACACTGGCTAAATGTTTGCGGTTGTTGTGAATAAATCTGGGTCCAATCAGACGCCTCACTGATGGCATTGCATGATGGATATGCATTCTGATTTAACAGCATTTTTTCACGCCTGCCTAAAATTTTTGCACAGTACTGTACATACACTGTAAATCTGATCAATATCATATAAACTGATATTTTCAAGATATACAAACATGTCCTCATATATCCAGATATCCAGTATTTGTGATACTAATATATCCAAGACTTGAGGACATCACATTTAATGCAGACTTCATTGAGTGTCATTTGCTTTATTCTGTATGAGATATTAAACTCTGAACTCTGCTTCTGATCACGCCACACACATGCTATGTGCTACAATCAAACAGTCCTTTAATGAACCATGACAGCACATACAGTACATCAAACATGTGGGACCCAGAATTACAATAAGACACGGGCACAGCCCATCTTCGTTTATTATTATTTATGACTGTTTGTTATTTCCTATTTCACTATTATGTCTTCATTTAGTTGGTCTATGCTGTTTGATGCAAATGTACTAGTGTGTACTGTGGACAGCTAGGGGTCCAGCTAGGGGTCCTCAGGGTCAGGCGTATATGTGGTGTAGCAAGCAGAGCGCCTGCAGGGAGCGACCAGGTAACTTACCGTGTCTGTAAATTTTGTGTGTCTGTATGTATTCCTGTGTTGTCAGTGTGCAACAAATATGAGCACAGTGGTATTAAGAACACATGCTTTTACCAAGAATGTGTGCATGTGTATATTTAATAGATGAAGCCGGACTGTGCCGAGCCCGGATCAACAACCGAGAGCCTGATTGAAAAACCTGCAGAAGCTGAGTGTTTGATATCATATCATATCATAACTGTCAGCCTCAGGGGAACTCCACCTTGTGTTATTTATACACACTGGACCACTCGATTTATAAGCCTCAGACAGCTAATGACAGGACACATCATAGCTGTAAGTTATCTGGCAATGTGACTGCAGACCAGAGGGCAGTGCTCAGGGGCAACAAGAATGTGTCCTTTCACCTGCCCCGTGGAGAGTGTGTAATCCAATCTTTACATAGAGAGCAATGCAAAAAACCCAACAAAAAAACAGGCAAAGCAACATAAATGAGACAAACAAAAGTTACAGTTTCTGTGATACCAGAGGACCCAGAAAAAAAAACAAAAAAAACATCTGTTTTTCGAGTTCACTTGTTTGCACTGGAATGTGTTCTCCTTTGAACAGCTGGCACAGGCTTTCATTGCCAATTTAGCCATAGTATTAACTTCAGCTTTGTTTCTCTGTTAAAAGCTTTGTGAGTGTTTGCCGTCCAAAACATTCCAGACACAAAACCATCCGTTTTTTTTGGATTCTAAGAAAAGTTGAATCATAAAACATGAAAATGTGTATGTGTGTATGTGTATGTTAGTTCATAGTGAAGAGCAGGAATTTATGATCAGGACTCATGCATTACTATGTTTTGTTATTTGTGCCCTGTGTGGTTAATTCATCCCAGATTAAGTTCTGTACAGTATTAGCAACAGTCTCCACTGTACTTTAGTTTTATTTAACTCAGTTATGGTGGAACAGTGACAGCATTGCTCTAGAGATTTTTATTGGAGATTATTTATTTACATTAAAAAAAAAAACTCTGCCAGTTGAGTTTATCTTTCTGTTCAGACAACTTTTACAACAATTATTATTATTATCATTATTATAGCAACAATAGCATGCCTTTGGTGAGGGGGAATGCAGCAGGCCAACTCACTACTGATAATGGTCCCTTGTCCTCATCTGTGACAAATATGGGGTGGACATGTTATCAATGTTTAATGTCTAAAAAAAGCACTGCTCATTATTTGTGGTTTCCATGATAAAACATGCGAAAAATATCAACGCGTTCTGAATATTTTCGGCACATTAAAAGTGAACATTTTGGTCTGCATAATACATTTTCATGTCAAGCTGTAAAGCACGTGTAGCACATGAGTAACCAACGAGTAACGCATGTCTGAGGTTATAGAGCCATCCTTTACAATTTATGTAACAGTAATGGCGGCGTGAATTAATAATATTGTTCATTTTCTAAAGCAACACACCAGAGCTGTTTTTAATAACCCACTTCATCAACTCAGAGATCCTCTTACCAATAAACACAGTGGAGGTGGCATCCACAGCTGGATTCAACAGGAGGACGTGGACTCAGGTTCGAGATGCCCATACCTGGATGGTCATCTGTTTGGTCTCAAAATAAGGCATTGTGGGAACACAAGCAGGGGCGGAGTTTCAAGCAATTTTTTTTACCTCATGCCAGGAAATAAAATGAAAACACAGTAGTGTGAGTCGGTCAGTGGGGTTAAGTACGAGGGGATCTGCTTGTGCAAACAGAAAAACAAAGGGAGGCATCAGAGAGCAGCAGGCTGTTTGTCTGATCTGATAAAGATGAATTACCGCTGGTGTTCAGGGTCACCAGTGAAAACATCAACCACAGAGGCTCGATACTAAACTCACTTTTTCTTCTTGGCTGGTAAGTAAACAGCTTTTAATGCTAACTTATCTACGTAGCAATAGCAAAAACATAGGCTACATGCAGCACGTTCAAATAGATAGCACAGGCAGGCCGGTGGTGTTTAACCACTTAAAGGTAAGATAACACACTATGTGAGTTGAAAGACCACTTATCACAGTCCTTCTCGCTGATTTATAGGTGGTGGTCTCCTTCTGAAACCTACATCTATAAATGATGTTGTGTTCAAAGGACTCCAGAGCAGGGACATATCTCTCAGGGGATTTCTCCTGAGACAGATGTTCAGAGAGCAAACTGGACGGAGAGATGAAGATAAGTGACTTAGAACTTAACAGGAGTTCTCAATTTACTCTGCTGATAAAAGCTTTGAAGTTCCTTTTTTTTGTTGTTAACAAAAAAAAGAAAAAAGCCAGGAACTTCAAAGCTACATGATCTGATGTCTGGTCTCCAGTGTCTTTGGTGTAAGCCTAAAACATTGAACAATGACTGTTTTGATTCAAAATCCAAGGTATTTCAAGGTAACTTTAGGTTTTCAGTCATCTAAGAGTGACTGACTTACTACTGGGGTAGCTGAGCTACTAACCAGCCCAGCCAACCCAGGTTAAAGGTGTTCAGAAATGGCCGTTTGTCCTGTTTGTCCCGCCTCCTTCCTCGACTTTCCGCACGAGTTTACACAAGTTTGAATGGGCGTTATTGAGTGGGCGGGATATTTAATGTTTGGGGTGGGACTGGGTGGGACACAGTGTTTCAAAGGAATTTGATTGGATGTTGTGCAGCTCCGTGTGCGTTATAGCTTGCTAACTTAGCTAGCTAGGACACTTTCGTCCGTATCCAGAGGTTGTTTCATCCGTCAGTGGATCTATTGCCTCTGAGCTTACGAATCCGGAGTGCTCCGGATGAAATGGAGCAATACCACCAGTAACCAGGGTGGCAGTATTGAGTCAGAAGCAGAGAAAAGGCACTCCATTACGGAAATCGGCAAAGAAGAGAGTAGTTGCCGGAAATTCAAAGATGAAGAAGACGAGAGTAAACATTGAACATTTAAAAATGGTGCAAAATTTGGAGAAGATATGTGAGTTGGTGAGAGGGTACATACATTTAATGTTGGTGCCGGTAATGACAGTGTGACGCTGTCATTTATGACACACTGCCCCCTATAGAGGATAAGTTGCGTTACGTCCATAAAAACGTTGAAACCGGACGGAGGTATGTAGGCCAGTGTTACGGAGAGAACGTTTGGTACGGATGGACGAATTTCGTCCAGATCCGGAGGTATAAAGCCAGCTATAGACAGCTACTTCTATATCAAACTCCATTTTCCTGTGACATATCGATCGACCACCATGTCCTCCTGATGTGGACTTTGTCTCTTTATACTTCACTTCACTTTGCTCCTGTCATAATTAGTTACTATGACCACTCACTGAGGAACAAAATGTTACTATATGGATCATAATGACTTGCTGTCCAGGTGATGAGCTTCTTTTTTTGCAGCATGACCTAATCTTAACAAAGAGCCAAAAAACAAAACCATTCAACCGTAGTAGCCTACAATTTTGTCATTTGGCAAAAACTGTAGAGCTGTGGACAGGCTACAGATAAAACATATTGCTACGAAAAGATTGCAGCAACTAGACTATTGATGACAACGGAAATGCACATAAATGTCTGTCTGCGAACAGTTTACACACAAATTTGTTCTGCTCAAGTTTTGTGAATGAGACCCAAGAAGTGTAGTGATGCATCTGTCCCTGCAGATTGTGCTCTGTGCTGTCATTGTGCTTTACGACTATTTCATGTTTAAAGTTAAGTCCGGCGAGCCAGCCCCACTGAGAGATGAACATGAAATACATGACGTTAATATGCAGTGTATCTTCCATATCCATCTGACAGTTAGGAGTTATCTGTAGCTGTTCTATTCCTCCCAGGCCAGTTTATATAGTGTGTGTGTTTGTGTGTGCTGCCAGAGACCCGCACTCATCCTGAACACAGCCCTCATTCAGGCTGAGGTCCGGCCATGAATTATGCCATTAAATGTGTTTGTTCCTGAGCCACTTCCCAGAATTTATCTAATTTATTCCCTAAACTGCCACACTCTGCAGCCACACTCCACTCTCAGGCATGAAACCAGAGCTTTGAACAACACTACGTCTGTGTGTTTGGCTCCAACATGAAGGTCTTGACAGATGTCAAGATATGTGTAAGCAAATATTCCAAAGGTAAACATGGCTCCACATGCACCATGCACAGCCAGCATTAGTGATCAGCTGCTGGTTGGTCGCAGGAGGAACTTAACTGAAGCTCAAAATGAATCACTGAATATTAAAACGACTTCACCGCTTCATTTCCATCCAATTCTAAAGGACATGATGGCACTTCAAATATATTGCAAACATGTTTTTTCAGCAAAGAAAATCTTCAAATATGTTGTAAACATTCACCTAGAGTCAAGGATGAGCTGATTAGACGTTAGTGGTCAGAGGTCAAAGTCATCTGACCTCCTGAAACACCTATTTCTAACTTAAGATTTTCCCACAGAAATTCTGACAATAATATTAAACAAAATGTAATTTATTATGAATCCATTTATAATACATAAACATTAATATTACACATAGTTCCAAGGGAATGAAACCAAGGTAGTTCATAAATCCAAAACAGCCGATTTATTACATTATCCCTCTCTGGAGTTTTGGGCTTTGGCACACTCTGCTCCTATGTCACATATACAGTCAGATGACTCAAATGTATCTGGAAAAAACTGTAAATACAGTAGTAACAGTAGTTAATATTAGTGCTGTTACCAGAGAATTGGTTATTTAGAGAGTCGCTGTTACTTGGGCAAATATAACTATCACATAAGAACTTATGATGAATAATGCTTTATACGTCTTTTCTAAACTTGCATTGCACTGGAGATTGTTAGTGCAAACTTTACATGTGCCAGTAAAGTTCACCTTTGCCTTAGGGCCACATTTAAGAAAAAAAAAAGTCACAAACTTTGAGAATAAAGTCGTAATTTACGAGAATAAAGTTGTAATTTACGAGAATAAAGTCATAATTTATGAGAATAAAGTCATAATTTTATGAGAAAAAAGTCAAAGTAAAACGGAAGTAGGTTGAGACGAGAAAAGGTGATACACCACAGTGAGCAGGGTAATGTTGCTGTCGGCTAAACATTTATTAAACTGTTCTGCTCACTGAGCAAACCTAGGTTTTAGTTAACCTAGGTTAACGTTTGTTACATGTTGTTTAAGAAGTCGTACAGAAAATGTATTGATCTGTTGTGATCAAAGCAAGTGTTAGGGTGACTATGGATGGAACAATTAATGGTCGCCGAGAGACTAAGCGAGGGAAGTGTTTTTACTTGCCGGACGCGCTTCAACAATAAAAACTAAGCTCCAGAGGTTATGTCGATTCATAAAGTTTATTAAGCTAAAAACATAGCAGTGAAACAACTCCACATAAGCCTAAAAACGTCCCAAACAGTGTAAATTAGCGGTCAGCAAAAAGTAGGACCTTCCCCCCTCACCCATTCATTCACAGGTGAAGAACAGCTGATTTTACTACGCTTGGTGACGTACCATCCCACCTGACTCCTCCCCGGATGTGACACACCCACACACACACACAAAACACTACATGGCATCTACAGCAAGGTTATTATTGTTTACAGAACGTATGTGTTGATCATTTGTGATCATGTTGTCATGGATTACAAAAGTAAGCCAAAGACACTGGATTTCTTGAGGTCACTTGCAGATGTTTGTATGAAGAGATTTTATTCTGGCGTTGGGGCCTCTGTGTATTGCCGGCGGAGACGGTGTGCTCGCCGGAGCTCGACTCCCTCTGGATCCATAATCTTAATTATCAGTCGGATTGTTTCGAGACACCACGAAACCCCTCTGAATGTCCCGCTGATGCATCCACCGATAACCCTGCAGTTGACCAGTTCCAGCCATCCCCCCCCCCCCACAAAAGCAGCGACTTCCTCCAAGTCCGTCTGGTTATTTCTCCGGAAAAGATGCATTTTCTTGCATATAAAGTCCTAATATGATGATATGATGCTGATGTGCCAAAAGATTAAGTATCTCCTTGTTTGTGAAACCTATCCTAAAGTACAACTCCACAAAATCCTCCACGGCCCCCATTTTACCAACTGTCTTCCTCTTAAACAACAGGTTAGAATATTATGACTTTTTTCTCATAAAATTATGACTTTTTTTCTCATAAAATTATGACTTTTTTTCTCATAAATTACGACTTTATTCTCCTAATATTATGACTTTATTCTCGTAAATTACGACTTTATTCTCGAAGTTTGTGACTTTTTTTTCTTCTTAAATGTGGCCCTAATACTCCGTCGTAATTTTTCAATAGTTACAGTTGATTAGAAATATCTTGCTACAGTGTCCCAAACTGTCACTTTATTTGGCTCAGATGTATGAAATGGAATATTGGTTTAGGGTTTTTTCAATGTGCTTAATAAAAAGGGTCTAGGGTCACTTTGCATTTACATTATGGATTCTTTTTCGTCCAGTTTATGCAAATTTACCATTAGATTTGGTTTTGACTGAAGTGGCTACGCACTCATGCTGACCCTGGTTAGGGAGGTTACCATCTGAACAGGATCAGGTTTATCATAGCAATCTCTAAGTTATCAGCTAGATTTATTAGTAACATATGAACACAGGTGCTAATTACAGCCATTGAAAAAAAGAATCAAAACAAAATGTACTCTCTGGAGAAGTACAACTGCCAACTCTTCAAAGTGTCTTTCAATACAACACAGTTTCAATAAAGGTCAATAAAATGTTAAAGCAAATTATTAAAATGAAATCACAATGTCCAACACATCGCTCTGGTCTCGCTTTGATTTTAGTTCATTGTAGATGGATGTCATATTACAACTGTAAGCTTATAGAAATAGTTCAACATTTTGGCAAATTGGCCCATTGCCATGATCCATATATTCTTACTAGGTTTGTTACCTTTAATTGCTGGTGCAAGCTGTTTTTAGATCGGCGGAGCAGAGTCGTGAGCTACTCAGAATTTCTTGGTTTCCCTCATCAAACTGATCAAATACCAATCCAACAACTCCAAAACGCTCTGGTGGACAAGTTGTGAGCTGCACATTCACCACGCTATGAGATAATAACGGAACATTACAAGACAGCAAGCAGTCTCTGCATTTGCCTTGAAAACAACTCTGTCTCATAATGTTCTGTTATTAGCGGTGAGCGCTCTGAAAAGTTCCCGCAGCAACAGGCTGAAATACCCACAGTGCAAAACAGAGCGTTTTTGAAGGTCTTTTATCCCTATGTCAGTTAGACTTTTTAACAGTTCTATTTAGTTTGTAATGTCTGTTGCACTTTTAAATCCCTGTGCACTTTAAACTTTTTTTATTTTTTTTATTTGTCTACCAGCAAGCACTTTTGAATCTGTTATTTTGCCCAGGAGAGAGTAGCATCTTCTTCAACAGTAGCTTCTTCTTCTTTTAAAGTATTTTTATGAATTGTGTATTTTATTCTTTGTATAATTTGTCCTGCTTTTCTTATTTTTAAGGCTGCTGTCATGAACTAATTTCCTCTCGGGGATAAATAAAGTATAATCAATCAATCTATCTCATATGGTGAATTTTTGCACCAACAATTAAAGGTAACAAACCTAAATTAACTATTGTTATTTTCATGTATTATTATCACTAAAGGAGGCAAGGGAACAACTAAAACATTGACACAATGAGCATGTACCATGTACACAATACTGTATAATTGAGCCTTGACCCAAGCACCCGTCCTCAGTGTCAGCAGAGCAATCAGAAGCAGTACCTTCAGAAAGTCTTTTCACATGTTACAGTGCAGCCTGATACTATGATAAAACATGTTCCCTCATTAATCTACACTGTGATACCTATGATGACGAAGCCAGATCAGAGTTTTAGAGCCCGTGTCTGTGGTGAAGGTGCATGAGAAGGGTGGGATTAACTGTGCATTAAAAGTAGTAAGGCCATGCTGAGGTCAGTTTACAGATGTTGTCAGTCTTACAGAATGTACTACACACTGTCTCTAGACCAGATGTCTGTGCAACACTCCCCAGGTTGTTTCTTACACTATCATGAGTCTCTGGTGTATTGACAGTTGGAAAAAACAAGCTCTTTGGTCAAGGTTAAGATTGGGATCTATTTGTCTCATAGAGCGTATTGACTCAAAATTAGTAGGACAGTTCTCAACATTAACTAGATGCTACAAGTGTCTACATGACATCACACCAGTGGCTACAAGCAAATACTGCTGAAAACCCATGGAGCAAGGATCAAAAGTATCAACAGTTTACTCAGTTTATACAGTTTACTGCAGATATGTCATCACTTCCTTATTGTCTTCCATTTATCATTCACTTTGCTCTCCTCTCTTGCTGTCCTGTTTTGTCCAATCCCTTGTCCATAAATACAGTTGAAAGGGTGAAACACTGTGTAGCAGGAGTGTTGTGTAAAATGTAATGTTCATGTTCATAGACATTGATCTTTTTATTGATTAGATCTTAATCATGAGCTCCAATATTCTTCTTTTTCTTTTTTACATTTAAATTTTTATTAAAGCTATAATACAAGGACAAACTAAGGACACAATACAATACAAACAATACCAGACACACTTAAAGATAGGGGATAGGGAGGGGGAAAAGATGCAGTACCATACTGTGTGTGTACAGTATACTGTTGAAGAGAATCAATACATATAAATGGGACTGAAGTGAATACAGTTCAGGTTACCAGATACACAACCACTCCTTAAATGTAGCTGTATAAATACAAGGTTACAATCAAAGTGACCAAATGGCCTTGGTGCAAAGGATCCACATATTATGTTGGGATGCGGGCAAAGTGTTGTGATGTCAAGAAAGATCTATGTCCCATAAGCCTCCCTCCCTCCTGTCCAAGTCCAACAAGGCAGATGCAGCCTTTTCCATGCTCACAAGACTCAGAAATTCCTCCAGCCAGTTTTCTTACTTTCCAGTTCATATGCACTGTATGTGTTTAGTTCTAAGACACACAAATTACACAATTTGTTGTGCAATTGAATTGTCTTCTATCTGTGTTTAATAAAAGTCTGATAACTGGTGAATCTTAGGACAGGTGCAGACCTTTACATTCATCTGTATTTCCTTTTAAATGTCATGCTTATCATTTTTGCTATAATATAAGCATAGCACAGCAAAACAAGACCCAGGCTGTCAGGACAGTCAGACAGTTTGAGATACACCACATTTAAGAGCGTAGGCCATTGAGACCTGAGCTGCCGGGGCACAGGTGTCAGTCTGTCTCTGCAATGTCGATTCTCAATTCAAAATTAATGAGGCAGTGAGTCTGTCTCTGCTGAATGAAATCCAGTCTGTGTGAACTGTCTGTTACACAACTTTTATATAAATGAAATAAAAGAATAAAAATTCAAGAAAAAAAAGGTGTTTTTAAAATATTCAAGGTGTCTTTATTACTAATTTATGACCAGTGTTACCTACATGGTCGTTTTAATGTATGACAAGTGTATGAGTGAAGCGCTGGACATCTGGCTTCCTGTGTGACAGCTCTGCATGACGTAAAGCTGACGACCCTGCTGGCCGGACGTGGTGAAGTAATTATTAATTTATAAGAGTGGGATTCTTTAGAGACGGGGGGGGGGGGGGCAACATGGCTCAAACACATGTAGACCACATTTGATCCCCACAGTGTGTGTGGGGAGGACGGCCTATACGTGGACAGATGTGTGTGTACGGTCCACAAAGTGAGGATCAAGGATATCAGCTGCCAGATGGAGAGGTCTGAGCCTTAGGGAGGTTCTATTGTATGTCAGTGTAAAGAAAGCTGTAGGAGACACGCAGGAATGTGTTTGTACATGAGCGCCCACTTCACTTCACGGCCCATAGGGTTTAAAATTGTGACCTGCACATCTACTGTACCACGCTATGAGATAATAACGGAGCATTACGAGACAGAGTTGTTTTCAAGGTAAATTCATGCAAAGCTGCTGATGCGCGTTCCCGTGGGGGGCAGTTTTTCAGCAAGCAGTCTCTGTATTTGCCTCGAAAACAACTCTGTATCATAACGTTCCGTTATTATCTCATAGTGTGGTGAATTTGCAGGTCACAACTTGTCCACGAGAGCGTTTTGGAGTTGTTGGGTTGTGTATTTGATGAGGGAAACCAAGAAATCCAATTAGCCTCCGTAGCGTAGCTCTGAGCAGCTCGCGGCTCTGCTTCACCGTTCTAAAAATAGCTTACACTGACAACGAACCTACTCCTGAAACTATAGGGATTATTGCAATGGGCCAATTTGCCAAAATGTTGAACTATCCCTTTAAGAAGTGGCTGTTTGCTGATCAGAGTACACCAATTATATCCATAAAGAGAGATGTAGAGAAATGGAAACCTAACACCTGCAGGGAGAAATATTAGGGTTAGGTGTGAAGGTGTGAAGCCTAGTTTATGGTTTCGTTGAGCATTCAAAGTTCTGCGTCGAGGGAACGCGTTGCTTTGCAACTCACTGCCATGCCGCTAGGGGGTGTTGTATTTCCTGGTGTGGCAGGAAGAAAGACTGGAGAAAGCAACTGCCGGAAATGATGTGTGCTGAGCGGACCAATCACACCCCGTTCGCGTCACCCCAACGCGTAGTTAGGATTTGTTGGAGGTGCACGTCAAGCTACGGCATAGGTACGCTGTCAACATGACGCTGAACCATAAATCATACCATTTTATTACACGGCTCCATTGAATGCTGCTCTCTGATTGGTCCATCGCTGCGTTCTGCGGCCCGTTATTTCTGTATAATGACCGTCATCAAGTATAACAGACCGTTGCTAGGGACGCCGCTCTGATCAGAGGATCATTTTTACCGTCATTAAACAGCTTCGGACTAATTTTGATGTTAGATAAATGACTTGTAACTTGTTACAGGGAGAGTGGAGGCTCCTTCCACATCGCTGCTGGAAACCAAACCTGCTGATCAGAGCCTCTGACCCGGTGTCACAGCTCTCCTCTCGTCTCAGTGGCACCGCGACTCCACGACACAAACGCACCCCGTAAACAGTAAACAAGCATGTCGGCATTTTGCTGTCCAGTGAGGATTTCGTTGCTCTTTTCCACTACACAGTTACAGCTCTCACGTTTTTAGATAGATAGATAGATAGATATAGTTATTTTTTAAATTCAATTTTTTAAATTAGACTCTAGGTCCATTTAAAAAGACATAAACAGTCCACAAAATAGTTAGTTATTTAACAAAAAAATCGTAACCGTAAATTGTAAATCGATTTTTCAGAGAAGAAAATCGAGATTTTATTTTTGGGCAAAATAGAACAGCCCAAATCTTGTTTATGACAGATACGACTACACACAATACACACATCGTAACATGTGTATGGTAATCCATCGATCCACTGATTGATTATCAAAGGCTTCAAATGCACGACCGGGAGGAGGCTCAGCAAAACAGCGGCCGTGACCAGTCTTGCAGATGCGCTAAATGATGCAATTATTCCATACAACCTGTCAGGGTTTATTTCTCCATAACAACCTCCAAACTATACATTATCCCTTACATGTCAACCTTGTGGGCTCACCAGGGGCTGGCGCTCTGGAACCTGGAGAGGGCCTGGGTTCTGTTCAGTGACAGATCCAACACCTGCAGGTGAGGGGACACATCACAAGGATTACAAGCCCCCAGTGGAGCACCGCAGGGCTCTCCCTGGGAAGCCAGAGGGTCACAGGTCACACAGGGGAAAGCACTGACGCTGGAGAAGGAAGCCTTTCAGACTAGACTAATCAGACTGTGTCAGACGTTCTCAGCTGAGCACTTGGCCCTTCAGTGTACTCGCGTTCACACTGCTAAAGAATGTGGCCACATGTGGCCCGGACCACCTCTGACTGTGGTCTGAGTGATCAAGCGTCTTTGATCAGATCCCTTTAACAAGTACGTGTGAAATTAGTCACCACAAGGGAAGACATGACTGACCCATCTCTGCACAAAGCAACACCTCTCCCCTGTGTTTCCACCACATCATGGGCAAACATTTGCTTCTTATTTTTGGAAGAGCATTACAACCTGGTCGGCCTTGCAGTGGCCTTTTCTATTCAGGCACGTCGGATGCCGTTGATGCTTGGCCTGCTGCACAAACACAGGAACTCGAAGATAATGAGAGTAAACAGCAAAGGCACTGTGTGTGTGTGTGAGAGAGAGAGAGAGAGCTGACAGAGTGGGTAAATGTGTGGCCTCACTGATAACCTCCAGAGAAAACAAGGTTTTATGAAGTAGAACCAGTCCACAGGACAATAAGGAACACAATGGTGGGTACACATCAGTTGTCTGAGAGCAGAGGAAGGTCATCCTCTGCTAATGATGCTCTGGTGGATCTGGACACTCGAGGAATTTAAAGACTTGAGACCTGGAAAATTTAAGAAGTGGTCTGCAAACGCTTTAGATGACACTGTGAGAAATGTAGAGAAATGTGGAAGTTATAAAAGATGTGTCCTGGATGTGTTGTTTTTATTTCTAACCTCAGCTTTTATGATGTTGTTCTGCTTTGCGATCAGCTTTTGGTGTTCAAGAGACTGTGTCAGGACAGATTTTTATGACTGGCTGTGGAAACAGATGATCCAGGGTCAGTGGCTGGAGGGATTCAGAGATTCTGTTATCAAGAAGAGTAAAAACATGGCCACTGTGAGAGTACTTTTGTCGATTTTAAGTGAAGATATAGGAGTTAAGGTTACATAATGTGAGTTTTGGAGCAGCAAAACAACTCCACTGATTTATATTTGTACTGCTTGTTGTTTATTATATTAGTATAACCTTTATTTAACCAGGTTTGTCCCATTGAGATCAAAGATCTCTTTTGCAAGAGAGACCTGGCCAAGAATGACAGCACATAAAGTTTCAACACATTGTCACATTAATCATAGACAAAAAAGAAACAAATAGAATACAATAAGAATTGAATTTTTTAAAATTAGTTAAAAGAATTTACAAAATTTGTCAAACATTGCACTCCTGAAGCCTGGATGTAACGGAATTTATCATGGACTTGAATACCATACATTCAGACTAGATACCAGACTTTGAAGTTTGACTGCAAAATGTTCCATGTACTCGGAGCAGAAAACCTAAAAGCTTTCTTCCCCATTTCTGTTCTCACCTTAGGAACAGCAAAATGACAAAAGTCCTGAGAGTGGAGACTGTAGGCCATATTAGTCAAGATTAAAAGGGATGATGAATAAAATGGAATCCTCTCCAGAATAGCCTTGTAAATCAGCACATACCAATGGCCGAGCCTGCACACATATAAAGATGGCCAATTTACTTTACTGTGTTGTTATTTATCATGAAAGAAAACTAGTTCATGTTTGAAGTGTTTAAATTGTTTAGAGATTTATGATAATAGAAATTTTGATCAGTGTGGGAAGGTGATTTAGATTTTTATGTCCAGCTCTCATCTCCAGGGTCATTGTGTTATTCTGATCTGGAATGATGAAGAAGAATAAAATCATCACTGATTAAATAATCTTTGTTTAGTTAACATGAAGCTATGATCGCTGTGATTCTCAGCTCTGAGTAGTGTCACTGTGACAGGTTTTGATCTGGTCCTTGGAAATTAACTTGCTCTGGAGCTACAGTAGTAATTCAATGCAAGTTACCATGGTGAATTACCTATCCTGCCCTACAAAGGCAAAGTGCAGTATCTGCATTTTTTTGATTTAGATTTTTTATTTTTTCAAAAGTGCTGCATATTCTCTACAATCTGGTAGAATTTGATAGTGCTACTGCTAAAATTCCCAGAGTTATTGGGCTTTTTATTTTCCAGTATCTGCAACAAAAAATGCAAAGTGCAGTATCTGCCATTAAACGGTCAAAATTGGTCTGATTGACAAACTACAAGATTGAATTCTGTCCCCCTTTATCTAATCAATCATAGACTTGAGGTAGTTATTCATAGTTTGATGCTTAAACCTGACAAATAAAAACACAAAAAGCTGTTTTCCTCAGTTTCGCATTTTTGCAGATACTGCACTTTGCTTTGTAAGGCAGCATGGATTAAACTCATTTCAATTAACCTCACTGTTGCATTTTCTCACATCAAAATCAGAACTTAACTTGTGGTTCTGAAAATAATGAATTAAAAGTAATTCACAGCTCTGCCTCTTTCTCATGAAGACGATCAGAGTCAGACGGGTAAACCCAGGGTTAACGGAGCCAATTGCAATCATAGTGCAGATTACACTACAATGTTCAGTTCACTGAAGCCAGATAACAAAAAAAAAAGTTATCCTGGGTGTGCTGAACTTGCTCCGTAGTACAGGGCTCTGATGGAGTACTCCTGTAACCTCAGTGGTGCACACACTGATTCAAATTACAGCACAGGAATGTTCGGAGTAATGGAGGAACGTAGGGAGCACTCAAAGCACAGATGGCCCAGCTGGTTGACTGCCAGTGTGTCTAGGACTTCTTGTGAGTCTGACAGAACCAAAACAAATCTCATCCATATGAGAACACCAGTACTCGTTGGTACAGTGTACTTCGTCTCAACTGCTGTGGACACTTAGATCAACAAATATGTATTATTTGTCTCTCTGACACTGGCCACTGACACAACCATCTGTGTGTGTACATATTGACAATGGATGTCTGTCAAGGTGTCTTCACAGTGGTGCTGTCCTTTGAGTTGTATGAGCGACTCAGGACCTGACAGGAAACAACACGTTTCCACAAAATCTCCTTCATGCAGATACGCCTTATGATTTATTCTTTCAGTTTTAAATCTAACTTATAACAGTGTTTCTTTTATACTTTATGTCTAATGGAAACAACGTATTGCTCTTGGCTAGAGAAGTGCTATATGGAGTATGTAAAGATGTTATGGCTCCCTCCTTATGTGCCTTGCAGCTGTACGTTTGGCTCCTACACTGTAACAGTGATGTGGCAGTAAATCCCAAAGTAAATATTGATGGCCGCTCAGCCCCAACAGGAACATAAATCAGTTCCCGGTCCACAAAGTTTCTCATTTATGGTGTTTTTTTCCTGTTCAAAGACCTTATTCTGTGTCTTTCATGAGGTTGTACTGCTTGCTCTGATGCACACTTGGTCAAACGTAGTGAAGACAAAGTAAAACGATTAAGCAGAGTTTTCTTTTTCTTGCACAAATTATTTCTGGGGCTCTAGATGACACTGGAAGAAATGTTTGCAACTAAACACTTTTAAACTTAACACATTTAGATATAATCCACTATTTCTAAAAAGTTGAAACAACGTTATCATCTTTCACTCCAGTTTTTCCATTCCATTATCTTCTGCTTTTCCAGGGCAGGTCATAGTGGCAGCAGGCTAAGTAGGAGCCAGATATCCCTATCTGACAATGCTTCCTGGGAGATCCCAAGGTGTTTCTAAACCAGATGGGATATGTAATCCCTCCAGTGAATTATGGGTCACGCCAGGGGTCTCCTCCCAATTGGGCATGCCCAGAAACCCTCCAAAGGGAGGCTTCCAGAGGGCATTCTTATCAGCAGTGATTCTACCCCAAATTCCCACAGGACGTCCTAACTACTCACCCTATCTCTAAGGTTGAGCTCAACCATCCTAGAGGAAGAGAATTTCAGCCTCTCACAACAATGATCTTGTTCCTCTTGGCACAAGCCAGAACTCATGACGAATGGTGAGCAATGTAACGAAACTGGTAAAGTTGGGATTGGTTAAGTGAAAGTGTAAACACATCCACGGGTACTCTGGTGACCACTCCCACAGAGGTTAAATACCTGGGTCTTACTCCACTGTCTTTGTCTAGTGCGGACTAGTGAGACTTGTTGCTCACAAACTGATGAAGCCCCTTGGATAAGAGGCGAAACGTTTTCCCAGACAAATACAAGTCCAGTTGCCTACGATTCAATTTGCCCAGAAAAGAACGATGTCCTGGATGAATGAGAATATCCATAGACATTATAGTGAAAGTGTACTGGAAGCTGAGCTGTAAGAAGAAATGATCAATGTCAGCCTTATACTTTGAAAACTTTATCAAACTCTCATGAATAATAGAAACACAAACTTCTACTTTCACATGGAAATCAAACAGTTCTCTGCTGTGTCTTATGCATCCATCCACCACCACCATCATCCTGACATTGACTCATCACTTAGGTCCTGTCATTGTTAGAGGAACACTTATTGCTGCCTCAAAAAAAAAACCTAACCATGGGTCATGATAACCTGCTGCAGACGGCCTATAGGTTCGTCTTATACAGGGTTAGACTCCATCAACAATCAATCAAAAACATCCCTTAATACTTGTTAGGATTAATTTAAATGTAAGCAATACAACATTACAATTGATATATAATGCTCTGAACTCAAATGTAAGAAAGTTTAAAGGGATAGTTCAACATTTTGGCAAATTGGCCCATTGCCAGAATCCCTATAGTTTTAGGAGTAGGTTTGTTACCTTTAATTGTCGGTTGAAGCTATTTTTAGAATGGTGGAGCGGAGCCGAGGTAAATTCATGCAAAACTGCTGATGCGCGATCCCATCCGCAGTTTTTCGGCAAGCAGTCTCTATATTTGCCTCGAAAACAACTCTCGTACTGTCTCGTAACGTTCCGTTATTATCTCTTAACGTGGTGAATGTGCAGGTCACAACTTGTCCACCAGAGCGTTTTGGAGTTGTTGGATTGTGTATTTGATGAGTTTGATGAGGGAAACCAAGAAATCCAATTAGCCCCCTTAGCATAGCTCTGAGCAGCTCACAGCTCTGCTCCGCCGTTCTAGAAATAGCTTGCACTGACAAATAAAGGTAACAAACCTACTCCTAAAACTGTAGGGATTATGGCATTGGGCCAATTTGCAAAATTCTGAACTATCCACAACCCCCCCTCCCCCTCCCTAAAAAAAAACAAAAAGGTATTCTATAGCGTTCTGGTTTATTATTTTCATTTAGTAGGTCTGCTTATACCAACAGTGGCAGTATGTTTGTTGTGACTACTAATAGTAACCTACACTAGACTACACCCACACACTGATGGCTCCAGTGATAATGAGCCCTGACAGCAAAGGAGGTGCAAATTCTTGGTGCTCCCTGTGGGCCCAGGATGCCGCTTCAGTCATCTCAGGGGGAGACGGAGGGGTTGGGGCATGAAAGCTAATATTTGGGAGGAGAAAGAAGGCGTGCAGGCAGTTTGGACCCCTGCAGGGTGAACTTCACATTGCTGAGAGCAGCATCTCTGGTCATTCGTTTTACTTTCCCAAAGATCCTCAAGCCTCTGCCTCTGTCTAAGAAGTGAACGGAGTCATTTGTCTGTAGCAGTCCAACATTCCCGTTGAATAAAACGATTAATAGCTGGTCATTCAGATTTCCTGCACCTAAATAAAAGTAAGTAAAGACTGAACAAAGCCAAGGTTAGGTGTGTAGCCTACTTGAACTTTTTATTCCCAATCACTGTGCACAACGATTTTATTTTCTCAATAAAAAACAATGAATGATCTAACTGTCAACCAGTAAACCATTGTTTTGTGCCTATTAGGTTAGCACCCCCTACTGTTTCACTGTTTATAACCACATCTTCAAAACAAATATAGAACACAACAGAGTGAAACAAGTGGCATGGAACTGAATGCCATAATTATTATTGCTTTGTATTTTTTCCATAAGTCTTAAACTATCTGCAATCTGTAAATTCACAGAAATAGGATGTTAAAATCTCATTTTCATGTATTTCCATTTCAGACTTTTAACACTATAAAATGGCCCATGGAACCTGTCATTACTCTACTTTCATGCTGAGACAAGGATATGTTGTTGGAAGATTTTGATTAAAGGTGGCAAAAAAGAAAGCAAAGAAAAGAAACAGAAGAAGGCGAAGGCCGGAGTCAGCTCCTGGGCCCCTGGCTGATACTGGAAGTGGATCAGTATCATATAGTGCTGACACAAGGTCTGCCAGGGGCTCAGAAGCAGCAGAACAACAGCTCTGAGGTTCCACACCACAAGCCACAGACCCTCACGTGGTGGGCTACATGTTGTGAGGTGAAAACCTCTTAAACCAACTTCTGGTGATTATCATGTTTTCACCTCAGAGAATGTTAAGAGCGTCTTCAATGACTGAAAGGATCTAAAAACATGTGTTCTGCAGACATTGGGGCAGGACTTTTGGGTACATTCTGCGCTGTTTGTGACCCATAGGTCTACATGAGAAATCAAAAACCTTATTTTGTAAAGGTTTTGCATCCTCACACAGAGGATCATGTTGTTGACTAACTGCTACTGAAGCTGTATGTAACTCAAAGTATCTGCTTCCTCTGTCTTCTTGTTGAGCCGAAATCAATCAAACATCAACAGCCCAGCATTCATTAAGTCCGCAAGACAAGTCTGAACTTGAGTGAGAAGCTGGGGGCTAAAGCAGTGGAGTTATAACTCAGCACAACACAACACTGCCATCTAGTGGCTACTCATAATAACTGTATCCATCCATAGCCAATACGCAGTCTACAATCTCTAGAACACACCTTTCCCTAGTTTGGCACAGTTCACCTGGTTTGTCTTTTGAATGGACAGGTCGAGTTTGGAGTCATTACTGACATCTCTGTTGTTGCGTGTGATTAAACAACAGTGGAAACAATTTAGAATTTTACAATAAAGCTACCGCTCAAAATTACAATCAAGTTCAAATTTTGAAATAGATTTACCTCAGAAGAACTGAATGAAAAAGTAAGAGACTATTAGTGGTATTTGCCTAATTTGTATTATTGAGGAGCCATTAAAGTTCAGGTTGGGTTGGGAAAAAGGACTGATATGGAGGTGCAGGGTGAGAGACAGAGCCTCATATTGTTAGGGTGCAATGTGTTTAGTCTGGCTCCAGCTACTGAGAGTGAGTGCTCAGCATATCAATGAACTTCTCAGCACAGAATAAATTTTCCCTCAAACAAACTCCAACTGGCTGGTATCAATTGTCTGTCATTTTGGACTTTGGCTTGGTGTTTAGGCTTACCCCACATCCAGCAAACCATGTAAGACCTAGGACTGGTTGTTGTCATTTAGACTTGAATTATAATATCATTATAATGTAATATTAAAAGAAAAAAGTATATTTTTTTAATCCAAGTCTCCATTATGAATGATGTTTCTCTGTTAATCCCTTTCATGGCAGCCTTTTAAAGACCACTTGGTGTCAGCACTACGCTACATTTTGTTGAATTAACTGTACTCGTTTTTGCTAATATACAGTTATTGATGTGAACCAATAAAAAACTGAAATGTCCAAAGAAAAAAGGTAGTCCCTCAACAGGCCCCAGCGAGGATCGAACTCGCGACCCCTGGTTTACAAGACCAGTGCTCTAACCACTGAGCTATGGAGCCGGTTGTACAGTATGTCCTGGACTTCCGGGTTTAATCGTTAATACTGTACCGCGTGGTGCCAGTTACAAAAACGTCGCACGGCACGAGTTTTATGTTTAAACGCTGATGAGTAAAATAGCCTGTAGCTATCTGAGTGCTATAACAATGACCACAACACTTGCTGCGTCGCGGCGAAGGTGAACTCACAGCAAGTGGGACGTTCGTGGCGTGGGAACAGTTGTATCAGACAAGTGTAGCTACTGTAAAAGAAAGATAGTAGCCTGCAGCCAGATGGTGGTCATCGACGAACATAATTGGTTGAATGTTTAACGTTAACAAGCCGACCCGAGATAAACGCAGGAGTGAAGTTGATATGTTGCCTTCTTGAAAGCCCTGCTGGGGATTTTTGCTCTCTCTTCATTTGTGTACAGTAGTAGGCTGTTACACTGTAGCCTAGTGTAGTCGTGAAAAAACACTCTGAATCTCCACCCACTACCAGCGGTGTGTGCGGCCGTTTGTTGTCAGGCTGGAGCCTCGGAGGAAAGAACAGAGCCAGGTCAAGATCTACCCATGTTGCTCTTCTCTTCTCTTCTCTTCTCTCCTCTTCTCAACTTCACTCTCTTCTCTTCTCTTCTCTTCCTCCTCCGGCAACATCTTGTTCGGTCTTCTGGAGCCTCTGCAGTTACAAACATTGCAGGACTAAGAATATTGAGCTAGCTAACTTCTTTAGCAGAGATATTGATGTTTTTTTCTGAAGAGAAAGGAGAGCCAGGATAACAAGGCGCACATGCCCAGGTGCGTCCCGATGACGTCATCACGGGAAATGTGTTGCAGTACCAGTTCTTTTTACAGTCTATGGTTTAGACCAGCTGCTCAACTATTCCCGTTGAAACCATAGACTGTAAAAGGTTGAAACACAAGCTGTTTATTCCTATTGTTAAACAATTACACTCTAGACGAGAGTTGTTGAAAAGGTTGTAATGTTGGCTACTCTCTCTCGTGTGATGTTGCTGAAGGTGCTTTTCCACTGTCTCTGCGTTTTCCACTGAGGCCTAAAGTCCCAATGTAAATCACTAAATGTAGCCTACTAGTCTTAAAATTACACAAGAACAAATATTTATTTTCAAACATTTTGATTATGCATGGTGAAAACCAAGGGTCAAGAAGCAGTGTTGTGCAAATTTTTAAAAGTAGCCTATTCCTTTTAAAAGTAACCTAATCAAGTTGATTTCCCTATTTCAGAAGTATTGAGTTATGTTGCTAGTTACATTATTGGTTACTCTATCCCCTCAAAAAAAGAAAAGAAAATCGGGACAATGGAGCGAGCTGGCATTGTGTAGCCGAGGACGGGTGAGGGGAGCGGAGAAACTGGGTCGGACCATAAATCAGCCACCCCGCTTTCACCCGTGGGGTATTTTAACCACAAATTGCCATTCAGATTTTCATTTCCAACCAGTAGTCTGTCTAACGCTACAGTAGTGAGCGTCCTTCTCTCCTTAAATTGATTAGTACCAGCTGGGTTTATAGACTAGAATGCTTTTATTGAAATCATTTTACAAAAATTGTGGATACAACCAGACATTCATTCAGTGGGTAATGAACATTCAGCACATTAGGAAATATTACATTCAGACACATATTATTATAAAAAGTTTTTTGTAACAAATCACTGAAAAGCCAAAATATTCAAATTAAACAATAAAAAAAATTAAAAATAAACTCTCATATAAACATTTAGCTTTGAGTAAAATAAGCAAAGTGCCACTGCAGACATTAGTGAAGGAAAGCATGGATATAGTTACAGTGTTGCCTATCACCATTAAATTCCAGCTGTCAGGTTATCCCATAAATAACCACATGAAAGGTTTGTCAGCCCACAACAACTCCTGCTTTAGATTTTGCTTTACATGTGGGTTTAATAAAAAGGGGGAAAAGTAGGCTTCCATACGCATTTATGATGTATAACTCCATTGTAGCTGCTGGACACATTATGGCATGAAGTTATGCTGTTTTGTTTTACACACTTGTGGGTATGAGAATTCTTAACAATTGAAAAAACCTGTTGCTACCCATGTTAGATTTGTGATTGATTTTTTTTAGACAGTGGGTTTAATTAAGGTTAAGTAGTTACACATTTAGACCTGCACAACATAGTCCGAGTTGCCACAGATCACCCCAGCATCTTCATAGTGGGCACAGTTATGTGTCCCCACGCCAGCGTGTGTGCAGTCCAGCAGGGTGGACTCTGTGCCGTCACACTGAACATCATCCAGTAGAATACGCAGATCCTTCCCCTCACCGAACTCTGAGTTCTTAGCTGCTTTCAGAGCGTACTGAAAACCTAGCTGCCGACAAACCACTGCAGCGTTCTTGGTGGTCCATAGGTCGTCACACACGGTGCCCCATTCGCCATTAACAAAGACCTCTACCCTTCCACGGTCGCTGTGGCCTTCGGTGTCTCCAGACAGCCTCACCCTTCCATTCTGGTGCTCGGGTGCAGTTTCCGTTCTGGACTTTCCCTTTCTGCGCCGACCTTTCCGCCTCGGTTGCCTGGGTGGTTTGGTGGTAGTTGTGGTTGGTGAAGCGGTGGTTAAATCTGGTCCCAATTCACCGAGGCGATCAATTAATTCTTGAAGCCAGTCATATGATTCTGTGGGTGGTGGCTCAGGTTGGTTATTGTCTGAAGACTCAACACCAATCAGTCCTAATGGAGGATCAAAGGAAAAGGTCACCAAATATCAACATAAACAATAAATGTGACACATTTGATCAGATTTAGCCAGTGACAAGTATAGACACTCACTTTCCTGAGGCACAAACTTGATGAGATTACTTTTCACTCTCACAGGAAGAGGTTCATAGTGACACTGCCTTGGTGGAGCACGTCTGAAAAACAATAAACAACAGAGTAAAAAAAATCAATAATAAAAAAAAAACTTCCAATTGTGTCTGTAATGATGCCAGAACACCATGCTGCAACACCTTTTCCATTCAAGACATAATATATCCACAGCCAAATAAGCACTAGAAGATCCAGCGGATCATCACTGAAGTGTAGGTATCCCTTGTAGAGAGCTAATACAATCGAATGAGGTGCGATTGATTTCCATACATCATTCATGTATTACGTGACAAAAAAATCCATGGCATCTAAGGAACATGGTCAGTTATGAAGATGACAAGAAAAAGAAAAAAGTTAGCATCCTTCCAACTGTTTGTTTCCTCTCCTCATGGATGTTGTGGCACACAAGTCAGTAAATGAAATGAGTCAAAACACAATACTGCTTGTGTTCACTCATTCAACATTTTGGCAAATTGGCCCTGCCATAATCCCTGTAGTTTTAGGAGTAGATTTGTTACCTTTCCTTCTGTCGGTGCAAGCTATTTTTAGAACGGCGGAGCAGAGCCGTGAGCTGCTCAGAGCTACGCTACGGAGACTAATGGGATTTCTTGGTTTCCCTCATCAAACTCATCAAATACACAATCCAACAACTCCAAAACACTGTCGGTGTGAAGTTGTGACCTGCACATTCACCACGCTATGAAATAATAACGTAATGTTACAAGACAGAGTTGTTTTCGAGGCAAATGCAGAGACTGCTTGCCGAAAAACTGACCCCGACGGGAACGTGCATCAGCGGTTTTGCATGAATTTGCCTCTAAAAACAACTCTGTCTCGCAACGTTTGTTATTATCTCATAGTGTGGTGAATGTGCAGATCACAACTTGTCCACCAGAGCGTGTTGGAGTTGTTGGTTTGTGTATTTGATGAGTTTTAAGAGGGAAACCAAGAAATTCCATGAGGTAGCGTAGCTCTGAGCAGCTTGCGGCTCTGCTCCGCAGTTGTAAAAATAGCTTGCACCTACAATTAAAGGTAACAAACCTACCCCTAAAACTATAGGGATTATGGCAATGGCCAATTTGCCAAAATGTTGAACTATTCCTTTAATGCTATGCTAACTACCTACAATCTGCTACATCCATGATGTGGTGCTGAGTTGTTTGTCTGATGTTCCGTCATATTCCCAAATGAGTCTCAAGTCAGTCATAAATGTGATCATTGCAGCTGATTTATGTAAAACCACCACTGTAGAGCCGTTACATAACTTTAGAAATGAGTCACAGCTATGTGGGCGGAGCATCAGTATGCTTTAGTATGTAAACAAACAGCGCTACAGGTCTGCTTCTAATATCTCCAAAGAGACAGGCTGTTCTGAAGAAGAGACACAGAGCTAAGCTAAGTGTGGTCACGATACTGCACGTCCCTCATGCTTGCTGAGCAGGAGATGTCTGTATTTGTAATCATGAACAGATGTGCGTCTTTTTTACCCATGTATTGTCCAATAAGCTGAAACCGAGCTGCACATATTGACTCATGAGCATTGAGCGGTTACCAAACATGGCAGGTTACATTTATTTTCTTCATGAAGTGACGGTAAATCTGGAAAAAAGGCAAAGTAATGCTTATATTAGCCCACCTTGAGGGATCCACCACTTTATAAACAACTCCCGAAGGTGACGTAGCGCTCGGTACTCCAGTGGACATGAAGTACAGCTCGCCTGATGGAAAGAAAAACAAAAGGCAATGTTAGCCGACACTATAGTCACTAGTTCCCGACGTAGACAGAACATTCCAGGTATCATGGGCTGCTTTGAGGTTGTGTTTAGGAATTACCAGCTTCATCCTCAGCAAAGGAGATGATGTACTGGTGATAGTTGTTGATGAGTCCAGGGAAGGCACATGTCAGGCCCAACCCCATGCAGATCTCATTGTATTTCCACTGCCTCGTGTTTCTGTCCTCCTGCAGACTCATCAAACGCCTAGACAAGGAATAAAGTCCACAGTCTCTAATGTGCAGTAGGCTACATCCCATTTTGTTTTATGACAAGGTGTTGTATCAACCTTTATGTAGTACCTTGATTTTTACTATACGCAATTTCCCACAGTACAATACAGCCTAAAAGGAATATGCATGGAGTTGACAGAAAGCAACACAATTGAATTAAATTACATTCTCATCAATGATTAAACTAACAAAGACTGCACCTGGTTCTTTAGTGTGAGTATCTGCTGTTTGTTATTCCCTCAGGTTGGCATTACAATGCACCTCTAATCAAAGTACCTTCTGCTAAAGAAGACATTTAAATGACTGTCATATTTACATTCAAATTCAGTAATATATGTTCACTATCAGAACTGTAACATTATGTTTTTTTGTCTATATACATGTTTAACATATCACTGCTTGTTGTCCCTTCTATTTCCTCTGACATAGGAGTTTATGTGTATGGACAAGGTAAAAAACAATGGGATTTTAGTAGTAGTTTAAGTAGTGTGAGTTGGAGTCTCAATCTGAATCTGAATATATTCTGTTGCACTAAGGCTATAGATGGTGGAAAATTAAGTACAATGGTAGAGGGAGTGTAGGAAAATAAATTCTAAAGAGAAAGGGTTTTTGGTTGATACGGGCCCAGTGGAACTTCCCCTCTATGTACTTGTCCAAACTAGTTCATAGACCACATGTCATTTCTGTAAGGGGGGCATCAAACAAACATCTATCAAAGTTTTATACAGGCTTATATCTGATATTATATTGTTTCCATTCCTCAAAATCTTTTCACTGCTGTTCTCAACACAAACAGAAACATGTTATTTACCAGACTGAATCTTACCCGCTCATGAAGTCTCCAAAGATGTACATGCCGTTCAGGTTGGGGTATTCACAGCCTCTGTACACGTAGCCACCGGTCACTGACTTGCCCATCTTGTGGGGGTACGCATAAATAGGCAGGACATCATCTGTGGAAAAAAAAATCAAAAGGTCATTCTTTGTATTCTTTATGTTAATCTGGATGAGACACTTTACAGTGAAGGCAGTGAGTTGATATCCACCATTGAAAATGTGTTTTCTCTGATACTTTGGATTTAAATTTGAATAGCCCAACATTGTATTTTTTAGCATAGATTTGCCATCTTGTTTCATGTCAGGCTGTACTGTCTCAGCATCTCATCTCCCATCAGTGCATTTCTTTACATGGCTGTGACAGGACAGGACATCATCATACCACCTCTTTGAAGAGACATGAGTCTTCTTGAGGATGATGATAATGTAAGTCCAACCAGACACATTCTACCTGTTTGGCTGGGCTTACCGTGTAAATCATTGAGCAATGTAGTTAGAGTTGTCCAGAGAGTGCCTACCTAATGAGCTGTTGGCACACAGCTTCTTATCATAGCAGGAGAAGCCCTCTTTAGCTCTCCAGCCGTAGTTCCGTCCTTTCTCAATAATGTCAATCTCTTCAAACTTGTTCTGGCCTACGTCCCCGCAGAAGATGCGTCCTTTCCCCTCTTTGGTGTGAGGGTCTCCCCTGTCTACAGAGCACCTCCACATATTGCGGACACCATAGGCATAGACCTCAGGTCGAGCTCCTCGCTCATGTATGAACGGGTTATCTGGAGGTACTCTGTACAGTGGGCCTCTCTCATTGTTATCCACATCGATCCGAAGAACTTTACCCAAAAGAGCTGACCTGAAATAGATGTGATAATACAAAAGATGTAATCCAAATATTGTACAAAACAAAACAAAACAAAATGTATAGATTTATGACACAAACATGCATCCAAAATTTCCCTAAGCATTATTCTTAGGTTTTCTTGCAACCACATCAATTCTTTTTTTTTATTTTTATACTCGACGCGGGATTCAAACCAGGGCCGCCTGCAGTGAGGACTACAGCCTCAACACATGGGGCGGGTGCTCTACCAACTGAGCTAAACACCGCCTCCCACATCGATTCTTTGATACAACCCCTGGCAAAAAATTATGAAATCACCACTCTTGGAGGGTGTTCATGTAGTTGTTTAATTTTGTAGAAAAAGGGCAAATCACAGACATGCCACAAAACAATTTCTATTCAAAATGCCAACCTTCTGGCTTTAAGAAACACTAAAAAAAAGCAAGAAAGAAAATTGTTGTAGTCAGTCACATTTTTGTTTTAGATCAAGAAGAGGAAAAAAATATGGACTCACTCAATTCTGAGGAAAATATTATGGAATAGCGTCAAAATAGAAAACTTGTTTTGAAAACAGAAAATTCACAAAATCAAATGAGGAACAAATGGGTGGAAGCTGTAGTCAACGTCTGTGACCGAACTGTAAGAAACTGCCAAAAGGAAATGGGATTTACATAGGCTACAAAAAAGAAAAATGAAGGCCATCATTAACACCTAAACATAAAAAACAAGGTTACAGTGGGCTAATGAAAAGCAATCATGGACTGTGGATGACTGGATGAAAGTTATATTAAAAAAACAACTAAATGAACATCCTCAGAGAGTGGTGATTCCATAATGTTTGCCAGGGGTGGTGTACATGGTTTTTCAGATCAAATCATTTCTTACTTGTTCTGGGCATTTCCATATTTTCCAAATGGATCCCCTGCCATTCCACCATCACCTGTGAAGATGTACAAGTAACCATCATCTGCAAAGAGCAGCTGCCCTCCATTGTGGTTTGATGCAGGCTCATCGATCTCCAGAATAACCCTGGAAAGACAGTGGACATGACAAATACGATAAAACAATTCCTCGTTTTCTTTGTTCTTTAGAGTACGTGCTGAGTTCTATCACCAAATCTGGCTCTGCTGTCCATACCTACCGCTCAGAGGTGTGATCCACCACATTCATGTCATTGGCTGACACATGGAACTCACTGATCCTGATCCTCTCATCAAAGCCCACCTCCACTGAGTAATACACATACAGCTTCCCATTGTATTTGTACATGGGGTGAAAGGTGAGTCCCAGAAATCCTCGCTCATCCCCCTCCCATGCAGACGTTAAGACGGCCTTGGTAATGTTCAAAAATGGTTTCTCCAGTTTGGACCGGTCGGGAAGGTAGGTCCACACCAAGCCCACCTGTTCTGCTATAAAGAACCGGTGTGTACCATCATTGGCGTGGACCATGGCTAGTGGGTTCCGCAGACCATTGGCCACTTCTTCTAAACAGAGCTGCAGACAGCCATCCGAGTCGGACTGAACCCGGCCCAGATTCTGTGTTAGCCTCTGGTTGCTAAGGATGTGTGGGTAGCAGTAGTCTGTGTCGTCAAGCGCCAGATATTCACAGAGACGGGTCTGGTCTCCTTTGACTCTGGTGATGTGTGGGTCGTCAGACAGGAGAGGGACGGTAATGCTGCACTTGGTCCAAAACTGGGAGCAGTAGTCTGGGCAGAGACCAGGGATGGTCCGGACTGGGGTGCTGGGGTCCTCAGCATCAAAGAGGTGAGCTGCATATGGAGAACACTCCTGAACAGATGAAGATGAGCAGAAGATGAGACACAGTAGAGGCTGTACACACAACAGTGACATTAACATTCATGATGATATTGTAGAGTCATTTTTCATTCATTCATGTTAACAGATGAACAAGACAAGGTCTAAACCTAGTATCTGTCTGAACAGTCTTCAAAGCTATTATGCAGCTGTGAACTTCATTTACTAAACTCCAGAATGTAACAGACTTATTTAAAAGTAGTGTGTTTGCTTTGCCAGGCTCAGTGTATTGGAAGTGTTCCTCATCTTCCTTGCAGTTCCTTGTGGCTTGGGCATAGGCGACAGTAGACTTTTGTTATTTGTGAGCCTCGGTGACATTCGGCATTCTATAGCACATATTTTATATCTTGGATTAAATCTCAATAATACTACACTGATAACAAAAATACTAAGGTAAGGCATTATAGAATGAGGGGTCAGTGTACATTCAGACAGAGGCATTCATGTGATTTCTTCTAGGAGCTTTAAGGTGTTTTTATAGAAAAACTTTGTTACACAATTGACACATTAAGGAAGTAAGCTATATACACACAATATGCTGAATCTGCAACAAATAAAGTAATAGTCATGTGTCCATGAATCACCGATAATAACATTTTTTTTTTTGAACATCAAGCACATTTATGTTGTCATTTTTTTATGTCTCAGGAAGTTTCCCATTCAGTGATATAACATGGGAGATGTCCTTATTATCAAAAGTGATGTTACATAATATATGGTAAGCATTAGGTTTAAACTGTAAGTATAAAATATAATGTAAATGATAAATACATTTATGTGTACTATTTTCTTATTCATTTTAAACATGTCCTGCTGGATAATTGATATCAGACTTTTGGTCACTATAATATAAACATATGCTACTGAGTCATATGAGATAATGCGCCTTCATAACCATATAATAATTGTATGGGCTAGTTATATGTCCATACTTTACAGATTAGTTTCTTACAGGCATTACATATGACAATTTATTAAACCCACCTCGGAGTTTAAAGGGAAATCTGTGGTGACCTTTACCTTCATTTAGCTCTGTCCCCTTCATTTAAGTTTTGTGTTTAATCATTTACCATGAAACCATATTATTAAACTTCTTTTCACTGTTTTGTGTCAATGTAGAGTCAGACCCTCACATAGCGGATCGTCCCCTACTTGTTTAAGTCTGTTATTCTGCTGTCTGGAGTCTGGACAGACCCTTTGGCACATGATGGAGACGCAGTGGACTGCGCCAAGTCGACCTTTGTCCGTGCATGCCTACCTGGCAGAGCAGCTCCACGACGAAGCTCGCACAGTTGGCATACCCATAATAATCAAAGTTGTCCATAATCTGGTAGTACTTCGCCATCAGCTCCTGGTCCTTCTGATAATCACAGCAGCCAAAATCCTTGTACATTACGCAGAACTCGAGCTCCCTGAGCGGTCGGAAAGGCGGCTTGAAATCCAAACACTGCGGGTGTAACATTACAGGTGCGACCCACAAGCTCGACAAACACAAGATGCCAAACGGCGAGATCCACGGTAGCAGACCCGGGGCTTTGCCGTACCATCGCCGCATTGTGGCGTAGGTTGGAGACCATGGAAGACAAAGTCGTGCAGATCGCGGCTTCCTGTGTGCACTTTGCTCCTGTTTGTGGCTCTGACGTGGTGAACCCAGTGTCTGTCAGCCGGGGCTCTGTGGACCGAGAGGCTGAAGCCAACAGCTGTCCCAATGCATGTGCACACACACAGTGGGAGGAAGCCAGCAGTCTGAGGAGCCAGCCATTCCCCTGCACCCACCCACCAACCATCCCTAACTTATGTCAGCTCTCCTCGAGAAAAGCTCGCACGCAGTGCATCTTGGGGTTCCTCTGTTATTGTAGTTTCTTGGGTTAAACTGTCATCTTTGGTTGGATAATCATGAACGTGATCATCTGTTGCCCAGCAGAGGGCGACCCTGTCATTATTAGTGTAGGCCCAGTACAATGTTTGGTGAGGCAGTGAAAGAGTCAAAGAAGAAAACAGAGTTTTTCCACAGTCTGTATTGTCCATATCCAGGTCAGCAGAAGGCGGAGATGAATGTATTCAAACTGATGTAATGAGCCTACAGCGTGGGGAGAGCACAGCAAACCTCACTTCAAACTGCTGCAATGCAGTTATTATAGAACATGACTTCAGAATATTAATATTTATCTGAAAGAAGAAAAGTATCACTCCTCTAAATTGTGTTCACTCACTTTAGTCTCATGATTTTGCCCAAGTGACTTTTATAATAATAATAAGTCAAGGTCTTTGTGTTTCTGAAAACAAACATTTTCAATCCCTAAAATTCTGTTTAGTTCAATTCAAGATCAAGATGAAGGATAGCTAGGTACTGCTTGAAATAGATGGAATTAGCCTGTACAACAAACAGTTATTGCCAACTGTTTTTCATTACTTGTTACATTGTAACAGAGCCTGTTGTAATCTGGTAGCCTACTCTGATTTCCACGGGAATTTTACAGGTGTACATGCTACTCACAGGTAAATATGCTGTGTTACCTGTGATTGTAGCCTATTGTATGAATAGTTTCAGACTTACTGAGTCCTGACCACACAACAGAGCTGCTTTGTTTCAGAGGCTGTAGACTCTACAGACCTACAGAGGACACTGTGGTGCTGTCTATATAGTGGAATCAGATCTCTCTCTCTCTCTCTCTCTCTCTCTCTCTCTCTCTCTCTCTCTCTCTCTCTCTCTCTCTCTCTCTCTCTCTCTCTCTCTGCGGTGCCTTCCAGCCTCCTTCAACCGGCTTCAGACAGTCTCGTGGCGCCTCCACTTTTCCTAACGGTGCTTTCTGTTAACGTGCGCGTGTGTCTGGATTAATACAAACAGCGCGTCAGTGTGGACTGTAGCTACGCATCTGTCTCCGTGTCCCCGGAGCAAGATCAGGATGGATCTGTAAGCGAGCCGCCCTATAGAAAGCAGTGAGGGGACTCCCGGTGTTATCAGTGGCTGTATCAGGCTGTATCAGGCTGTATCAGGCTGTAGAGGCAGCGGGGACATGGACGGTCACGGGATGGATGCCAGCCAGCTGCCCGACGAGGAGCTGCTGATGCTGGGGAAGGATGACCTGATCCGGAGGATGAGGAGGCTGGAGAGCCGCAACATGGACCTGATGCTGGAGCACGGGAACATGATGAAGGACGTGAACCGCAGACTGCAGGTCCACCTCCACGAGATCCGGAGTCTGAAGGAGGTCAATCAGAAACTGCAGGACGACAACCAGGAGCTCCGGGAGCTGTGCTGCTTCCTGGACGACGACCGGCAGAAGGGGAAGAAGGTGTCCCGGGAGTGGCAGAGGTTCGGCCGCTACACGGCCAGCGTCATGTGGAAGGACGTGGGGCTGTACCAGCAGAAGCTGAAGGAGCTGGAGGCCGGACAGGAGGCGCTGAGGACCGAGAACATGGAGCTGAAGGAGATCGTCCTCATGCTGGACGATGAGAGGAGCTTGGCCGGCTCCAGGAGCTCCATCGACAGCCAGTCCAGCAGCCTGAGCAGCAGCAACCTGAACGGCTCCGTGTCGGTTCGAGACGTCGGGGACGGGAGCAGCACGTCCAGCACCGGGAGCGTCGGTAGTCCTGACCACCATCCCCACAACAGCTTCCACAAGGCGGCCGAGGGGAAGACGGAGTGTCTGAGGAGATCCATGGACGACCTGTCCACCGAGCAGATGCAGAGAGGCGGTGAGTGGCTGGCTGACTGTCATCATGCAGATGTGGATCAGACTGTTGACCATGTTCAATTATGAGTTTGGAAAGTTTTTGAAACAGCTGGGCCTCTGGTGAAACTCTGTAGTAAGACTAAAAACTTGTCTGTTTTCAATGGGTGATCATTCTGTATTTCAAATGTGTCATCATCCTCTATTTCTCACTCATGTGTGAATGCTCGTGCAGTGACCATTATAAGCGTTTTCTCTCTTCAAGGAGATGTGTTATTCCTCATGAAAGGGGAAATTATTAAGAGTTTGAATAGGACAAACAATTTCTAATTACATTTTCAAAAAGCAAGTGGTTCTGGGTTTGATTCATGGGTTTCTCCCTGTGCCTGCATGGGTTCAGGTTCCTTTCATCTCACAGTCCAAACACATACACATTAGGCTAATTGGAGACTATAAATGGGCCAAACGTGAGTGTATGCGGTTATTCATCTCTATATGTCAGCCCTGTGGTAGACTGGCAAAGTGCCCAGCATGTCCCCTGCCATTGCCCTATGTCAGTTGGGATTGGTTCCAGCCCCCACTGAGACCCTGTAGGGCCACAATGGATGAATGGATTTTCTAAATGTAACTGTGTAGAATTTTTTTTTTTTTTCATTCATGAACACAGGCACTGTTGTGTGTGTCCTGATGCAGGAGCCGGGGCACATAGGCTATTCTTGGAGAGTGGATGTACAGTTAGGAACTAAGAAAAGGATGAATGACCTGAGAGAAAGAGAAAGATGTCACCCTAAGGGTCAAAGAGGAAAAGAAAGAGAGTTGTTTCTTTTTTCAGTGAATGTAAGGCCATGTTCATCATGTGCTTTTTACTGGTCTTGCTTTTATACTGAGTCTGGAAGATGTGATGTGCAAGCTATTTTTAGAAAGGCGGAGCAGAGTCATGAGCTGCTCAGAGCTATGCTATGGAGGCGAATTGGATTTCTTGGTTTCCTTCAACAAACTCATTAAATGGACAATCCAACAACTCCAAAATGCTCTTGGGACAAGTTATGAGATAATAACAGAACGTTACGAGAGTTGTTTTTGAGGTAAATTCATGCAAAACCGTTGATGTGTGTTCCCGTCAGGGGCAGTTTTTTGGCAATCAGTCTCTGCATTTGCCCTGAAAACAACCCTGTCTTGTAACTTTCCATTATTATCTCATAGCGTGGGGAATGTGCAGGTCACAATTTATCCACGAGAGTATTGTGTATTTATAAACTATAGGGATTATGAAACCAAGAAATCCAATTAGCCTATAGGGTAACTCTGAGCAGCTTGCGGCTCTGCTCCGCCGTTCTAAAAACAGCTTGCACCAACAATTAAAGGTAAGGAACCTACTCCTAAAACTATAGGGACTATGGCAATGGGCCAATTTTTCAAAATATTGAACTATCCTTTTAAGCCTGAGGCAGTTTGGATAATGTGTGCATGACTTATTTTTGAATTATTACAGGGAAACTAATTCTCATGGCTGCCATGGGGGGGGGGGGGTCCTCCAATGAAAACTCAAAAGCTTCACAATATAACAAAGGTCTTGTGCTGAGACGCAAGGGTTTTTTGTTGTGCGCCTCCTGATTTTCATATGCATGCAATTTTATGGGGGATGCTACGGAGCCATTTTCCCACAACCGTGTGCAAGATAAAATGTGTTAATGTGTTTGTTATGTGATGAAGGCTAGTAGGTGAGTATCAAGTCAAGAATTTAGTTTGTAAGTCAGTAAACACACATCCTCTTGTCCAACACTTTGGTAGTGCACTACATTTGCCTCAAACAGACTGAGTGACAATCCATCTGGCTCGGCTCAGCTCGGCACAGATGCCCTCTGCCTAATTAACTCAGCTTCCCACAGATGCAGTCAGATCTAATGGGGATTTAACACATCGGACGCTGTGATATCAAGCAGCATCAACAGGTCAGCTGACTCCTGTCTCTGACACATCTCAGCTGGCCTCAGTTTATGTTTCATGCAGAGATAACAAGCTTGGCGAGACTCTCGTGCTACTGGTTATCATGCTTGTTGAGCAGGTTTGGTTACCTGAAGCCAAAACCTGCTGACTGACTGACTTCTGTAGAAGCGGAAGTCTAAAAAAAATGGAACTGACCAAATACTTCATTTATCTTTAACAAACAAAAGAACATATATATTTTTTGTTTAATGATAAATTAAGTGTGTGTATATTAATTGATCAGTTTTAAACCTCTGGTAGACAACATTACCAGATTAAAGTTAAACTTTTAGGATGATGTGAGGGCATAACAACATGCAGACCAGTTGATTTAGACTTTCTCATGTGGAAATGTGTTTATGAGGTTACGGTGCGCGATGGAGACAGAGGACGTGTTGTGATGATAATGAGGCATGTGAAGGTCTTTGTGTGTGTGCGCTGCTATGAAAAGGTTTTGAACACACTGGGAGAAGGAGGCTGTTTCTACACAGCATCCACTGTCTGCTGATGAGGGAGAACAGAGCAAAGGCTGAGTCAGTGGATCAGTTCATGCGTGTCAAACCCACAGTGGATATTAGCAGCGACTGTATTATAATACTCATAAGCGCGCTTGTGTTTTCTTAAAAGTTGAAGCTTTGGCCCACTTGTCTGTCTGTCTCTCTCTCTCTCACACACACACACACACACACACAATGGACGGATGGACATGCTTTCATGCTGCTTGACAGATTTTTTACCCTTAATGCATAGCTGCTGTGGGTTCAAATCTGTGGATGAGAAGATCAGTGTTGTGTCTCATCATAAATAGTTACAGGGATAGTTCAGAATTTTGGCAAATTGGCCCATTGCCATAATCCCTATAGTTTTAGGAGTAGGTTCGTTACCTTTAATTGTCGGTGCAAGCTATTTTTAGAACGTCGGAGCAGAGCTGTGAGCTGCTCAGAGCTACACTATGCAGGCTAATGGGATTTCTTGGTTTCCCTCATCAAACTCATTAAATACACAATTCAACAACTCCAAAACACTCTCGCGGACAAGTTGTGACCTGCACATTCACCACGCTATGAGATAATAACGGAACATTACGAGACAGAGTTGTTTTTGAGGCAAATTCATGTAAAACCACTGATTTTTCGGCAAGCAGTCTCTGCATTTGCCTCTAAAACAACTTTGTCTCGTAATGTTCTGTTATTATAGCGTGGTGAATGTGCAGGTCACAATAGCTCTGAGCAGCTAGCGGCTAGCGGCTCTGCTACGCCGTTCTAAAAATAGTTTGCACCGACCGGTAACAAACCTACTAAGAATATAGGGATTATGGCAATTGGCCAATTTGCCAAAATGTTGAACTATCCCTTTAAGGATAGGTTTTATTTCCACTGCTGCTCAAAAAGCAGTGAGGACAATATAATATGTTTGCTTGTAGTGGGCCCTCACTGGTCTTTCATTTCCGATTCCAACTCAGTATTTTCACATTTGCTTATCTTCCATCTTATTGGTGTTTGACAGCATCTTGCAGGGAGTGCGCTGTAAGATGGCATAGGAGCAGTATTTGTCTGAGGCATCGTCCCTGTACTGCAGCTAAGTGGCTAATATCTGAAACCAGCAGGTTGGTCTTTTCTCAGCCACAGCGGGACGTTTGGTGAATGCGCTCATTGTCTGCTGACCGGAGGATTTGGACCATTCCTCAGCCGGCTTTAACGGATGTTTATTCAGATTACTTCTGTTCGTGACGCTTGTACGTTTGTTTGTATTTCAGAGTGGATTTGCAATATTCTGCAAGTAACAGTCCTGCAGTTTTCATCTTTCACTAAGTATTCACATTTCACACACTTGATGTGCTGCTGCTGCTGCGATGCTGGAATGACCCTACAGGTTCCTCATCATTAAGCATGATGCATGGTGCATGGTCAGTGAGTGTGTGGTGGTACATGGACATCTGCCTTTATGCAATATGAGATCAATCTCTCTAAGTGTCAGAGGTTGGTTAGGTCCAGGAGAGGATGGTTGTTTAGGTTGACATAGGCACTCAGTTCTCAGCATTACACGCTTTGTTGTCATAGTGACATTCATATTCTTCCATCCATCACAGATTCCTCTAGACATGGGATTTCTCTCTCTTTATACTGCACTTTTCCCTCAGCTCCTGTTGTGATTACTACAACCACAAAGTGTTACCTGGCAACAAAACTCAGTGATGGAATCACAATAACTGATTGTAATAAGCTGCTGCACAGATTATGGGGTTGTTTTTTCTCACTGATTCAGAGACTGAAAAGTAAGAATGACCTAAACTAAACCATTTGTTTAATTGGGTCTGATTTAGAGAAGTCGTAATTTATTGTCTGGTATAACAATGCTTCCAAAGTGATGAGTCACTTTATGTGTTTCCATTATGATAGAATGATGAGAAACAGTCCTGAATGACATCTTTGTACACATCCCAGTATAAGAGAATGAGTGGAGCATTGAGGATGAGCCGTGGCCCAGCATCACAGGAGAAAAGCCGCCTGGTCAGGAATTCCCACATTCCAACAGACATAATGGACCAAGAGCAGTGTGGGAAAAAGGCGTGTTGAGGAAACAATAATAGTGCACTGTTTTATCCATTATCACTGGGTGAGCCCCAGGCACCTGCTGGGATGGGTATTTACATTATCCATTGATGTTTTTCACATATGTAGGCCAGGCCAGAAGTATTTGGCCTGTATCTGCTCTGAGCTGCAGCTTATTAAATCTGAAGTGAAGAAACTACATTAATGTGCCAAGTATACGTTTCCTCCTAACATAGAAATGCACGTAGCCCATCACATGACATTATGTTCAGAAATAACTGGAGGAATATATGAAATTTAAATAATTATAGCCTAATTAATATTAAGGACATATCTGACAAGTGGTAAAATTCTACCATCACACCTTGGCACATGCAAATAGACAAAACACAAATGCATAAATGTCATCATTTTCTCTGTGTGCGTGTCTCATGCTTTCTGTGTCACACAGTTTGGCAAACAGCTGTGCTTACCAGCCCACAGACACGCAAACAGCATGTTAGAAGTCTCATATTACAAAAGAAAGCCGAGCCTGTTCGATGTCGTTTGGTTTCACTTCAGTTTTTACAACATATGAAATGACAATAGTGAATAACTTGCTGCAGAATTCAACCACAGACATGCTGGCCTGGCACAGGAACTGTTCAAAACAACATGAACCACCCTCAGAGCCAGATGCTATCTACCGGCCCCGCAGTAAGGACTGCTCTCTCTCATCAAGCTTTGTGCTGAAACAGGTTGAAACACCCACAGACTGTACATAACAAAGGAATATTCTTGTTTCAGTGAACCGGCTCAGGAGGAATGGGTTAACAGTGTAGAATATGCTGCCTGGGCTCTGACCTCATCGTTCCCCTAATAGAAAACAGCAGGGAGTGAGGGGCGGTGCTAATAACTTGGCCGCGGAAAAGAGAGTTACTAAGAATTTGCTGGTTGATTTAGTGTTGTTTACTTAATTGATTTATTGTTAATTGCGAAGTACAGATTCCAAACCGATGAATGTCGTCTAACAATGATGATCCTCTAGATGGCAAACCAGACAATTGTTGACTGCTTTAGAAAAGAAACAGTGGTCCAGTTTTACAGCCCTGTGTGCTGTATTTCAGCCTGTTAGAAACAGAGACAGGTGGGGTCAAAGGTCACCTGGATTGCGGGGTCAGACCACATGGAGGTCTGTACATGTTCATTCAGCTGTAGTCTGGGCTCGTAAACATTTCTTTTGTTGTCATGGCAGCCTGAACTGATTTGATTTGCATCAGATTTGCGGTCTAATCAGCTGCACTGACGGAATAGATGAGATGTCACAACACTGTTTAGGAGCTGGTGTAAACAAACCCTCTGATGAAGGACAAATTCATCAGAATGTTTGTTCCCTATGTGCATATTACTTGTGGCACATATATTACATCTTCATTATGTACATATTCGTTTTCTGGTAACACATAGATGTTAGGGTCAGTTTGACCCGTGTCTTAAATCAGCTGTAAAACACACTAAAAACAATTTATCATCCCATTTGTTTCTCATCTCTTGGTTATGTTGTTAGGCTTCCTCATCCAAGAAAAAGTTGGTTTTGCACTTATGATTTCAGTTTTAACTCTAATTTTTGTTTTTATAGTTATAACCGACCCTAACAACACAAATATCATAATTTTAACCAGAGCATTTTAGAATTTTGGGGAAAAGTTTTGTTTTATTTTGTTTAAATATAGGTTCCTGACAAAGTCAAAAAGCCTTGATGCTATAAACACATTTATATGGTACTTTTATCATTAAAAACCTAAAAACAGGTCACTGGTGACCCTAACACAAGAGGAAGAAACATGCACACACACAAAAAAGAAACACTTTTTGTCTAACTTTACAACCCTGTATGTGGAAAGTTGGAATAAAAGGGATTTAGCTGCTTTTATAAATAGTCTTCAGTCTCCAAAGGATTCAAGCTTAATATGAGGCTATTAAGAAAGTCTAGGAACTGCTGATTGGACAGCAAGATCCCCCAGAGTCTGAAGTGCACATGGAGATGTAGAAGGCAACAAGATTTTCCTCAGTAGACTGAGAGTTGGTGTCATGTTTGAGTTTTTAAATGTCATCTATTAGACCATGAATTCTTCAGTTTAATTTTCCTTTGATATCATTTTCAAATTCCTGCAGACTCATTGTACTTTGTGGTTGAACCGACCATTTGTTGTTCATTTAATCTAAAGCAGTCCCTTAATCCACGTACCTGACGGTCATGTAATGTTGTGTCCTGTCTTTGAGCTTCAGGCTGCACTAACAGAAGCTGCAGGATGAGGTGAAGATACTGAACAACAGACTGTAAAAGTCAAATTATTGAGTGTTTCATTATAAACATCCAGTCATGTGATACTTTTCTCTTTTGGTAAAGTGGCTGTGTGTTGTTCTCATCCTAGACGGTGTGCGTGCATGTGTGTGTGTGTGTGTGTGTGCTCTCTGTGCCCTGGCCATCTGTCTCTGAGCATTGTGTGCCTGACAATGGACTCTGGGGTCTTCAAAGACTTAACTATGCAGAATGAGGACATCGCATCAACTCTGTGAACTGTCTGCGTCTCTGTCATCCACTCACGTCCTGTTTGCGTGCAGTCGGTAGAAACTGAGACAGGTCAGGTCAAAGGTCGCCTGGATTGTGAGGTCAGACCACATGGAGGTCTGTACATGTTCATTCAGCTGTAGTCTGGGTCGTAAACATCTCCTTTGTCACCATGACAGCCAGAACTGATTTCATTCACACCATATTTGTGTGTTGGAAATGTCTAATCAGCTAGATAAGATGTCACAAAGCTGTTTATGACAGTTTGGAGTTGGTGTAAACACCGTGGACCAAACGTCAGCAGAATAGTTTCTCACAGACTTGAAGATCAAAAACCCATCTGACCTACTTTTAAAAGAGAAATATGACTGAATGTCATTGGCTTGCATTTTCTTATATATCAATATATATTAATAATTATATAAATATCTATATATCTACCTATATCTACACACAAACACACACAATATCACAGTGTCTTAATCATGCAATATTTCATATAAAATCTTAAAAATGAAAAGTTGGAACATTCCTATATACTGTATGTCTAGTCATTATTAATGTGTATGTTTATGCATTTATTTTCACATTGTAGACATTAAGATATTTATAGATTTAGAAGATAGTTTGTACCTGCAGCCAGCAGGCTTTTTCATTCTTCTCCAAATGGTAGATCAGCTGCCAGACAAATGAATTTCCCTCTGGGGATTAACAAATTAATTCTTATTCTCATTCCAATTATCTGTTACATATTATCATCCCACAGCATGTCAGTATGATGATAATGAGATTTTCTTAATATAAACATATGAAACTAACTGTAATTTCAATCAGAAATACTATCTCTACCTCTTCCACTTGATCACATTATCTTGATCTCTCCCTCTCTCACTCCATACCGTGGAATCAGCTGACTTCAGGTGTTTGGCAAACAGGAAGCAATTTGTTTCTTGTCACACGTTAAGATCTGTTCTTCTCTCTCCTGCCGTCATTTCAGTGCATCTGCTGAAAACAGCATGAGTTCATATTTCCCTTCGTTGCATTTGTGTTGTCAGTAATCTGACATTTTACACCGTCATCATCCTTTCCCTTTAATCCTAGCGCTGCAGGAGGCTGCATCTACTTCCTCAGTTTGGAGGTTGATGGGTCGGAGCATTCGTCTGCTCTACGCAGCAACTTCAGCATCTCACCTCATTCTAGGCTGAGCATCACTCCGGCGCCAGGCCTCTTCTCAGCTCTACGAGTTGATAGTGGAGAAAATAAGTATTTCATCCCCTACTGATTTTGTAAGTTTGCTCCCCCACAAAGAAATGGTCTATAGTTTTTAGGGTAAGTTTATTTCAACAGAAAGACACAGAAATAAATAAACTTAAATAATATAATTATATAAAGTTTATAAATTAATTTATGTTTTGGTTGTGTTACTATGGTTACAGGATTGTCAGTGTCCGTGGAGCAGACGGTTTTGGGGAGCTGGTTGTCGATTCCTTTTGACATCAATTTGTATTGATATAAGATATTTTATCCAGTTTATGAGTCCACCGCTATCCACCAGCACGTTTAGGGAGGTTTGTTTTGCCACTCAGTCCGATCGAACGGGGCGTTGCCGAGGGCAACGTGACGTAAACACATACCCTCTATTTTGGACTCGTCAAAATTTATAAAACAATTATTCCTACTATTAAAAAAAAAAAGCATAAATGTAATACTTTTATTCTACACCCCTCTAGACGTTCTGTGGATGTATTATTTTTGAAAAATTCATCGTTTTGATGAAGAAGTTGTAGCTATGACCTTCCAAAGGGGATGGGGGTGCATCCCTGCTCCACTTCCTGGATTGTGCGTTACCTGACGAGGTGACCACAGTTTGTCAGGCTGGGTAACTCAGAGACAGTGATGAGCAGCACTGGAGCTCCACAGGAGGCTGCTCTGACTCCATTCCTGTTCACTTTGTACATGAGTACAAAGAGTGTTACCACATTCAGAAATACTCAGGCGACACAGCTATCATGGTTTGTATCAGGAACAGGCCGGAAGTGGAACAGAGGTCGATCGATAGTGGATTTTTAAAGGCCCGTATAATGACATCTGGGAGTAGGGAAAAAACGATAACCAATTAATTGGCCAATACGTAAAAGATCATTATCGAGCAGTTCAGCAGGAAAGTGTTAATTGTGTTGCTCAGTTTAAATCTAAATGATCTTAGGTGTCTTCTGTGTGGAGATCTGTTGCAGTCGTTGTTGTGTTTTATTGTGTTTTTATTCAGTCACCACACAGAATACAGTCAGTAGGACTATAAACAGAAGAAACAAATATTATATTTATAATAATTTACACATTCTCATATAAACATAATGGTGTGAGCAGTGCCTGAAAAGGCAGAAGCAAATGCTTATATATGCCCGTCCTACATTTTCTTCTTACAAGCGACATCAGTTTGATGATGTAGCTGAACTGTGCGACCACCAACCGCCCTCTCCACTTCTGATCTCACTGCACTGCAGCACTGTGAGCACCAGGAGATCCTCAGAGGAAATGTAGAAACCTGCACTCAGCTCAAACTGATCTCAGGGCTGCTGTGTCGTCTAATCTCACCTCTTCACCCCCAGCCAGGAGCCACATATTTCACTATCCCACACACAGACAACTTCTGAGACTTTAATATTCACATACGCGGCAGAGGAGACTGTGGAGCCGGAACAACTGAATGAATGAACAAACAAAACTAAAGCGCTAACAATTCCACTCACAGGCATCTTTTACAGAGTCAGCCATGTGTAAGGAAAGCGCCGGTATTGAAGGAAAGAGGATCTTCTCTGTGCACAGCTATTTTTAGAATGGCGGAGCAGAGCCGCAAGCTGCTCAGAGCTATGCTACGGAGGCTAATGGGATTTCTTGATTTCCCTCATCAAAAACACAATCCAACAACTCCAAAACGCTCTCATGGACAAGTTGTGACCTGCACATTCACCACACTATGAGTTAATAACGGAACGTTACGAGACAGAGTTGTTTTCGAGGTAAATTCATGCAAAACTGCTACTGCGTGTTCCCGTCGAGGGCAGTTTTTCGGCAAGCAGTCTCTGCATTTACCTTAAAAACAACTCTGACTCACATCGTGGTGAATGTGCAGGTCACAACTTGTCCACCAGAGCGTTTTGGAGTTGTTGCATTGTGTATTTGAAGAAATCCCATTAGCCTCCGTAGCGTAGCTCTGAGCATCTCGCGGCTCTGCTCCGCCGTTCTAAAAATAGCTTGCACTGACAAATAAAGGTAAAACTATAGGGATTATGGCAATGAGCCATTTTGCCAAAATGTTGAACTATCCCTTTAATACCTCAGTTCGACAGTGACCACTCAACACTGCTGCAAATATATTCAGTAAGAAGCTGACCCCAGGTGACTAGCACATGTGTGTGTGTGTGTGTGTGTGTCCCGACACTGACCCAGTTAATTGAATTAAGTTCAATGGAAACAGATGATGTCAGGTTAGTTTGCCTCAGGCTGCAGTGTTAGTGTTGTCCCCTGCTGCTCTACGTAACCATGTCAACATCAGCCACTTCACTTCACAACTTTGATTCATTTTATGTTGTAGTGGCGAATTCTCCAGCACCATCGTCATCTCCAAATGTCCTTTTGAGAACATAACATGCCTCTCTTTGGACATGCAGATGTCTGGTGCCGCATTTATGCACCATCCTAATCAGCTGCAGCACTGAGTCTGCTGCTGCGTCCTGCTTTGTCTCTTTATAAAATTCAGTGCTTCAGCTATACAGTGTATACCATGAAAGACCCTGACTGACTGGCTGGCTGACTGATCAAATTACACCACTGGTCAGTCAAATACCATGTAAGTGATGAAGTCAGAGGATTGGTCTCCCCAGTTTTTGAATGTCCCCAATTTGACCATAGATCTTTAGAACCCATACACACTCACTTCCATATCCAGCCATTTACTAGGTTAGCAGTCTTGCTGTATAAAGACATGTGTCAGGTTGGTATACAGGGGCAGCAGTCAGCACAGGGATGCCCCCGTTAACACAGACATAGAACTGAGACAGAGAAAACAGGTTTTTCTTTGTCCTCTTGTGTCCAGCTTGCCATCGTCTTCGATACTGACAAAATTTCATTTTGACGTCTCATCTGGTTTTGTGTGATTTGGACAACTGGTAAGTGGCTGAAGTAGACTGAATACCTCTGTAGACGGAGGGACACAGAGGGACCAGAGACGGACAGACAGAGGCTGAGCTGGACTCCCGTGCTGACTGACTGTAATTCAAGCATTTTGTCAGCACCGTCCTGTGTGTGTGTGTGTGTCTTTGTGTGTACTCTGTAGTGTCTTTGACCATAGTGCTCTTAAATTATCTCCAGTAGAAGTATAGAATCACAGCTGTCCTCTTGTTAGCCAGGTAAGAAACCTTACAAACTTAAACACATGCTAGAAAACACCAACCACTGTCTCCACTGTCCCTCTGTCTGTCTCATTGATGGAAATTAATTGCCCTTCCTGATAAATAAAATAAAATTGTCTGAATCTGAGTGTGAATCCTCTCTGGAGCTCTAGTAGACTCAGCTCAGTGAGAAAAGTGGTGGCACTGAGCCTCTCCTCTGATTGGCTGATTTCCATGAGAGGGAGTTGTTGTTGGAAATTGAATAGATCTGCTTTATAATCAAATAACACATTGATGTCTACCTTTACACTATATGAAACCTTTTAAACAAATAGCAGCCTTTGCTGTCGGTGTTGGTATAGTGTCCAGCATGGCCACAGCTCAAGCTGACATCTATGGTTGAGTTATGAAAGCAGCTCATACACACACACACACAAACATGGGTTTGGGAATCAGTGTACAGTATTACAGTGTAGTATTAGGATTAGTCGGCTTACCTAGGATCTGTTTGGGAAAACCAACAATGGGTGGCTCAGCAAGCATCATGGAGACTTAGCTGCTAAACATGTGGAAAAACGTGGCGTTTGAGGCCCCACGAAGAGATGCTGGCAGCACTGGAACATGCACACTGTGACACTGTGGACGTCAGGCTGCTGCTCTAGAATAAGGCTCCATGTGAAGCCAAGACGGAAACAAAATGTTTTGAGATACTTTCCCTAATATTAAACCATTTGGCTTTAGTGGTATTAACATCTGCCCAATTCAAGATGTTGTCAAATAAGAAGTTTTCTTCTGTGTCCTTTCTTGTCCAGATGCATCCGCCAACTACATCAGACAGCTGGAGAACAAGGTGAGGATGCTGGAGAATGAGAACAACCAGCTCCTGTCCCAGGTAACTGGACACTGCCATCTCTTTATGTTCTATAAACTACTTCATTGTGTTTTATTGGTTCTTGCTACAGGCCCCTACAAATGCATTGACACAGTATTGCAGGATAATTGTGGTTTTTAATAAATGGTAGAAAGAAAGGTTTTTACAATCTGACTAAGTGTGGTTTTATTGATAAAAAAGAGTTATAATTAGGTAATTGATTTGGTTGTTAACACTCATAAACAAATGTGACCAAGTTATAACACAGTATTCATACATTAAAGGGATAGTTCAACATTTTGGCAAATTGGCCCATTGCCATAATCCCTATAGTTTTAGGAGTAGGTTGGTTACCTTTATTTGTTGGTGCAAGCTGTTTTTAGAACGGCGGAGCAGAGGTAGAAAGAACTGCTCAGGGCTATGCTACGGAGGCCCATGGGATTTCTTTGTTTCCCTCATCAAACTCATCAAATACACAATCCAACAACTCCAAAATGCTCTGTTGGACAAGTTGTGACCTGCACATTCACCACGCTATGAGATAATAATGGAACGTTACGAGACAGAGTTGTTTTCGAGGCAAATGCAGAGACTGCTTGCTGAAAACGTCCCCAGACGGGAACGCGCATCAGCGGTTTTGCATGAATTTACCTTGAAAACAACTCTGTCTAGTAACGTTCTGTTATTATCTCATAGCGTGGTAGATGTGCGGGTCACAACTTGTCCGTTTTGGAGTTGTTGGAGGGAAACCAAGAAATCCCATTAGCCTCGGTAGTGTAGCTCTGAGCAGCTCGCCACTCTGCTCCGCCGTTCTAAAAATAGCTTGCACCGACAATTGAAGGTAACGAACCTACTCCTAAAACTATAGGGATTATGGCAATGGGCCAATTTGCCAAAATGTTGAACTATCCCTTTAAAGCAGGCTCACTATTTGGTAAGACCGTATTGATGCTTAGTATACAGCATTCATTCTAATTAGTTTCTCACATTAAAGCAGAAGTAAGCGATATTTTTGTGTTAATATAAGTCTTAAATAGTTATATCTTCCGACAGCAATCACTTCTATAGAGTGTTTGGACCGAAACACGGGTCTGTCAGTCACTCTGCTCTGCTCTGAGCCGAGGAGAAAACATTTATCGTATCCTACAGTTTTTATCCAATGAGGAGAGAGAACGGCATGAAGGGCTGTGTGTGCAGCCAAGGGATGCGCCTGAATGTGGTGACGTAGGGACGAGGACCAATAGATCCATGACGAGGGCGGGGGCTGCTAACTCCGTCGGCTGACAAGACGTTATGGTGCGTTCAAGGCAACTCGTAACTCGTGTTTTTCCAACCTGTGAAGTCGTACCAGTTCGATCTGGCACGAGTTCACGGGTCAGAAGTTACGAGTGGCCGTTATAGTGACTTTCACAGGTAAAACAGGTCGGAAAAACACGAGTGGGTTGCCTGGAACGCTACAAAGTCGTAAGTCGTGACTTGAAGCTGTAATTTACGGTTTCAAAAGTCTGCCTGGAACGCAGCATTAGCCAAAACGACCGGATCGCTTACTTCTGCTTTAACAACTGGCAAAAGGAGACTTATTGTAACTCATTAATAAACAGTGATGTGATTTACACTGTACAAGGCAAGGCCTGATCAGACCAGAATACATTCCTTATAGCCTTTTGCTTTTATGAGTGACAGCAGTCAGTACATGTCCCAGAGTGTTGAGGTGTATTCGAGTCATCTCTTAAAAAGCTTGTTCTGTGGAAGATGCAGTAAAAATCTGTTAAAAAATAGCCATGAACAGGTTATGGGTTGTCAGGTGACACAGGCACTGCACTGCTGATGATGCAGCAGACATCCTGTCTGGTCACCTGATCGATCCTCTCCTGTCTTACTGCAAATGCAGCAGGTCGGCTGCACCTCATGTCGCCATGGGAACACGGTACCATCCTCGCCTCCTCTTCCTGTCTTCTGGAGTCATTTTTCTGTTGTCCGTGCTGCAGAGCATCGTCTCCGTCCTCTCCTCTGTCTCTGGTGATAACAGTGACTGTGATGCCTCCTGTCTCTCCAGGCCGCTGATCACACCTCCAGCGGTGACCCCTCCCCTACAGGCCTCTACATCCCCCTGGGGCAGAAACCAGAGGCTGCAATCCACACACTCAAGGTAGACCACCAATGGAACTAATGGAATATACTGAAGCTAATTAGAAGATCTGTAATGGTACCGATATGACCAAAATCAATACTTTGAACATTCAATGGTAATACATTTATACAGTGCTTTTCTAGTCTCACAAAAGTACAGTTAGTCAATTGCTCTATGAGCCACATTCACCTTTTCACACATATTCTTGTATGTACGTATTTATCTATGTAAATGTCTTACATATTGACACATTATACAGTACAGTAAGTAATCCACAAAGTTAAAAATGCTTAATGTAATGACAGCACTGTGATGGAATTAAGGAGGAACTAAACAGGATTTTCCCCGTGGCTATGCTACATCTTTACCTTAAAGGTATAGTTCAACATTTTGGCAAATTGGCCCATTGCCACTGTCTTAGGAGTAGGTTTGTTACCTTTAATTGTCGGTGCAAGCTATTTTTAGAACGACGGAGCTAATGGGATTTCTTGGTTTCCCTCATCAAACGCATCAAATACACAATCCAACAACTCCAAAACTGTCTGGTGGACAAGTTGTGACCTGCACATTCACCACGCTATGAGATAATAACGGAACGTTACCAGATGGAGTTGTTTTCGAGGCAAATGCAGAGACCGCTTGCTGCCCTTGATGGGAACGCGCATCAGTGGTTTTGCATGAATTTACCTCGAAAACAACTCCGGAGAGCTCCGGCCCAATTTAATCTCTGTGTATATGTTATATAACGTTATCCACCGCTCCATGGATTGATATTTCACCGGCTTCGTTAAAAACAAATGCACATGGCCGAGAGGAGGGTTAGAAAAACAGCAGGAGCGACCAGACTTGCATATTTACTCTTTAAGTGTATTGTATTTTTCGCTGTCAGATTAACAAATGTAGTGCTTTAGTATCAAGTAACATAAGACAAACCTTTTACTGAGCACCCTCCCCCTCTGCTCCACCTGTGTGTGTGTGTGTGTGTGTGTGTGTGTGTGTGTGTGTGTGTAGGTGCTGGAGGTCCATGAGAAGTTGACCCGGCAGAGCTCACAGGAGTATGATGACGACCTCAGTGAAAAGGAGAAGGCCATTGTCAGAGAGATGTGTAATGTATGTTTATATATGAAACTTTTTGTTTGTTTTTTTTAAGCTTGTGATTGTGCACAGCCTTGTTAATGTGAAGGTGCTCATACTCAGTCACATGATTATAAAACCAACAGCAGAATGTTCTATCCTTCCAGCCATGTTGCCAGGTTGTGGTAGATGGTCACAATCTCTCATTTCTGAGTTACACCACTGACTAATGACCAGGGTCTTTTTACAGATCATTTAAGTGAATTTGACCTTTGACCTTTTGGATATTAAAATGTAATTTTATCCTGATAGACGATAGAGTTGAATTGTCATAGTTGGGTTTTTCTCATTTGCTTTGGCTAAATTCTCCAAAAGTGTTTTGAAAACCTGAACCTCAAATCTCTGCGCATATTTCACATGAATTTAAACAAATTGCATTGTTTTGGTGCATGTTTGAAAAAAAGACTGACTACAATGCATTACAAATCTGCAGAAAATATTACTTGTCTATGTCCGACTGAAACTGTCAAACTCAGTTGCATCTACAGTTCACAGAGAATATTAAAAATGAGCTTCATCCACTGATAAAAACTGTCTCATCAGTTCACTGAGTCCAAGTCAGTTTGTGTCAAATCTAATAAAAATTACTTCAGGGCAGTCCAGATATTTTGCATCTGTGACTTTGAACTTTGACCTTTGACAACAAAAAATCTAACCTGCACGTTCTTTAGTCGAAGTTCACATTTGTTTCAAATCTGAAGAAGTTCCCTCAGGGAGTTGCTGTGACAGACAACCTGAAAACACAACACCTCCGTCCATCATAACCTAATACCATGACTGACAATGATTTCACATGACTGTTAATGACCATGTCTGATAATGATACAACATAACGGTGTTGCTTCTCCCTCTCAGGTGGTCTGGAGGAAGCTGGGTGATGCTGCTGGCTCCAAGCCGTCCATCAGACAGCAGCTCTCAGGAAACCAGTTCAAAGGACACTCTTAGTTGTCAAACGCCAGATGAAGCCACTAATGGTCCCAGCAAACAGACAATCCCAGTTTGGACTGGACGTTTTTTTTTTAGCTCAGTGTTTTCTCTTAGTGGCTGATGAATTAAAGCCTCCTCAGTCTGAACTAAACTAATCAATGTACATCAGCACCGCAGCTTAAGGCAGGTCTGCACTGTTTCCATGGCGCAGCTGTGGCGTCATCAAATGGCAGCACACGGTGTTGGAGGGTGGTGACCATGCATCCATCCAGAGAGCCTGTCTGAGCCTCCGGAAGAAAAAGGAGGCCACGTATTTAAACGCTTCATGACTTCTCTGCTTTGATTGAACAATCCCTGGACATTATTGGATGTGACTTAATGATGGTGTTGAAACTGAAAGTCTTCACAGGACTGATGTCTCATCACCGCCAGGAAGCACCTGTCACAAACTTTACATATTCATGCGTCTGTCGAAAGACAACTGCCTCATGTAAGTTCTCTTATCTGAACAGAAACAAACAGAAGTCAAGGTTATTGTGGCGACACTGAGAGGCCAGCCACATATAGCCATATATTATACTCTATCTCTATAAATATATATATATATTAGAATCAACATTTTTATACATTTGTCAAGTTTTTCATTTTTATTTGTCTTTTTTTTCTTCCTTTCCTAAAGGAAGGTCCAGTACTTCCTGTGTTGAAGGAGAACACTGAAGCTCATTGAGAGAATCAGACTAGTTTGACACTTACAGGAAATGTCGAGTGCAGCACAAGAGATGGAAGCGAATACATAGCTAGACACAGCTAGTCTATGTTTTTGTTATTACATGGTGTATGTTGTTTGCTAGGAAGCTCACCACCAATGCACCTTGCTGTGTTACTGTCAAGTACCTTCACCATTAACTTGTTACTGTCAAGTACCTTCACCATTAACTGCCTTTACCATCACAATTTTCTGTTTCTAGTCCAAATACTGCAGTGTGTGAATAATACAACCTACAATTCTTCAGATAAATGAATGTTGCTGTTCCAATAAGATAAAACCCAGGTGAGCTTCACCTGAAAGCTGCAGTACCTTCCTTCTTTCATGTTGCAAGCCAAATGTTTGTGTGGTTGTAACAAGAGTGGGACATGACAGGGCTGTTTTTAGTCTTTGATGTGGTGTCAATGGTTTTTGGACTGTGTAGTTGCGTATTCTATCTTTCGTACCATGGGACTCCTGCAGTATCAGGAGGAAACGCCCCTTTAATCCTGACCACTGACCAGCCCAGGGTTCTATAATCCCTCCGTTTGGCCGGTGATTCGTTCTCCTCATCCATGTATTCCGTTCCGTTCGACCTACTCATCGTCATGGCCATTAGTTAGCTACTTTACAATAAGACAACCCTTGTGAAGGATTTATGAATGGTTTATTTGCTTGTTGACCCTATAAATCATTTATGAACTGTTTTAACACATTATTTTAAAAGACTTGCCAAATAGCGAGCACATATCTGTAGCTATAAAGTTTTATTTGTTTTCTCCATTGGTTCAACTGGTTGCAGCAGAATACTTGTCTATACCCCACCAATGGCTGCTGCTGAAGTTCTCCATGTAGTCATTGCGAGGATACAGACTAAATATCCTGATGAGACTTCAATCATGGTTCCTTGATGGACTCATTGGGGGATGTGATGGAGAGATACACCTTAAAGATTTGTAGAGGCCCTTCTGAACAACTCGGATCGTCCACCTCGTAACACCTTGATGGACAAAAAAAATGTTTTTGACAGATCTGTCAGTCCTTCACTCAGCTGACTCTCCCATCAGCATCTTCATGTTTCCTCATCTTATTTACCATTAATTTATCAGTTACAAGCATTGACATTATGATGAAATTGAATCTTAATGAAAAATGTTATCAGAAAGTTACAATTAGACCCCTTTTACCAGTTAGACGTGGAATAGGACTCTTTATTAAAACCACATCACTGATTAGTAAATTATAACATAATCATACAAAAAGATTAGTTTACAATTATTGTTTATTTGTGATTTATGAAATGTTAACAACATAATTATAAACCATTTAAATCCTTTATAAGGGTTGTGTTATTGTGGTACTGCCAGTTTACACTATTACCTCAGTTTGACATGTTCAAGCAACCTTTACATTCTTCCAGGGTGATGATGTGCTGCATAGTCAATGTATTTGGGAGTCACTGAGAAATTCACATTCACTGATCTTACTTATCTAATTCAGAATTAGTAGTTTCATTCTTAAAGACCAAGTGCAAACTTATAAACTAGTTAAGTCTTTATACATTTGCAAATTGGCTTTGTTGAAAAAACAAGAACAACAACAAACCCTTAACCCACAAAACTGCTGCCTCTGACTGTAAAAGCTTAAAGACGTGTTTGAAGAATGTTGTGACATAAGACATTTTGTCATTGAGTTACTGACTCTGAAATATTCCTCTGCGATGGAAGAAGAAGCTGTTTGTAAATATATATCCCATGTAGAGTACTGTTGAGTAGCATGCCTTTATATTTTTAAATAAAATGCTGAAAATGTATTTTAGCAATATATGATGATGATGATGATGATGATGCCATGATGAAAGGAAAAGTTGATTTTCACAGATGATTTCAGTGTAAGATTAAAAATATTCTGTATGAACCTGTGTGGGTGCCAGTGGTTGTGTGGACATGTCAGTCCGAAGTGGTTACCTTACCTTACCTTACCTTACCTTACCTATTCCTTACCTATTGTGTAATTCAATCTCACTATTAGAAACATTTTGAGCATCGTCACTTGAAAATGTTTCTAGGCTGAGGTCCATATGTTTCCCCACAGTCGCCTGAAGGCAGCACAATGCTGATTATTCTTGGATTCCTGGTGCCTTAGTGTGCATAAATGCAGATGTGACAAAGCCCCGTTGCTGGTTATAGCTGTTTGGAGACACTTGGTGGTGATGAGGAGAACTGCAGCTTGGTCTCACACCTGAACCAAAAAATTAAGAGACCACTTTGCATTTTTTCTTAAGTCAGCATCTCTACATGTATGGCAGCCGTTCCATTCCAGTGTCTGTTGAATTTCAACAGGAGCACACCTCATTCTACTTAACAGGGCCGTTGCTAGGAATTATGGGGCCCCTGAAAGAACTAAAGTGGGCCCCTGCCCCCTGACTTTTCCACTTTTTTTCTTACGTACGTATTATCATTTTTTATTTAGCCTACTTTGTTTTGATGCTAATACGGCATTACTGAGTATTAATCAGGGTCATATGCAGAATAAGTCAGTCATACAAAGATTAGACTACTGGGGTTTTTTTAGGCCCTACCGGTCGCTGGGCCCCTAGAATTATCATCACCTTTCTCCCCTATACAACGGCCCTGCTACTTAATGAGGCACTGATTAGTTGATCACCTGAACCAAATCATATTTAACGAGTAAGAGTATAAAAACCATTGCTGTGATTAAAAATTGGGGTTATTCCACCAATGTTGATTTCTCTACATATTATATAAATATAAAAGTAAGGACCAAATTAAGAGACCACTTCACAACGATCAGTTTCTTTGGATTTACTATTATGTGTCTAAGTAAAATGAACACTTTTGTTATATACTATAAACAACTGACAACATCTCTCCCAAATTCAAAAACATATAATTGTTGTCATTTAGAGCATTTATTTGCAGAAAATGACAACTAGTCAAAATAACAAAAAATAACAAAGAAAACAAGTTCATATTCATTTTTAAACAGCACAACGATATATCTATGTGTGTGTGTGTATATATATCGTCAAAATAACGCAAAGAAAACAAGTCCATATTCATTTTTAAACAACACAATGACATATATTATAATTGTTGTGTTGTCCATGATATTCCAATTTATTGAGATGCAGCTGTGTAATTTGCCTTGGTACATCCTTGTTTATCCAGTCACATAAGATATGAATCATTTGTCAATTTTTCTTGTCATATTTGCTGTGTCAACTCTTGCATTATGTCTCAAAAGTGTTTTGTTAGGTCAAGCTGACAGACATTTTGTCTCCAGTTCTGACTGTTGCCGACATGGAAGAAGCATAACAACGACACACACAGTCTTTATTCTCAGTGGTTTATTAGACTCCAAGATAAAAAAAAGTAACATCCAAAGCATTTGAAAGAGTGCACAGATGTTTACATACAAACGGATGGTGGCTGAAGAAGAACAAAATTTTACAAATGTCATTAACAACTGTTCAAGAAAAAAGTGATAACGGACACATGTGAAAACAACCTGCTCTTGTCGTCACACTGTAGATTGTTCTTAAATATAAAAGTACACAATGTAAAAAACAATACATAAAAAACTAGAAAAAAAAAATCACAAAAACATTCAGAAAATCATGATACAAAAAGGAAAACAAAAACAGCTGGATATGACATGATCTGAACTGAACTGAACCGTTCATCGTGTGTTGCTCAGCTAAAGGAAGACAGTCCTCCATGTCTCCGTTAACACTGGGAAGTCAAACATCAAGTATCACAAGCTTCTTTTCCTGAACCTTCTGCCATCAGTGTGGCTCTCACCTCATCCACGTACCCCGACCCAGCCCGCCGACGGGGGGCATCCCTGGCGGAAGCGGAGGGGGGAGCTGATTGTGTCCTACGGTCGACGGCGGTGGGTACCCGCTGCCGAAACTAGGCGCCATGCCCATGACCGAAGGGGGCGGAGGCGCAAACAGGTAGCTGTAGGCCGAGACGGGGGGCGTGTGGTAGGATGCGGTGCCCGGGGGGTACTGGTGGTAGCCCAGCGGTGGGACGCAGGCCTGGGGTACGGCCGTGTAACAGGAGCCCTCCGTCTTCATCATGGACTGCAGCTTCTGGTAGCCGTCGCTGGCCACCAGGGAGCTGGAGCTGGGCAGGTCGATGGGCGGGGGAGGTGGCAGAGGAGGGCAGTGGGGCAGGGGTGGGGGGGCCGGATTGGAGGGGAGGTCGGGGGCCGGTGGGTAGGGGGAAAAAGGTGGATGATCTGTGAGAGAGAGGAAAGACGCAGTGAACAGGACAGCTCGTGTATCTGTGCCACACGTTCATCAACAGCTCCACACAGTGGTGACGGCTCTGTCTGCACTGGCTCTTTAGCTTGTTGTGCTGCATATCACAGCTGTGGATGGGTATCATAAGGATTTTAATGGTATTACTACAATTATCCATATACTGTATGTAATATCTGCTTACTTTTACTTTTTAATTTTAGATTATGTTAAGTAACTTCTACAGCTTTTTCCAAACGAATCACTATTATATTAGATTATATCAGGCTGACTGGGTGATGATGGAAAACAATGTAATTTTCTATGCTTCACTGCAGGGATTCTTTCTTTGTGACAGTACTATGACTGATTAGTGTTGGGCAAATTACTCTGGAAAAATAATTAAATTACTGATTACTGATTGTGATTACTCCTTTTAAAAGTAATCAAGCTACTGTTCTGATTTCCAGTATCCCAGGACGGGTACTTAAAGGGATAGTACAACATTTTGGCAAATTGGCTCATAGGTTCGTTACCTTTATTTGTCGGTGCAAGCTATTTTTAGAACGGCGGAGCAGAGCCGTGAGCTGCTCAAAGCTATACGCTACGGAGACTCATGGAATTTCTTGGTTTCCGTCATCAAACTCATCAAATACACAATCCAACAACTCCAAAACGCTCTTGTGACCTGCACATTCACCACGCTATGAGATAATAACGGAGCATTAAGAGACAGAGTTGTTTTCAAGGTAAATTCTGCTGATGCGGTTTCCATCAGGTGGCAGTTTTTCGGGAAGAAGTCTCTGCATTTGCCTAGAAAACAACGTCTCGTAACGTTCTGTTATTATCTCATAGTGTGGTGAATGTGCAGGTCACAACTTGTCCATGAGAGCGTTTTGGAGTTGCTGGATTGTGTATTTGATGAGTTTGATGAGGGAAACCAAGAAATCCCATTAGCCTCCATAGCGTAGCTCTGAGCAGCTCGCGGCTCTGCTCCGCCGTTCTAAAAATAACTTGCACCGACAATTAAAGGTAAAGAACATACTCCTAAAACTATAGGGATTATGGCAATGGGCCAATTTGCCAAAATGTTGAACTATCCCTTTAAGAGTGGGTGAGAGGAGCGGAGTGGACCAGCAATGGTAATGGTAATGTGCATGTAACTATAATCTAATTACTATTTTAGAAATTATAACGCATTACATTACTCTGTTACTAAAAGAATAATCAAATAACAGTGACACATTCCTAAATAATGTGTTACTGCCCAACACTGAGCCTGCTCTGAACAACAGTTCAGATGTGAGGGGGAAATAATTTATTTTTCCCTCAGAAAAAAAAGGGCTCTCAGATGAAAAATGGACAGAGTTAAAGGCAGTGGCGTCATTAGGCCTATTTTAGGGGGGCTGAAGCTGTTTAATTTAATTAGTTTGTTGAGTGTGTGACCACCCCCCTCCCAGCTGTCAGTTGGTTGCGCCCATGTAGCGGCGGCTTGTTTGAAGCTCCGCTCCGAGCCTGCAGTGACGGGCTGCAGGAGCTCTGATGTCAACAGAGGGAGAGTCAGTCCACCTGTAGCTAAAAGAGGACTAGCAGGTATCAGACAGTAAGCTACTACATCTCTAAATAGCAGTGTTGTCAAAATGACCGCGATAAAACTTGAATTCATGTGAAATATTAATTGCGTTGTAAACGGATCAGTTTTAAAGCTAGAGTGAAGATACAGATATCATATGAAACCAGGAGATGCTAGGCTTCTGTTGGTACCAGCCATGTCGTGATAGCTTGTCAGAAAATGGAAAAATGATTCTCAGGGTCAGTCATTTGCACAACCCCCCAATGTCTATTTCAGCTCAGAAAAAAAAAAAATCTGAAATTTCTTGTGAAGGTCCTGGTTGTGTAGAAGATGAAGGGGTTTCTAGGGTGAAATGTGCACTCTTTACCATAAATATCTGCTCCAGTTGGAGTCACACTTCATTTCTGTTGTCTGGTCTTATTTGAATTGGAAAATGTGAGGAGGTCTGGGTGAAATCAAAATGAGCCAAAAACAGCTGTATTTGGATGGAGTGTATAACCATTATGACACAGGCTACTAGTGAAATATAATTAGTTTTCCAGTCCACCTGGACATATCCATGATAGTCAAACACCTGAAAAATTAGCTAGCCCATGATTCAATACTCTAAATTTACTCTAAATTCTAAATATTGTGTTTTTTCTGGGCCATTGTGAAAGTTCGTGCTTGCGCACTACATTCGCTCACATCCTGTGCATCTACTGGGGGCTAAGCCCCCCCTGTCCTTAAAACCTAGTGACGCCCCTGGTTAAAGGCAGAGGAGGAAACTGACCAGGATTAACAGAGACTGGTGGAGGAGGAGGGGGCGGAGGAGGCGGTGGAGGAGGCTCGAGGTTCAGGAGCTCTGGAAAACAAAAACACAAGACAGAGAAAACCAATGGAAAACCGGCAGAATATGGAAGAATGGAATTAAAGTGACAGGGTTTGTTCTTACTCGTGGCTTTGCCGTCGTCTTTGGGAGAGGGCTGAAAAATAAACGTATGCAAATAAACATCCGTCAGTGTCAGTCAGTGCTCAGCTGAAGCCACAGAGATGAAATCACACGCACTCCCAACACTTAACGTCTGCATACCTGAGCTGGTCTGGACGGTCTGGGGCTGGTCTGAGGCGAGGCCTTCTTGACCGGCAGAGGGACTGAGGGGGACAGGATGGAAGGTGGTGGGGGGTTCTCCACTGTCCCCATCCCTCCGTCAGGAATCTGCTGTTTAGCCTGAGAGTACAAGTCCAGGATCTGGTGGCAGATATCTGTGAGAGCAGGAGAGAACACAGCTGGAAAATGTAGATAAAAACTGTCAAATACAAAAAAAAGAGGAATAAACAACGTGTGTGTGTAGGTGTATTTTCCGTTACCCTCCAGCACCTCCACAGGTACATCATAGACAAACTGCTCCCACCATCGGCGGGCCAACTGTCTGGAGGTCCAGTCCTGGATGTCGAACTTACAGAGACGTCCAGCCAGATACATGACGGCCACTGCTATGATCTGAGGCTCCCACTGCAGGGCCACCATGGTGCACAGGCTTGGGATGAACACAGAGGTGTTATCATTACTCTCATTCTCCCACTTCACATCTGTCACAATGCTCACATCTGGCACATCCGACATTCCAGAGGTGCTTATGACACCTTGAGGCGGGTTTACATGGTCAGTTTTAAACGGTTTCAAATAGGTTTGGGAGACAAAACCGATTGAAAATACTTCATATAAACACCTCAAACTATTACCCCTAATTGATTGAAATTCCAATCGGTTTGAAGTGGGTAGTTTAAACCTTTTCTATAGCGATCTGTCTGTCATGTATACCTTGAAACAGGCTGATTTCTGGCTGCGTTCGTTCTGTGAATGCTCAGGACTTGACGTACTCACACATGCACGCACGCACGCTTGAGCACGCACAAGCAGTGCCTGGCTGCCACTCAAGCGAAAATGTTGAGCAAGAAATCCACCGCCCCAAGATGGACTTTAAGAGAAACCTATTTACTACTGGACATACTAAAAGATCTAAATATTGCATATGCACTCCCGACTCCAAAAGGCTCTCTCTTCTTCCCCTGCTGCTGGATTCTAACAGTAGGAATATGTCACGCTGCTGTTTAATAAAGAGAAATATTATAACAGCAAAGACTGCGCTCAACAAACAATGTATTCCCATGTTTCTGTTTTATATTTGGCAGAGCTGTAGCACTTCAGTATAATTGTAACTATGGTAACGCTATCACTCATGGTTGTGCGCACGTTCAAAACATTTGTTTCGTCGGCGCATGTAAACACCCAACCAGTTTACTTTGTAAGCCATGTATACACTCAAGCTGAAATCTTCAAACAGATTGATTTAAACCAAACCTATTTGAAACTATTTAAAACTGTCCATGTAAACCCACCTCTTGTTATAATTTGTGTGGTGTGAAACTTTACATTTTACAGTGACTCCATTAAAAATCTGGAACGGACAATGATTAAATTACAGAAGTCCTGAAAGGTCATTTTTTTTCATCTCTCTGCTGCGTCCCATTGAAAAGAATTAACTGAGTCAGCTTATAAGAAGTAACTCAAACACCATTTTCTCAGTTGAACATCTGACTCTCACACCTTACATCACCTCTGTGATGTTTGTTTCTTGCTGACATCCTAATGCAGTTTCTGGCTAATTGGCAACCAAAATACATTTAACCAACAAGTGAAGTGAGGTGCAGTTTTTGGGGGCTTCAGTGTCATTTTGCCTCAATGCAACGGAATTTAATACAGACGTAGGGGAAAGTGTGTTTCAAGTCCTCAAATGTCTGCAAGAGAGACCTCATGCCTTCAGTGGTTTGATCCTTATAAAACTGAAGTTGTGGTGTACTTTACTTCATCCAGTTTTTTTTTAAAACTTGAGGAAGTGATTCTGGTCACAACAGAGTCAAGGCTTCTGTAGTAATGTAATTACTATACATGAGAAAGGTGAAGACGACTGAACATGGGTGAATCTCATTATTATGCTAGACCTTCAAGTTCCATTTCAGTCAAATAGCAGTGAGTCATGTGGTCACCTGTCATTCACAAAGGTCCAGGCCATCTGAACCAGCTTCTGCACCTTGTTCTTGTCACCTGGAAGACAGCAGTGGTTTCTCCATCAAGTACACTGAAGTTAGTGTGAAGACGGTTTTGTCAATGGAACTAGGGAAACTACAGCATTCTTTCAGCATGAACACTCCTCAAATCCAAACACCAAAGTCTTTTTTTGTTGTTGTATCAATAGTGAATGTTATAGCCAGATGCTCCAGATGTTACCTTTGAGCTGCTTTGCGTAGCGCAGCAGGAACTGGTAGGGATGTTCCACCTGCAGGTCAAACTTGATGGTCTGCAGCAGGATGCGCTCCAACACCATCACCTCCTCCTGTGAGGACACAAGTCTTCATGAACAGATAGATGCACACAGTGCCACAGTGTCCAGGCTCAGGGTCAAAGGTTAAAGGGTAGAAAACACAAAACTAATTCAGAGAACATCTTCAATTTTACAGTGTTCAATTGTTTTAACTTCAAATGTCACAGAACATTAAACAACAAGTGCGTTGAACCTGTAAACTGTGTTGTTGAACTGATGCTTTCTGAATGTGTGTGTTTGCATATTGAGGCTGCAGCACATTGAAGATTCTGTCTGTGTTCATAGTTACTGAAACGCTGCAGGCTCTGTGATTATGAAACGAATGTGTCTCTTTTCAAATACACTCTTTAAATAGAATTAAATAGGGGAAAAAAAAGAAGCTTTGTTTAGCTCATGAAGCCCTGTCCACCTGACCTGTTTCCAGTTTGACCATGATTGATTTACAATTTCTGCTGATCATGGTCTGACCATGGCTCTATGGCTCCACCCAACACATCTAACAAGGCTCCTTTAAAGGGATAGTAGCATTTTTTTTAAAGTGGGGTTGTATGATCTACAAATAGCCCCTAAGTACTTTAATTGCAGTAGAAGACTCTCTGCACTCCTCCCGTTAGCAAACGCCAGCCCATAATAGCCCTGCCCAGAGCTTCACAACATACAGTGTTGTGAACAGACCCAAAGAAACGGCCTATTCTCGCGGCCTAAAAGAGGTTTTACTTGAAAAAAAATACACAGTTCCATTGTTCGCTATAATATCATTTTTTCCAGCCCCTCAAAGTGCAGGAAAAATGCAGTTTTTATTTGGAGCTAACCAACTGCTGATCGGCGGGCGCTAACCCTGAGCGGAGGGATACGTGAGTTGGTTAGGTCCAAATAAAAACTGCGTTTTTCCTGCACTTTGAAGGGCTGGAAAAAATTATTATAGCGAACAATGGAACTGTGTATTTTTTTTTCCAGGTAAAACCTCTTTTAGGCCACGAAAATAGGCCGTTTCTTTGGGTTTGTTCACAACGCTGTATGTTGTAAATCTCTGGGCAGGGCTATGGGCTGGCGTTGCTAACGGGAGGAGTGCAGAGAGTCTTCTACTGCAATTAAAGTACTTAGGGGCTATTTGTAGATCATACAACCACACTTTAAAAAAATGCTACTATCCCTTTAACCAGTTATAAGTGGTAGTAATTCATTAGTAAGATAAATTATTACTAATCAACAACCTGACTTTGCCAAACAATGAGCCTGCATCATTCTATCAATATTATATTTGCCGTGTTCTACATTTATTTCATGGATTAGAATTTCTAAATCTCTCATAAAAGGTTGTCGTATTATAAATTGCTACCATTTCAAAATAAGTGTAAAATTGTATCTTTTGGAACCAAATAAATACAAACAATAAAAATAAAGATTCAGAGAAGAATGAGAATAGACTCCTTTTAAAGCTACACATTGCATGTCACTCACACACTAACAGAATGTTGATTCTTTCTACATTTCAGAGAGGTGCAGAAAGGCTGGTGATGAATCTTTCTGCTCTGCTGAACCCTTTTTGTGCTTCCATCTCCACCGCAGCAGCATTTTTACAACAAAAAACATTACAGTTCACATCCTGATGAAAAGATTCCCCGTCACTGACCTTGGGGTCGTCTCCGAACTGTGCAAACTGCGTGTCGTTGAGGAGGCTGCGAGCCGTCTTGATGATGTCTTTACACTTCTTTGGAGTTTCCTCCACTTTTCCTGCGAGGAAGAGGCAGCATCCTCCTGTCACCTGCAGGCACAGGCACCGGATACATTAAAAACATGTACAGGAAACCCTATTTCCACACGCCGTTGCAGACGCATACAGATAAAGCTGAGCGGGGCGTAGCAATATTCAGCAAACTGGAGAAATCAGCACTGATGGCTACTGCTGCTGGTCGCAGCTCTGTTGGGTTTTCATGAAGAGTGAAGTGGATAGAATTAGTGACAGATCTATGAAGTCAAAGTCTGATTCAAAACATCGTTCCAATGTGTGCCCATCAGGACATAAAACTAGTGCCACCATCTTACACCTCAATATTTTCATCTTCTCTTGTTGTTGTTTTTATTTTAAGTGATGGTCCACAAGATAATGCATCTCGTGATTTAAGAACCAAAAACTGGTGAGTCAATCAGAAGAGAGGAGGCTCTGAGACTCTCTTCTGATTGGCTGACTAAGTATATCATACTTCACACAGGGAAAACAAATCCTGTGAGGTTGGACTATGGATCGGGGTGGGCAGAGTCCGAGGCATGTTGTCATCCTAAAACAGCGTTTTAAAATGACAACGACATTGTCCATCCAGACTAACACTCCTGAAACTCCAATACACACATACAATGTGAACAGTTGAGCAAGTGGAAGATGAAATGACACCAAAATAAAATAAAAGTTAAACATGAAACACTCTTTTGCAATATTTCAAGTAATATCAGTGTGTTCATGTTAAAGATGAAAATAAAAAGATCTATTGTTTAAAATGTAAAGGGGCATCATCCACTTGCTAACTGTTCACATGAACAGAAACTTTGAGTGCCCAAACATTTGCATGCCACTGTACATACTTGACCAGACTTGACTGTGATTGGTTGGTTGTGATATTCTGGTCAATTGTCCTCACCTGAGAGGCTGTAAACCAATTTACTGTATGGATAGTTTATGGATTATTAGCCTACTTTGTTTGATGCCCAAAGGGAAATTCATTTGTCTGTCAGCTCATACCATTTGCAGAAAAAAAGTCTGATGGCAGTGGGTATAAAAGATCTTCTGTATCTCGTTGCAGACATAAGAAACAATCAAAATAGATGGTCCATGAAGACATATTTCTTATATGAGAGGTGCTACACAAGTTAAGTAGACAACCATATGGGACCTTTAAACTCCTGGATCCACAGAGATGAGTCTGCAGATTCAGATGTAAGTTGTTTTGTCAGTGATAGCATCACCATGTTTGATCAAACTGAGGTCATAAAACAGTAACAGGATAAGGAGCTCCATACTTACATATCTGGGGAACTGCTTGAAGGAGTGGAACATGTAGAAGCGGTGGAAATAAACAATCCCAGTCGCCAGAGTGTCATAGTGTCTGAAGCCACAGAGGTTAAAGAAACAGACAACACACACCAGTACCCACCCAACACCAAGATACACTCTACTCTTACTGTCAGTCCTTGTTTTCTACTGATGCTCTAACTTCATTATGTGACCATTCATATTCTATGCAAATTAACATGACTTGACTTGGAGCTGAGGGCCACACATGCAGCTCACAGCCTGCAGCGGAGCACGAGCCACTCACATGAACATGGTGCGTTCACGGACCAGGTTCCCCCTTTGTATTTAGTTAAGTGGCTCTATACGCTCGCAGCCAGTTTCTCCATCACATATTTAAGACAAATCTGTTGAGAAGGATACAGCCCGAGCCGTGTGCCCACATCAAAGATGAACCGAGCCCCCTCTCTGCGGTACCGGGCCTCGGTGGCGGGGTCCAGTCCCTCTGACTGGGAGGGAGTGTGGGCCAAGTCTTTCTTGTCCCAGTACCAGCATGGTTTGATGTGGTCCAGGGTAGCCGGGTCCTTCCTGTCCCAGTGCAAGTGGGGTCTGATGAAGTCCAGGGTGGACAGGTTCCCCCTTGTCCCGCCGGCAGCAGGACCCGAGACCGGAGTGTGTGAGTGTTGTTGAAGGAAGGAGGAGTGTTGGAGGAAGCAACATTTAACCTGCTAACAGCTGCTCCGGTCACACATGCTGCCGGCTGACTGTCGCAGACTGACACCAGACCTCCACCCTGACACCAGACCTCCACCCTGACCTCTGCCGCTTTCACAGCTGCGACAAAACAAACTGCACCGACGCCTAGACTACTAGGTTATTGTGATGACTCTCGCTGAGAGAGCAGACACCTTCAGCACCTGACTTCTCATTCACAGCCACTTCTTTCAAAAATGTTCCCGGTCCACCTTTAAAATGCTGCATATGCGCCACTAGAGGGCGCTGTTAAGACGTCGTCTCCTTCTTTGGTGCGTGTAGACAGCTGGGAAAACATCTCAGAGGTGCTCTACCGCCCTCTGCTGGAGGATGGACAATCATGTTGAAAAAATAGGAGGGCTGATCCCCCTTCATAACCACTTCTCATACTGATGGAAAACATGTGAGGAACTATAGACTGTATAAAAGAGTGAGGAACTCATAAAGACTTATATATTAGGGGAAAAATAATAAATAAGGTTTATGCATAACACATTGAGGAGAACCCAGCTGTCCTAACTACTGAAACTAAATAAATAACACTGAAATGTTGATATAAAATTACATGAAGGAAACATAAATACAAAAGGTTGAGCAATATTATTATAATTTATTAATGAGTATTTATTATTATTTCTTTATTATTTCTGAACAATTGTTCAGTAGGGTACATAAATCTCACTGTATGTGTGCTGTACATATTGTTTTTGTTATGAAATTGTTACTTGTTATAAATGCAGTTTGTCTGCTGTCTCAGCATAGCCTACATGTGGATGTGTTTTGATCTATGATTAAATTCCTTTTGGGTGAAATTTGATCTTGGATCTCTGCCCACTTGCTTTAATTGCTGTTTGTACTGTTTCTTTTCTTTTTTTTTAGTTTGGATGTTGTGATACACTTGTATTGCATGTAGATTGTACATGTAGATTCTCCTATTTTCGTAGTTCAATTTGTTTAAGTCGAAAAATTTAATATTTTGAAGAGTAAAATATCTAGAAGAAAATAAAATAAAAGAGAAATGATTCAATTTATCAAGAGACGCAAAAACGCCCTCTACAGGCGTTATGCCACTTTTAAGGTGGACCGTAAAGATGTAATTTAGTCAGGGAACGAGGTTCATGTTCGTCCCTTGCATCCGTCCCATCCAAACAAAGAGCTCCAGAAAACGCCGGAGCCCTGATCATGACAGAAACGTCCTCCAGCCAATCACCGTGGCTTAAACATGGCCATGTATGGTCGCCTTCAGCGGTCTAAAAGTAAGTGTCCAATCACAGTGCGCGGTGGGCGGGGCTTGATGTCCACATGCACCAGCACATTGGTTGTTCAGCGTGAGCGTGCCGTCCAGCAGCCAATCAGAAGGCCAGAATCCAGTGTTGTTTTCCGAGGCGTGTCTGGGGGGCGCACCAATCAGAGGCGGGGCTGCATCAAGGTTGGTTTGTGTGCAGAAGAGAGGAACTGTCTGCTGCTGTCCCTGGAAAGGTACGAGTGAACCAGAGAAATGTGTCCACGGCGGGGTTTTACGGTCAAGTTGTGGTCCGGGCTGTCACGCTGACTCTCCGGCAGTGCGCAGGCGGCGGCGCTGTAGCGGAGACGTGCAGCTAAGCGGCTAACTCGCTGTTTGTGTAACTCTTCTGCTGAGCCCCTGCCTGCCCCTGGACAGCTTAGCGGCTAGCAGCTAACCTGCTAACGGTACAGTCACTGTGTAGATGAATGAGCCCCGTGTGTCCCTGTGTGTGTGTGTGTGTGTGCACCGCTCAGCCCACGGCTCGGCGCGGGTGGGCGTGAGTCCCCGGTCAGAGGGTGAGCTGCTGGCCTAGTGGGAGCGGCGGCAGCAGCCCGAGGAGCTAGCTGGCGCTGGGCTGTCAGGAGGAGACACCACGATAACTAACCTGCTAACTTTGTCGTTAGCCTCGGGCTGGGCGAAGTAGCCCACTTTTAAAAGGCTTAGACCCAGCTTTAGTTGAGCCCTGCTCCCGTGAGGCAAACTCATGGACACAAAGTTTCGCCTGTTGGTCGTCAGTGCATGTTTTTTTTTTTTTAGTGTTTACTGACTGTCACGAACAGTTGTCAGTGGAGTGGATCTGGTTCTACATCTACACCCCGTTTGTGGTTGTAATGTCTTCAAAACCACACGTTCATGTGTGTCACTTTGCATTTCCTGGAAGTCGTGTCATTTCCACCACTCTGCCAGAAAGTGCAAATGTGATTTCAACATACAGTCATTTTTTATGTATTATGTATTCTATATTTTGTACAGTATATAGTTCATAATATCTATTTATTTCAGGGCTCCAGGCTTTTTTTTTTACTGGTAGCACAGTGGCCCCTAAATTAAAATTTTAGGAGCACAAACAGATAATTTAGGGGCACAAATGAACTTGCGAACCAAATATTCACATTTCCTTTTCATTCATGATCCTCATACACCTCCCAAAACAACAGCAAATTTACTGGCTGCATGGTAGATGAAAAAAATACTTGCACTCACTGTCTCAAATTTTAGGAGCAAAATGCACCCATTTAGGGCCAGTCTGAGTTATTACTCATAATGTTCTGTTCAATAATGAATTTCCCCTCGGGGATGAATAAAGTTTAACGCAGCATAACCATACATGATGTTATGTCCTTTAGTGCAAACTTCACTACAGAGTTCATTTTCAATATTATTAATAAACTGACTGGATAAAGAGAGATTAAATCTCTGCCAGTCAATTTGTCAATTGACTGGCAAAATTGATTTCAGGTAATGACTTGACTAATTTAATGGCAGCACTCCACTCATTGTGATGAATAATAGAATTTTTAATTAACTTTGAAGTCTAGTGGAGGTTTTTTTTTTGCCTTCCTTTGCTAATTGTTTGGTTTTTCTACTCTTGTGCTTCTCATTTCCAGCTGCAGCAGGCAACCAAACCAAAAAAGCCACTGTCTGCTACCTATAGCCTACCTGTAGAAAACAGCAGATACACAACCAGAGACCTGCTGCAAACATAATATAGCCATGTTATGTGGCAAAAAAAACAAAACCCCCTCATTAGTTCAGCCTTAGAACATCTGTGGTCCTAAAACCAGATCCGATTGTGGGTCAAGTACCCAGCCTCTTTCTCCACCGAGCGGGACTGGCCGTCGTGTGTGTGTGTGTGTGTGTGTGTGTGCGCACCTTAGAACAAGCAAGTTAACCAGCAGCTGCAAAAGGCCAAGTCCGTCTGTGTCTGCCTGAAGCTTCTCTTCTTCTTGTAACATAAGTGTTGGCTTTGGACCACAGTGACAACTAAATGTCACTGAGCAGCTGTGTAGTGTGAGAGGGGGAGTAACAGACACACACACTCACGCTGGGGTTGTGTGGTGGTGGTAGTGTGAGGTTAAACAGAAAGAGACCCCGACTGCCAAAAATGGCCTCAACTACTCTCTCTGCTTTGGTAAACTGTCTGGATTGTGAATGTGTGAATGTCAGAGAGAGAGTGGGGGGGGGGGGGGCGTGTGGGGTGACCAGCTCCACAGGGAGGAGGGATTCATATACAGCTGAACAATACACTGAGAAAAAAAACATACTGGATTAGAATGGCAGATGTTATGATTTCCACTGAAATGATGATATTTACATTTCATTTACACTGGAAAAAATAAGGATGATGTGATTTTAGTTTGATCTTATACCAAACAAGCATTTGGATAATAGATTTGACCATATTGTGATCTCAATTGTATTTTGATTAACTTGCTGAGCCCTAAAGCCATATCTGCCAAGAGCTGTAGTGAAGTTGGCCTGGTGTGGAGATTAACACTTCGTATGGAGGTTTCAGATCGCTGGAGAGACAGTTGAGTGAGATTTGTGGATCAGAAAATGTTGTGTCGGTGTCCATGGTGCAGCTTCTTCGTCTTGTTGCATGTTGTACCAGCATGGAGCGGGTGTGTGAGTGAGCTGTACAGTTAGCGTCTGATAAGAGAAGTATGAGATGTATTTAGGGTCGATGTCTCCATTCTTTGCTGATTTTTCCAAAAAAATCTTCCAAAATTCAAACGTTTTTCTGCCTGCTGAGGTAAACAGAGCTCAGAGGCTGGTTATGACCTCTTGGTTGGCCTTGATTTACCCAGAATCCCCTGCTGTGCCACACTCTGGTTTAAGATAGTTAAGTTAAGTTAGCTTTTTCCAAGACACAGTCAGAGTCTGTCTTTGTGAAACCGGCCCCAGGCCTTAACCACCAGAAAGCCATTTGAAATTGTAACGTTCAACAAAAATGTCCTCACACAATGATGGTTTCGAACACTCACAAGCACAGACACACACACACACACACGTGGATTTTTATTGGCAAAAGTAGATCATTAATTCAGTGTTGTGTTGTGTAGAAGTCTATTTGGCAGTAGCTGGAGCTTTCAGTCTTCTTGGGTCAGTCTCTTCAACATCTGTTTACTTGGATTTGTTCCATTTATCTTTGACTTCCTGCCAGATTGGAGGCAAGTGTCTGGCAACAATTGTATCGATTTACAATTAAATGTACAACACAATAAAGGAAAAGTGCAAAAAAACACATTCCGAGGACACTGTTTGTACAGATCAGGTTTCACAATAGTTGGCTGGTCTCCTGGTTCAGTCTGTTTCCCCCTGTATCTTATGTCCAACCAGAAATCTCAGAGCGATGTTACAAACTGGACCTTAGCACAGACGGTATAGTCTGGTTGCTTGTTAAACCCTTCATCTGGAAAACCTTAATTTTACAATCTGCTCCATTGTGTATCTATTTCTTGCGGTCTGTCCTGGAAGAGGCATCTTCCTCTGTTGCTCTTCCTGATCTTTCTATCATCTTTCCCCTGTTACGGGGCCTCAGGGTCTGAGTTCTTCCCGGTCCGATCGGGTGTCCACAGATTAAAATACTAGGCTAGTTCTTGACAAAATCATTTATGCTATTATGAAGGTGTTCATATGAAAAATGAGGTGAACCTATGGAATTATTTACCATCTGAAATTAAATCCCAAACAGAACTAAAGAGGTTTCATGTGAAAGTTAAACATTGGCTCAAGCAGCAGCAGAAATGTTAACATCAACTTTTCTCAAGTCATTGTCAATACAACACTTTACTAATGTTTAATGCTAAACTTAACTTGTGTTTTAATCTGAAATTTGCATCTGTGTTTACTTATTCATGGATCCATTCTGTATCCTCCACTATATTTGTATCATTGCATTTATTGTATTCTGTATATTTTATCCTATTCTAAAGCCTGAGGGACAAAGACCACAAATTAGCTGAAGCTAGACGTCTTGTATGCATCACATTTTCCCATTTTTGTGGCAATGTTGTATGTATCGTCCCTGTTAAATAAACATTAAAATGAATAAATAAATAAAATAAACTGCATTTAATATGTAATACTAAAAACAGTAAGTTACAAAATTAGTCAATTATCATCTTGTCATTTGCAAGTGATTGTTTTGATGATTATAGAAATATTCCCCTATAAAATGAGACATAATGCATTGAAATTGGTACCTACCTACAGTACTACCATTAATTCTCTGCTGCTGAACTGAAATTTTAGACATTGTATGCTGTATGTGTCTGTTAGCATGATAATATGTAAACATGCAAGACTGAAACTGCATATCAGCAATAGTAATGTAATGTTTGCAAACATAATAGCAATTTTTTGAAGACTTTTCCATGAAGAACAGGGTCATAATATATAATATACGGAGACAAGGTTGAATGTAACAGAAAATAAAATGTAATTTTAAAATCAATATTTAATGGCAAAACGCTACCATTTGCCCCCCTTTAGCCCCCCCCCCCCCCCCCTCATCCAACAGAGGATGAGATGCTTTCAGTAATAATGTGTGTGTCCTCTTCTCAGCCCAGTCGTCCATCCAGCAGTGCACCATGGGAAAGAAGAGTCGAGTGAAGACTCAGAAGTCGGGTTCAGGAGCCAGCGCTGTGGTTTCCCCCAAAGAGATGATGAACCTCATCTCTGAGCTGCTGCAGAGTACGTTCACACTGTCTGTCGCCACCTTCACAGTCTGTACCTCAGTCAGGACAGACCTACACTCACTGCAGTGCTCACAGACAGGCTAGATGATAAACTCAAACAGAGCAAATGTTTGTTTTAAAGGTGTAGACCTTGCAGTTTTATTATATATGACTGAAGCATTATGCTTATCTACCAATGATGTGTTTTTAATTAAAACAAATGATAACTTTCCTAGATCTGTATCCTTTAGGTGGCAGGTCAAGACCTTTTAGTGTTACTGAGAGAAACTCAATAGAACCAGACTGGTAGTTTTAACAGTGATACTTATGTAGGTGTAATGATGGTAAATGTTAATTACCAGTAATGACAGCAGCACAGATGTACAATTACAATAATAATGTTATGCAGTTCATATTTGGGGTGAAGCAGCTTAGACCCCAGAGTAATTTAATAACGAGGGGATAAGTGAAAAACAAATGACTATAACAAAAGAGTCAGAGTTACCTGCAGAATGACGACAGACTACAGCAGAGAGTGACAAGTGATGGGGAGAAGCACTGCTCAATGCATCAAGGGAGTTCCACATGCAGCCTTGTATCATAGCAGTGAATCTGTGATGGTTCAGAGCTGTTGACGTACGCTCCATGTGCTCTTAAACGTCTCACACTTGGATAGAAATGAATCATAGAGAATAAAAGGAGATCACTTTGTGTTTTGCTGTAATTTCAGGTTGATAATGGTTATATTTTGGACATTGCCTGTGTGTCAGTTTAAGTGATACACCTGCAGTGTTAATGCTGCCCTGTGTTTTCCCAGAATGCAGCAGTGCAGTGCCCTCTGCTGGCAAAGAATGGGAGGAGTACATCCAGATCAGAGGTTTAGTGGAGAAGATCCGCAAGAAGCAGAAAGGTGAGGAGGTTGTTTGGTGACTAGGTGACCAGAACATTAACAAGAAGTGAATATTTATCTATTTTCTCTCTCTCTTTCTCTGTGTTTTTTCAGGTCTGTCAATAATATTTGAGGGCAACAGAGAAGACCACTTCTATGACCTGATGTCCTGGGCTCAGGAGAGCGGGGCTTCCTGCGACGGCTTCTCTGTGACTGACTTTGGTGAAGAGGGCTACGGCCTGCGGGCCACCAGAGACATCAAGGTGAGTTTGGTGACGCCTTTGTTTATTCCTGACATCTCAAGAAGATTTTAAAATTTCTGTTAATTTGAACAGTTAAAGGGATAGTTCAACATTTTGGCAAATTGGCCCATTGCCATAATCCCTATAGTTTTAGGAGTAGGTTTGTTATCTTTATTATGGCAATGGGCCAGTTTGCCAAAATGTTGAACTGTCCCTTTAAGCAAGGTGAAGATGAAATGATCTCCAAAAGGCATAAAGTTACAAATGACACATTCCTGCTACATTTAAAACAATATGATATATTTTTATCTTTTACATTGTCAAAATGCTGCATAGTAAGTACCTAGTAGCCCCCCTTGGAAACTAGTGTGTAAATATGTCCAGGGTTTCCCGCAGCGCTTTCCTGTTAAGGCGGCCGCCTTAGCAACAAAGGGCTGCCGCCTAAACTAACGTCTTAAAAAAATTAAAATGTAGCAATATTCGCCCCCCCCCCCCCCCCCCCCCCCCCGTCGGACGAGCGCCTTCATTCATCTCCGCATCCTCTCACACACATACACACCACAGAGAAGTGGTGAACGCGAATACGGCACGGCGCGCCGACCCCCCCCGCCAACAGGACAGACACCACCTTAACTAACATATTTTCTGGGGGAAACACTGATGTCTATGGATATTCTCATTCATCCATATCTCTGGGCAGCAAATTGAATTGAAGGCAACTGGACTTGTATTTTTCCAGGAAGACGTTTCACCTCTTATCCAAGGGGCTTCATCAGTTCGCAACGCATCGGTCTGACTAGTCCTCACATATCAGACTAGTGAGGACTAGCCTTAAATATAAATATCTTGTCTGATACATTGGTCAAAGTTATCTGAGAGCTCAAGTCTCCTGGTTTCCCATTATTTTGCAGGATGCTGCTTTGTTTCCCTTTTTCACTCAAATTGTAGAGAACAAAAATAAAACACTGATATTGCTTAGAATATTGCAAAAGAGTGTTTCATGTTTAACTGTATGCCTTTTGGAGATCATTTCATCTTCCACTTGCTTAACTGTTCACATTAACGTACATTTTGATCAGGGGTCCCCAAGCCTTTGCATGCCACTGTAGTCCTACATTAGAAAATCTGCTATTTGACTTGTTTGAGAAGCTGTATTAAAGGGATAGTATTATTTTTTTAAAGTGGGGTTGTATGATCTCCAAATAGCCCCTAAGTACTTTAATTGCAGTAGAAGACTCTCTGCACTCCTCCCGTTAGCAACGCCAGCCCATAGCCCTGCCCAGAGCTTTACAACATACAGTGTTGTGAACAGACCCAAAGAAACGGCCTATTTTCGCGGCCTAAAAGAGGTTTTACCTGGAAAAAAAAATACACAGTATAATTGTTCGCTATAATATAATTTTTTCCAGCCCTTCAAAGTGCAGGAAAAACGCAAATTTTTTATTTGGACCTAACCAACTCACGTATCCCTCCGCCCAGGATTAGCGCCCGCCAATCAGCAGTTGGTTAGCTCCAAATAAAAACTGCATTTTTCCTGCACTTTGAGGGGCTGGAAAAAATTATATTATAGCGAACAATGGAACTGTGTATTTTTTTTCAGGTAAAACCTCTTTTAGGCCGCGAAAATAGGCCGTTTCTTTGGGTCTGTTCACAACACTGTATGTTGTAAAGCTCTGGGCAGGGCTATGGGCTGGCGTTGCTAACGGGAGGAGTGCAGAGAGTCTTCCACTGCAATTAAAGTACGGTGCAATTTGTAGATCATACAACCCCACTTTAAAAAAATGCTACTATCCCTTTAACGTAAAAAAGCTGTGAGGCGATATATGGTATATGGAGGTATATAGAGGATTTTCACTGTCTGTCACCGGCCGTGCTCATGCTCACCAACAAAGCATGGCTTCTGTTGCCGAACAATCATGATGACAAAAATACAACTTCATAACATTCCTCAGTATTACCAGCTGTAACTTTAGCTGTTGAAGTGAGCTGAAAGACAGTCCTTTTTCTGCCGCTGTTGTTTTGTTTCATTCCCGACGCACAAATTAATCTGGAGATGGGATGGAGCCTTCATAACCTAGGAAAGGAAAGCTGCATTTTTCTGCCGCCATTTGTAAGACCTTCGAAATGGGGCACTGATACAATGGGTCCACAGATGCAGCCTCTGGAGGATGAGACCCCTGAAATGGGACACGGTTACAGAATAGTTTGCTGGTTAAATGAAACCAGCTCCTGTCACCTGCTGCAGCTAATTGGCAGAGCACGTGGAATGCTTACGTTTTTATGGTGTGTGTGTGTGTGTGTGTGTGTTTGATGCGCACACAGGCAGAGGAACTATTCCTGTGGATTCCCAGGAAGATGCTGATGACAGTGGAGTCGGCCCAGAACTCCGTGCTCGGTAAGAACTTAAGTTCATAAAAAGTGTTTGTGCGGAAACTGCAAATCTGAATCATCTCTGGCCGTCAAACCTGTGGCCTGTAGGTGGATTTCTGGCTGCACTGCAACATAGGGCTGACCCAAAAAATTCGAAGCTTTGTTCGTTGCCATGATCATGAAGTCCGTGATCGATTTTTTTTTTTTTTTTTCCTTTTTGACACCGGTGCTCATTGGCAATTGTTACATTAAAATGAGTAGGCTACTTGCCGTCCTGAAAACCTGCCTGATTTTGAAGATATGCAGTGTTTGTTTGCCATTACTTTCATTATTTCCGCTAGCCCCCCCCCCGGCGGACGTCGGACGTTACGATCGTGCACCCCCCCCCGGCCATCGAAGCTTCGATTTTGATCTATTTTATGTCCGTGAAGCTTCGATTATCAAAATATGACAATCGGGTCAGCCCTACTGCAACAGCAGGCCCAGCCCCATAATGTGATAATTGTAAAGGATGATATTTCCACCAGTGGTCAGTGGAGTGCTGACTGAGCCACAGTCTATTCAGGTCCTCTGGAGCAGGCTGCTCAGGAACTACAGGGAAGAAGAGGAGTGCTTCCGATACACTGAGCCTCATTTTCAGTCTTCAGTTACAGCAATTAAACCACTTTCATTTCACGTCTTAAAGAGGAACTATGCAGGATTATCAGCTTCGGAGTAATTGTGATGGTTAAATAAATGACTTGGGAGGGAGAATGGAGGCTCTCTGCCTGTCTTCCAGCGTCTCTTGGCCGAAAACCGACCTTACAAGATCAGAGCCTCCGACCCGGTGTCCCAGCTCTCGTCTCAGCAGCACAGCAACAAATACGCTCCCCGTAATCCATAATCTCGTTTATGACAGGCAAAAATACACAAATGCACACACTGTAAAGTTGAAATGGACCTGGAGTCTAATAATAAAGTCTATCTATCTGTCTGTCTGTTTGGCTGTCTGTCTGTCTATACTAAAACGTGACGTCAACCGACTGCCTTCCACTTAGCGGCCAGAGCGCTGTCACCGGAAGAGTCGCATGTGTGACGTCTGACACAAGAATCAAACCCGCTAATTTGATCACACCGACAGCAGCGACCACTGATCTGTTCCGAGACTGTTGTTATTCTATCACCTGAGTTAAATGGCTGTTATTTGCGAAACCACGCTGTGGTCCGTAATCGAGGTGCAGACGAGTGAGGATCGAAAAAAGAGAGCGAGATGACGCGGCCGTAGCCGCCGTGATATGACGACCCCACCCCCACTGAAGAACTCCTGTATACAGCTGTAACTGTATAGTGAAAAAGGGCTGTTGGTCTTTTTGGCAATGAAATCCTCACTGGCCTTAGCAAACGCCGACATGTTTGTTTACAGTGTGTGGAAGGAGAGCGTGATGAGAGGAAGGAGGCGAAAGTCACTACGGTAACCCAGATACATGAACGGGGGCTGCACCGTAATTACCCTAGTTAGAGTAAATAATCGATTTTATGTTTTCACGTTTTCAACATTGTCCTAACTAAATAATCGCAATTAGGATTTAAAACCGATTAATCGAACAGGCCTAACACATCGTAAGATGTATAATATGATATATAACGTTATCCAGCGCTCAGTGGATTGTTTTCTCCACCTTCATTGAAAACAAATGCACGTGGCTGGGAGGAGGGTTAGCAAAACAGCAGAAAAGCGACCAAATTTGCATAGTTCCCCTTTAAATACTAATGCAGAGGAAGATTTTAACATAAGACACATTGAGCAGAGAGAACAGGAGAGAAAAGTCATCAGAAAGAAGGCTTCATACTAACGACTATGACCAAATCTACATATCAAATAGAGGGAGTTGGACACAAAGACCTGCTCAATAAAAGTCTATTACTTTCTAGAGTTAAAGTTAATGAGGACTAAACTGCTGTAGATCTCAGACGAGGTTGTGATCTGTGTGAAAGACTAAATAGGTCCCTTATTTCATGTTGAAATATACTGTAACTGGTTTCATCCTTCCTCTGTTCCAGTCTCCTCCACCACAGTCAGTTGGTGAGATGAGTGAAACTTTTCATTTCTTCACCATCAGCGTGTGAAAACCCTCCTCTGTCGGATCTTGTGTCTCAGGTCCTCTGTACAGCCAAGACCGGATCCTGCAGGCCATGGGAAACGTGACGCTGGCGCTCCACCTGCTGTGTGAACGGGCCGACCCGGCCTCACCCTGGCTGCCGTACATCCGCAGCCTCCCCCAGGAGTACGACACGCCGTTGTACTACCAGCAGGAGGAGGTCCAACTGTTACTGGGCACTCAGGCGGTGCAGGATGTCCTGAGCCAGTATAAGAACACGGCACGTCAGTACGCCTACTTCTACAAGCTGGTACAGGTAGGCAGGACACACACACACACACACAGACACAGACACACTGATTCACTTACAGTAAAGTATAGACACTATTTATGTGTTAAAGACTGGGTATGCATGGTATAAGGAAAGTCAGTGATGTGTGATAACACTGCTCAATATTGTGATGACAACTTGTGATAAATAAACTAAAGTGTACATATGCAGTTCCTATGTCTTCCTCAACCGTTGAACTAGTTAATCTCACAATCACTGAACTGACGCTGATCTGGAGGTTCATGTTGAAGTGCCAGCAGTGAGACATAATGTTATATTTATCTCATTTCATCAATACAGTACAGTACATTTGGCTCTTAATTTTTTCTCATTAATACTCAACAATAATATTTATAGCAGCTGAGACAGTGTTTATACATTTAACATTCATAATCAACTTGTCCGCAAGTGTTTTGGAGTTGTTGGATTGTGTATTTGATGAGTTTGACGAGGGAAACCAAGAAATCCCACTAGCCTCCGTAGTGTAGCTCTGAGCAGCTCGCGGCTCTGCTCCGACGTTCTAAAAATAACTTGCAACGACAATTGAAGGTAATAAACCTACTCCTATGACTATAGGGATTATGGCAATGGGCCAATTTGACAAAATGTTGACCTATACCTTTAAAGGATATGGTCCACTGCACAGCTGTTTACATTTTTTATAACCAATAGAGTTGTAAAGTGTGTGAAAGCTACAGAATATGGAAACACAGGGCACTGCATGGTGTAACACTCCTGTAGGTTTCTGAGTGTCAGGTTTTTATTTGGGAGTTTCAATCATTTACACCTCCACTCTATGAGAAATCATTACCCATGAGCCTCGGCTGTTAGCGGCCATGGAGCAGAGACTAGTCAGAGCAGCAGTGAATTCAAATACAATGGTGACTGAATTCACCCAGAGTTGACCCAAATTTAAAGCTCATTTAAGATGCTGACTTCAGCTTCCACTCATCATTAAACACACACACACACACACACACACACACACACACACACACACACACACACACACACACACACACACACACACACACACACACACACACACACACACACACACACAGCATTTTAAGCTTGATTGGTCTGGTGACTGGATGTTTCTGGGAGCTGCAGTTTTACATCTTGTAATAGAGACGGTTTCCTCTGTGCTACTTGAATAGAGCCAAAAAGGTTTTGTAACCAGTTATAGAATCAAGGCTTTGAGAGCAATCAGTTTATACTGAAACTGTGTTGGACTAGATCAGACTGTGATGTGGCCAGATGTGGCTCAGACCAGAGACCACCTCTGAATGTGGTCTGAGCGATCGGACCTCTGAATGTGGTCTGAGTGACTGAATACATGCTCGGTGCAGCGTGGCTGCGTTCAGACCTGAATTTAGAGCTGACCACAGATCACCTGAGTTGGATGTTAAAGCTCAATCTCAGCAGTTTCAGAAGTCCTGACCACTAGTTGTTAGGCTCAGTTTCTCTACAGAACCTAGATCTGCTTGATAATCAAAGAATATCTACAATATGGGATCTTTAAATAACTTGATATGAGATGGTGATCGGCAGTCTGGGGAAAAACTCAGATTTCATTTAGTGGAATAAGACGCAGCGTTTGTGATTATAGTTTGTAATGACATGTTGGTTTAACAGACACAGACTAGAATAGTATCTCAAAATGTGCTATTTTCCCATTATTAATCTTCTCCTTTTGTGAAGTCAGCCGCCTCCTCCCTCATCACACAACACTTTCATTCTCTCTGTCAGCAGCTGCTTGTTTGTTTTACATGAGAAACAGCCACGAGACTGAGTGTTTGCGTGAGATAACAGCTGTAATATCTGTATTTTCTTTCAGATCCTGTGATATAGGATATTTCCATAGTGTGTGTTTGATATACATAATATATAACACAATATCAGGCATGTGTGAATTGTCAATAAGCCCTGTAGAAATGAAGAGTAACCACAGACAAAAGCATCAGTTACTGCTGACTTCTCAGTACAGATTGGACTCCACTAGGTGGGAGTGTTGTGTATTAAATGATTTACTGTCAGTGAATTAGAAGAAGTCTAACTCAGGGACCAATTACCAGTAGTTTCAGTGCTCTAACACTGTCCATTTACTTCACTGTTAATCTGGATTCTCAGATTACAATGAAGTGTTGTGTGCTGTACTAAGATAATGCAAAGCTTTTTGGTGTCTTTGATGTTATAACAACTCTTGGCCAGTCTAGTGACAGTAGCTTTTGGGTGTGTATATCTATGTATATGTATCATCATGGATCAGTCTTTGCTTCTTTCTGTCACTGCTTACAACACCAACATACACTCTGTTACTGAAGAAGTCAGAGAGAGAGAGAGAGTTGTTTATTTTGTAGGTTTAAGATGGGACAGCAGTGAAAGTCCACTTACGTCTTACCTTCTAGCTGTTTGAATTGACATTTTTTGGCTTTTGGGAATTATAATTGTTTAGTTTGCCATCTAGGAAAAAAATGGTGTCAGTGTGCCAGAGACAAACCCTCTTCATGTGCATGCATTTTGGATGTTATATTGCCATAAAATATGTAATTAGGACCCAAGCATGAACTGGTTCTACTGGAATTGCTGTGACAATCAATATTTCTGAATGAAAGTTGTCTTTTTGAGCCCGAACATGCTTAACAAAAATGAAACTGTACACACAACAGGCCTGGTGAGGGTTTAAATATTAATAGGTATTGCACTGCATAGAGCAAAATGGCTCAATACTCCTCTTTAATAGACCAAAAAACAAAGTTGTCCTGTATTTCACATGCACGTGCAAAATCCAGGAGGACACCATACTTGAACAAACTCCCAGAGAATTAATGAGATTGTCTTTTGTGTTTTTAGTACTCTATTTTATTTTATTGTACTTTATTTGACTTTTTGTCTTTTCTATGCAGTATTCTCATTACTCAGTGTTTTAGCATATTGTTACCTCATATTTAATGCCAATAAATATGAGGTGAATTGTATTGATAGAGAGAGTGAGAAAGATAGAAACACAGTGAGACAGACTGAGAGAGGCAGAGGGGGAGAGAGTGAGACAGAGAGAGAGAGAGAGAGAGAGAGAGAGAGAGGTTTTTGAGGAAGGTACATTCAGGTCAATTCAATTCAAAGCCAATGTGACAAGCTAATTTTCCAGCCCGGTCATCTGAGGAGGAGGGAGAGGAAGGAGGAGGTGACAGAATGAGGGGCTACACCACAAGGAGGGACGTGTGTGTGTGTGGTGAAAGGAGATGTATCAAAGATGAGGTGATAGGACAGTCGCTCAGTCTCTATCTCAACCCAAATGCACACGGAGCTCTCCCTCTCTCTCTTTCGTGCTGTGTGTGTGTGTGAGAGAGAGCGCTTGTTTACCATCCTTGTGGGGACCCAGGAGCAGGAGCCCTCTGCACTGTGGGGACTGGCAGCTTCGTGGGTTTTTGTTCAATGAGTTCAATGCTGTTTGAGGGTTAAAGGGATAGTTCAACGTTTTGGCAAACTGGCCCATTGCCAAAATCCCTATAGTCATAGCAGCAGGTTTGTTACCTTTATTTGTCAGTGCAAGCTATTTTTAGAACGGCTGAGCAGAGTCGCGAGCTGCTCAGAGCTACGCTACGGAGGCTAATGGTTTTTCTTGGTTTCCCTTATAAAACTCATCAAATACAGAAACCAACAACTCTAAAACACTCTCGTGGACAAGTTGTGACCTGCACATTCACCACGCTATGCACATTTCTCTCTTACACATTCATTTCTGTCCACTTAAAGATTTTTATTCATTATGAATCTACTTCATATTTTATGTTTATTCTCATTAACATATTATATTCCTTAGCCTCTAACCTCAACCCTAAAACCAGGTCCTAACTGTCTCAACCCTGGCCACTAAAGTATCGTGGTGTATGGATGCTCAGATCACACAAATATAGTAAAACACACACACACACACACCTTCTGTCGTTACCCATACCTTTATTAGCCACTTCCAACACACACCCACACTCTCTGTCTCGCCACAGAGGACACATGATGGATGACCCTCGTCTTTGGATGCTAATGCATCAAGAGCTCAGTGAGCAGCTCTCTCTCTCTCTCTCTCTCTCTCTCTCCTCTCAAGTGTGTTTGTGTGTGTGTGTGTGATTTTATATTCTGTGTCCACCTCCAACTGACCGCTCAGTCAAACTGTAGCTGAATATGTCTGGTTGTGGGGGTTCCTCTCTGGGCTCTGACACTCTCACACCAGCTGCCAGTTCTTTTGTGGTCTTTGTGTTGGGTTCATAGTTAACAACAACAACAAGCAACACATGTAAACGTTAACAACAACACTTGCATTTATTTATTATCCCTCAGTGACGCAGTCCTCACGCCTCATTGGGGCTTACTTCTGCTTTCATCAGCTGTCCGTGCCGGCAGCTTCGCTCACACCAACTGGAGTTGAGGACATTCTTGTCCATTCTCTGTCCACTGTGTCCACATCTTCTAACAAAATAGCATAAACTGTTTCCCTCTTTTTGTTCCTGTTTTTTAAGACGAAACAAAAAAGGTACAGGGGAGTGAGTAGTAGATTTTAAAGGGATAGTTCAACATTTTTGGCAAATTGACCCATTGCCATAATCCCTATAGTCATAGCAGTAGGTTCGCTACCTTTTAATTGTCGGTGCAAGCTATTTTTAGAACGGCGGAGCAGAGCTGCGAGCTGCTCAGAGCTACGCTACGGAGGCTCATGGGATTTCTTGGTTTCCCTCATCAAACTCATCAAATACACAATCCAACAACTTGCAACAAAACGCTCTGGTGGACAAGTTGTGACCTACACATTCACCACGCTATGAGATAATAACAGGACGTTACCAGACAGAGTTGGTCAGCATCAGCGATTTTGCATGAAATTACCTCTAAAACAACTCTCTCATAACTTTCCGTTATTATCTCATATCATGGTGAATGTGCAGGTCACAACTTGTCCACCAGAGCGTTTTGGAGTTGTTGGATTGTGTATTTGATGAATTTGATGAGGGAAACCAAGAAATCCCATTAGCCTCCGTAGTGTAGCTCTGAGCAGCTCGCCGCTCTGCTCCACCGTTCTAAAAACAATTTGCACCAACAATTAAAGGTAACGAACCTACTGCTAAGACTATAGGGATTATGGCAATGGGCCAGTTTGCCAAAATGTTGAACTGTCCCTTTCAGTAATCACTGCATTTTTCTGTACTTGAGATAGCAACTGACATTAGTGATCATTTCAATATTTTCATATTTTTTTATAAAATCATGCAGCAGTAGTTATGACTGCCAGTGCTAGGACACTGTAGGGGAGATGTGGGAAACAGGATATCCACCTCAGTAACTCAAACAGAGCAAAGATAATTGTTTGTGTGTGTGTGTGTGTGTGTGTGTGTGTGTGTGTGTGTGTGTGTGTGTGTGTGTGTGTCTGTGCATGTGTGTATGTAAGAGTGAGAGAGATACAAGTCTGGTCACTTTGTTTAACTTGACAAGCATGATCCTCCACACTTACCTGTAGAGATGAATCAGTGTCAGTGCTGGACGCGCTGAATTCTCATCCACACACACACACACACACACACACACACACACACACACACAGAGAGAAAGAGAGCAGCCACTCACCTCCAGAGGTGAGATATGATGTGACCACTCTATTTTACCCTGAGGTGTCCGTGTGTGTGTGTGTGTGTGTGTGTGTGTGTGTGTGTTCAGGAGTTGGTGTGTTGGACTAAAGAAGTTCAAAGACCACACCAGTGCATTTTAGTGCTCAATCATTCAAAACGTACCATACGTCCAGGCAGGATGGGATGTTCACTTGCTGTTGAAATGAATAGAACATTAGACATGAAAAAAAACATATACTATAAAGGGCCAGGTTCCATGACTAGATATCAATGTATCATAAATAATGCCAACACTCTTTCTAGCTGCTGATATAGAACCAGCTCTTACTGAGAGACTGTTATTACTCAGCAGTGGGTCTGCCTCCTCTCTGCTGTTTAGGTTGAACACACAGTTTCATTTGTGCTGTTAAACACCTGAGAGTGATCTATAAGGAACAACGGTCCACTCTTCCTCCTGAACACTGAGCTGCCAGTGAAGAGGAGGCTCAACCAGTCAGTAAACCCAAGACTGTGGATGTTTATGACTGTTCATGAAAGACCCATTATTATTAGTGTTTGGTATTGATAAAAAGACACAATCTATCAATATCAATGCAGCTATATTAATCCCACCAGGAACAATTGGTTCGAGCAGTTGATAGAGAGAATATCATAACAATAAAATGGAATACAGTAATAATACATTTTATTTCTAATGCACTTTTCATCAAAAAAGAAAGATCTCAAAGTGCTACAGAGTTAAAAGCAAAGTATAAAAAGCACACAATAAAACAAACAAACAATACAAACAAAATGAATGTCACATATATTAGTGTTAGCAGTCATAGGCCTTTCTAAATAGAAAGGTTTTTGGGCCAGTTTTGAATGATTCCAGGCTCTGGGTAGCCCTCAGCTGGATTGTAAAATTATAAAATGCAGAGGAGTAGTGGGATCAAGGCTCTAATAAATATAGTAAAAAAAAAAAAAAAACAACAAAAAACTTTTTTTTTTATTAACCCCACCACCACCACCCATAATGGGGACCTTTTTTTTCTTTCTTTCTTTCTCATTATTTTTTTTCTTTCTCTTTTTTTCATTTTAGGAAAAAAGACACAATAATCAGGTGGCAGTAACATACAACCCATCAACATCACAAACATAAGGGAGGACAGAAAAAAAAGAACAAACATTTAACGACGAAAAAATAATCAAAACATATAATCAGTATGTGCATACTACATATGTTTTATACACAGACCATAAATTCATATCATAACTCAGTAAATAAAAGATTTAATAATCCACTCTACAGCAACCAAAAAAAAACAACAAGCACAAAAACATACAAAACAATAAACTATATTGAATCTTCATCCCATCTTCCCGTCTTTTTATCTCTGACATTATGTTTGTTTGTCTAGATGAAGATCAGATAACATTTTATGACCAATCACTGACTTTTATATACAGTACATTCCACCAAACCCCTTTCCCCCTCTCCCTCCCTCCCTCCCTCCCTCCCTCCTGCTGCAGCTCAGGACAGTCTGTAAATGGCTGTGTTAGGTGGAGGCTGTGACTTTAAATGGAGAAACCGTCGGTGGACACACAATCTCCAACACAATGCGCGCACACACACACTGTTTCAGGGACCAAATTGATGAGGCAGATTTATGACGGCTGCCGGCCACAACAAATTAAGTTGACAGTGATGTATGGGGGGGGGACGAGTGTCACACTGCACTAACGGACCTCACACACACACACGTGTGCCCCAGCACTGGCCCCCTACTCCCAGACCTTCTTGTTAGGCATCCCTGTCAGGCCTCCACCCCCTCCCCATCCCAGCATGCCTGCATAATAAAATTCTTCATCCTGATTGGTGTTTTTTTTTTGCTCTTCTCCTCCATCCAGACTCATCCTGCCGCCAGCAAACTGGCCCTGAAGGACAGCTTCACATTTGATGACTACAGGTCAGTGTGTGTGGGGGTGGGGGGAACGTCCTCGGCCTGTTTCCACACTCCTTCACATCTTTTACCTGTTTATGTGCGTCCTGCATGTGAATTGGAACAAATGCTAAGGAATCGGTCCAGTGCATCTCTCCCATCAGTGGTGAGAACGCTCAACGCTGCTGAGGTCGGCAAACTGTGACACTGACTATGTTTACATACAGTCAATAACCCTTTCATAACCAGAATATTGGCAATAACCCGGTTGTGCACGGCCATGTAAACACCAATAACCCTTTTGAAAAAAGTTTAAAAACCCAAAAATGACCCCTGGGTTACTCATTTTGTAACCCAAACATTTGGTCATGTACGTATACGCCTATCGGGATATCCCCATCGAACGGAACATTAAATTGTGTTCTGCCCATGTTCCATTCACAAATGATCTTGGTCTTTTGAGTACAGGAACTACTTGTTGTAAACATGGTGAAACGCAAGATAACACAACACTTTTGGAACGAGGAGGAAACAGATCAGAAGTTCATAAGTGGTGAAAGACATAAGCATCATGTAGACGGTAGAAAGTAGCGGGATAGCGAGATCGCCGTGCCGCCTCTGTTGCTGTTGTTGTTTTTGGATACAGGAAGAAGAAGCGGAAATGACGCGCATTGGATATCCCAATTGATTACAATTACCATGTATACAGGACTAATCCTGTAAACGAGTTATTCTGAATGTTTCAGAAACTGGAATATTGACCTTAAAGGACAATTCTGGGCAAATTCAACTCGGGGCTGTATTTTCCTAACATTTTAGGTCTAAAAGTAGTAATCTGAAGATTTTCAGTTTAATTGCTCCTGTTTTGCAGTAGTTGTGTCTGTCCCCGCATCGCCACGGCAGCGATGAATGGGAGCGGATGGAAGTTCCGCTGCTTAGACTGTTTACATCCCTCAAAGCCGCAATTTTTTTCCCACAGACAGCATCAGATGGCTGCTCGAACATGCACCGAGAAGTTTATTTACTTCAAGCAAAGCCGACATGTTTGTAAAACTAGATCTAATTCAAAGTCTTGCGTGAGACCAAAGTTGACGCGCTCAGTCAACTTCGATCTGATCCGTTACTGAAAATCACAGTCCGGTCCGATCCGTGAGGTTTCTCATCGGTTGCCCCCCTAGTGTACATTGTAACACAGAAATGGAACTCAAAGATCCCCAAATACCCTTTAACTCTGAACATTGCTACTAGGTGTTTCTTTAAATGGCTGCAGAACATTTGAGTTTTGCTTCAGAGGACAGTTTGATATCAGATATCATGTGTCTGTTGCTTCAGCACCACGGACAGCGTCACAGTTTGGTCAGTACCCAGCACAGGGAGCACGGCAGGGGAAACTCACAGTACACACACACAGAGATGGCGTGACTGTTCTGTGTTCAGGGCACCGTCACTCCACTTAGTCTTTACACACACAGCAGTCGTCTGTTGTTGTGCTCTTGTTTAAAATCTGAAGAATTAAAATCTGCCTCACCTGCTGCCGCCCAGGATCTCATGAGTTTTCTGTGATTGGTCGGTGCGTGTGACAGGTGGGCCGTGTCCTCGGTGATGACCCGTCAGAACCAGATCCCTACTGAGGACGGCAGCCGGGTCACTCTGGCCCTCATCCCCCTCTGGGACATGTGCAACCACACTAATGGACTGGTACAGTTTGACACACACACACACACACACACACATACACACACATGCTCGTTTATCTCACTGTATTAATAAAAAGTGATTGTCTGTCTGCAGATCACCACCGGCTACAACCTGGAGGATGATCGCTGTGAATGCGTGGCGCTGCAGGACTACAAGGAGAACGAACAGGTTACTACCGCTTTATTGTCTGTCTGGCCTCTCTCTGTTTACATAAGCTGCTGTGTACATGAAGGACAGGGCCAGGTAAAACCATGTTGCCTGATTTGACACTGTGACGCTACATTACTTTGGATATTTTTCCATCTTGCAGTCTGCTACACATATGGTTTAACATCAGAAACCACATCCGCGCCATGCACACACAGATCACACAGACGAAAGAGAAAACCGTGCACTCAACTGCAGCATACAGTATTTGTTCATTAATAGGGGCCAGTTTATATAATGTCTATTTCAGTGTGCTCTCATTCCTTAATTTCCTCAAGTGGCGTACAGCAGCCAACCATCAACCTGAATATCAAATACATCAGATCAGGGTCCGATATAGAAATATATATTTTCAAAATAGTAGCTCAAAATATTTCTCTCATGTGATTTCTGCCCCTTAACCTTACTGCGCAGAGTGTATATATCAGGGTTGTAAGACATCACTTTTCACGATTTTCATGATTGCAAGCCCTCATCGCGAGCGATGTTTACTTTTGATGTAGTTCATGGTGGAAAAGAATTGGCGTGACGCATGTTTTGATCGATAAAAAACTAAATGAATAAAACAAGTTTTATTTTAATGTCACAAGAGCACCTCAATCTCCAAAGAAATAACTATTACAATGAAAAATCAACAACTAAATAAATAAATAAGTGGCCATTATTTATTCACTTTTTTCCCCAAAAAATAAACCACGGGAGCTACAGCAGAGGGATGAAAGAGCTGCATGCGGCTCTGGAGCCGTAGGTTGCCGACCTCTGGGCTAAACTAACTAATTGCTAAGCTTAAAAAAGCTAATGCTTGGACTTAAACAATGTATATAGACTATAGGCTAGGTTCACCTGGAGATAAAAATTAAAGAGCCAGAGGGGGGTCATGAACATGTTTGGTATTTGTCTTTGTGTGTTAATGAGTTGCTTTGTCCTTTGATAGACTGCCAGATTGTCTCACGTGAGTCTGCAAGTCTTTCTATGTCTTAATGTCCTTCTCTGTCCTCTCTATAGATCTACATCTTCTACGGCACAAGATCCAACGCCGAGTTCGTCATCCACAACGGCTTCTTCTTCCAGGACAACGCCCACGACCGAGTCAAGATCAAGTTGGGCGTCAGCAAGAGCGAGCGCCTCTACGCCATGAAGGCCGAAGTGCTGGCGCGGGCCGGCATCCCAGCGTGCGTCCAAAACCCCACTCTTTATGTCACGGTTTATCAGCTTTGTGTTTCCAGTCAAAGGACAAACGTCCCTCTCCTTCCGTCTCATTTACAAACACGGTGTCTGCTCCCAGAAGGGATAGAATCTGCAAACCTGCAGCTTTTTTTTACTCTCAAGTCTTAAATATGGGTCAAGGGGAGCTCCAGGCTGGTGACTAACACCGTGTATCCTCCATGAAGCCACAGAGCACTTTGTCTTCCAACAGTAGATATTTCAACCAATTATGCTCCCCTTTGGCATAATTGAAATACATACTATAAATGTTGCAGCAGGTTTCTCTTTTTTTTCATCCCTCCCCGCCAAGTATCAATTTACCATCAGCCCCAACACTTTCATCACCAAGAAGCTTAATCATTTTATCATTAGCCTCTTAATTTTATGCAGCATTCTCTGCTCTGCATTTTTAATAAGACGCTTTTTAATCTCTTATTGATGACTAAATCTCAACAGTGGAAATTAAATGAAACAATCCCCGTTGTTGCCGGGGCGCTCTATTAAATTGACAGATACGCTTGTAGATCATTTTCAAAGGAAACAGCTCTGCGCTGGGTGTCGGGGACACGCCGAGATGTCAAGCGGCTGCTATCATCGCACTCCTCACTTCCCTCTCTGCCTCCGACTGCATTCCTTTCTGATAAGTGGGAATAAGTGAGCACTTTTGACTGAAAAATGTAATTAGTCTGCCTTTTTTTTTTTTATCGCGCACATCTACAACAGCCTCTCCTTTTAAAACACACAGCGCGACCTCTGCTGCAAAGAGTTCCTTCCTGAGCCCGGCTGCTCCACCGGAGGAATGGACAGAGAGGGGCTAATCTGATAGGAAGAGCAGAGAGGCGGCTGTAATGCGTTTGTGTGCTGTAATAACATTGAACCTGTGCTACCCGTCGCCACATCGATCACTTTGCTCAAGCAGGAGGAAAATATTGCCCCTCTCTAAAATTAGCTCAGTGTGTAATGCGATGATGAGGAACAGATCCTACTGAGTCCAGGATCCCACTTGTTCTTCAAGATGCTACAGTACGCTGATATTATTTTCAGAGAGACGGCAGAGAGGCCACGTTTGGTTTAATGGTCCTCACGCCTTCATTCTAGACTCTCAAACTTTCATTTTTACAGCTGCTTTATTATTTTGGCCACAGTACCAGCACTATAATCTGGACCGTCAACTGAATTATTATACTTGCACCACTGGACAGTGGAGTGTTGAGCTGTAGTCTACTGAACCACTCTGGTTTCACAGCTGCTGGGGAAACTGCAGGGAAGAGGAGGAGTGCTCCCAGTACACTGAGTCTCACTTCCATTTCAGAAAATAAACAACTTTCATATGTTAGTTTTTCAAACGGAGGCAGAGGAGGAACTAAAGACAAGACAGATCAATCCAATCCAACTTTATTTGTTGAGCACTTTAAAGCATCCACACTGTGTCAGCCACTGTGCTGCACAGAATAATGAATAAAAGACATGACAGCTGACATAATGCATAAAATTACATGTAAAATGAATAAAAAGACATACAACATGGGTAGGAATAACAGCCGTATAATAAAAACAGTCAAATAAGATAAAATCAAATCAAAGAAAGTCAACGATAATGAAATGGAGCGAGCAGGGAAGAGAGAAGTCATTAGTATTGGGGGTTTTGGAGGCACTTGGACATAAAGACCTGCCTCTAAAAATTACAGTCTTGACTCTTGAAATTAAAAAATTACAGTCTTGACTCTTGAAGAAAATAAAGGGAGAGGCTGTGAACTGTGTGAGAGGCTGAATAAGACACATAAACAGTCTCCTCTGACTTTCTAAGTGTTCTTTTCTTTAAATCTTAATTATGAAAATTCGAACAGATAAAATGTGTTAAAATGAACTCTTGTCAGTTCAGACTGTTGGGTTTTTCATTGTGCACATTGTTTATCTAGATGTGTTTATTTATTTATGTGCGTTTCCTGCTGTGTTTCCAGGTCCTGCGTCTTTGCCCTGCACTGTAATGAGCCCCCCATTTCAGCCCAACTCCTGGCCTTCCTCAGAGTTTTCTGCATGACGGAGGGTGAGACACTGACACACACACACACACACAGAGTCAGATACTGTACCAGCAGCAGGACTTTCCCTGCAGAACCTCAAAGCCACAAAACCCGGTAACGCACTCAAAGACAAAGAACGCTGCACTTTCTGATGCTCTGGGACCGTCGTCATGTGACTGCTTTGTCCAGAGATGAAAAGATGTGAGAGGGAGAGGAGGCAGAGTAGAGGGGAGGAGAAGGAGAAGGAGAAGGGAAGAGCAAGACCTGTCCGTTCCCAAGCTCCTTAATTGATCAAGGCAGGCCACCAGATGTGTGGAAGGAGAAATCCACCGGGGGTTTGCAATATTCATCGGCATGTATGCAGAACGGTGCCACTGTCATAAATCCCCAACCACACAAGGCCACATCCTCCTCTGTCACAGGACTCATCTTCACGACCCTGCTTGATATATTATTCACATTTTCTCCTGCATGTTAATCTTTAAAATGGCCGCAGTGTGTGCGTGTGTGTGTACGTGCGTGCATGCGACTGTGTGTGTGTCAACATTTCATAACAGATGTGACATGATGGAATATTGTGCGCACACACCGGGGAGCTGCACTCCTCCTTGTTCATCTTTCCCATGTAAGCAAGCGGAGATCAGATAAAGAGCGGCTCTGTCTTCTTTCTGCTCATGATTCATGCAAACAGAGTGGAAGGTCAGAGCGGCTGGATCAGCGCTCTTTCACTTCCTGAGGCGGCATCAGATGAGAAGATATTCAGTTCTGTCCGTTCTGTGTGTCCACAACATCAGATCACTTACACATGCAGAGTGTTATAGTACAGTACCTTTCAGTTTGACAAACACACATGCCGTCCACTCCAACTCCTACAACAGAGAGTTTCAGAAACACCACAAGCTCCATTGTGTTCATTTCTGGACCATTGGAAACAATGATGTCAACACACACAACCCTTTTGTCTGTTTTGCAAATGTTTAGTTTTCCTCTTTGCTGTTCCTTGTTCTGTTGTGTTTATATTATGTATTTACTTTAGGCATGTACAGTAATGTAAGTTAATCCAATTGAGTTCTTTATTTCAAGTGTAAACATATTGTGTAAGCGTGAATGTAGCCCAAAAGTATTTATTGTTTCTAAATCCTTTCACATCTCTTGCTGATTATACAGTAAATAGGTTTAAATGAACTTTTCTTTTAAATAAAGGGAGAGAGACCAAAGGTTTGATACAAGATCTAGGCTATAAGACATGTGCACACGTAGCCAGGTGTTTATTAACCCCCCCCTCCCTGTTTTTAATAATGACTTTGTACTCCCCTGGTAAAAGTTGCACACCTGATGTCAATACATTTTTTGTTGCCTACGGTTACGTTTGAGAATGGAAACCTTGGTGTGCATGAAAGGTGAAAGCGCATTAAAGGATATCAGTTTTTTCAGATGCCTAGCTCCGTGTGTAACTGACCTGACGGGCAGCGTTCTGCAGTCTAGTTCTATTTTTATTTTTAACAAACAGTTTAAAGGTAACACATGTGCACATGTAGAGTTTGTTTTCCATGAGGACATCAACACAAGTGTGTCTTACATGTTTTGTTTTGTCAAAAGGGAGGTGAAACTTTCTGCCTTCACACAGAGGTGCCTATCTCCTTGGTGGTTGGCTTTGGTTTCTTTTGAAGAGATGCTAACATGTAGCTTCGTTTCAGAGGAGCTGAAGGACTACCTGCTCGGAGATGGAGCCATTAACAAGATCTTCACCCTGGGCAACAGTGAGTTTCCTGTCAGCTGGGACAACGAGATCAAGCTGTGGACTTTCCTGGAGACCCGAGCTGCTCTGCTGCTCAAGACCTACAAGACCAGCTCAGAGGTCAGTCTGCTGTCACTAGATGGTCAGGGGTTTCTGACTGCTGATCAGTTTGATGGTTCCTGTATCAGAAAGATGTTGTTTGAAGAACCAACAAGAATTTAGGATTCACTGCAAAAGCCATGGATAAAGTTAAGACTTCAAGTCTTTAATTAGGAAGGAATATGAAATAAGAGAAGCTAGAAATAAATACTGTAGATGTCATGCCTATGAACCTGATTTTAAGCCTCATCATTTGCACATCACATTAAAGTTATACATTTTGGCAAATTGGCCCATTGCCATAATCCCTATAGTTTTAGGAGTAGATTTGTTACCTTTATTTGTCGGTGCAGGTCGTTTTTAGAGCAGCGGAGCAGAGCCGCAAGCTGCTCAGAGCTACACTACAGAGGCTAATGGGATTTCTTGGTTTCCCTCATCAAACTCATCAAATACACAATCCAACAACTCCAAAACGCTCTGGTGGACAAGTTGTGACCTGCACATTCCCCACACTAGAGATAATAACAGAATGTTACAAGACAGAGTTGTTTTCGGGGTAAATTCGTGCAAAACCACTGATGCGCGTTCCCGTCGGGGGCAGTTTTTTGGCAAGCAGTCTCTGCATTTGCCTCAAAAACTAAACAACTTGTCCACCAGAGTGTTTTGGCTCAATTTCCCTACGGGGACAAATAAATTACTACTACTACTACTACTTGTTGGATTGTGTATTTGATGAGTTTGATGAGGGAAGCCAAGAAATTCTTAGCTCTGAGCAGCTTGCGGCTCTGCTCCGCCGTTCTAAAAACAGCTTGCACCAACAATTAAAGGTAACAAACCTACTCCTAAAACTATAGGGATTATGGCAATGGAGTTGGATTAGAGACCAATTTATGATTTAAATGTATAAAACTGTAGCACCACCTCTGTTTTGCTGCTTTCATATAAACTTTTCTCATCTTCCTCTCCCCTACTCTTCATTCCCCTTCGCTCCTTCGCTCCTGCTCTCCTCCAGGAGGACCAGTCCATGCTGGAGAAACCCGATCTCTCTTCGCACTCCCGCGTGGCCATCCAGCTCCGCCTGGCCGAGAAGCAGATCCTGGAGAAGGTGTCGGCCAGCGGTCGGACCAAGCGTATACACTTCGAGAAGAAGCAGGAGGAGGGCGCGCCGCTGCCTCGCTACGAGGAGAGCGACATCGCCCTGCTGGAAAACACCGACCCGGACGCCAAGCTCCCCATCATCCTGCGTAAGCTGGAGGAGGTGGAGGAGGGCCAGGAGATCCAGGTGGAGGAGCACAGTCACCTTCTGAACGGGGAGAAAGTGGTGTACGGGATAGAAGCCAACGGCGAGCCGGTGCAGGCGGAGGAGGTGGAGGAGGTCAGCAAAGATGTAAATTCGGCTTTGGACTCGACTGGAAGCTCAACCCAGGGAGAAGGCCAAAGAGAAGTGGCCGGGCGAACTGAAGAGAATCCCAAAGAGGAGTGAATAAATATATTCCACGCGCAGCCACAGTCCATGCTATTTATTTATTTTTGTGTCTCTTAAATGACCCAAAAATATAGAAGCTGAAGAGAAAAAAAAAAATAGAAATTTACAGAACTTTTTTGGACTGCGTGGTCATCCGGCGTGGCTTTTTAGGTGTCTGCTGCTGAAAATTGTTTAAAAATACTGCCAGTGTGTCCCTCAGCCTTCTGTGCAGAACAGGTTCACATTTAACATTAGCTTTTTGTTTTTCAATTTGAAATCTAGGTTTCTTTTCATTAAGTGTCCGTGGCCTACGACGTAGGGAGACAGCAGGAGAACGGGCCCCCAGCAGAGACAGTCTGAAGGTGAAGAGAGGAAGAAACCAAAACGGAGTGAGGTGAATGTTATCCCCACAAAGCCAAACCCCTGGAAGCCTGTCGGTTTATGACTGCAGTTTGTCTCCATGTGCGTCCAGTATGTTTTTGAGTTGACAATCTAATCGTATTCTAGTATTTTTGAGGTGTGCTGCTGAGTTAAGACCATCACTGCCCTCTGTTTCCCCCCCTTTTTTCTGCTTCTAGTTGAACGACTGAACTAAACAGAAACCGATCTTGTTAGCCTATGAGACTAACCCTTTCTTTTCTGACAGGCCAAAATGGCAGATATTTTTTTGTTTTTTTTTCCTGGCTTTTTTGAGTGACATGTTTGATTTCCACTGTCAAATTGCACACGTTCTGTCATTATGTAGCTGCAGCCCTTCACAAGCGAAAGCATTTTCTTTTTTTTTGTTTTTCTCATGTGTTTTTAAAAGTATCTTTATGATATCTGAATGTAGTGAGTTCATGTTAGAGGGAGTGTCTGTGGACATCACTTAAAGGGACGGATGTGTGACCCAGCAGTCACCGCTGTTTGCCCCTGAAAAAGCCATATGCAGGACTGGGTGAGACACGGTTAGATGTGTTTTTTTTTGTTTGTTTAGTTTTTTTGTCGGACCGCCTTAAAGTGAATTTCAAAGATGACACTTTTTGTATGAAAAAACAAAACATGGAAGCACTGTCAGGAGGTCGTTTACTGTCTTTGGTCGGTGTTGAGTGCGGACGTGGCTTCCAATAACTCTGCAGCTGATGCAAAGAGGAGCTGCTTTCGACAACGGGAGCGCAGTTTGTCTGTTTCTGATGTAGTTTGACTAAATATTCCCACCACAACACAACAGCATCCACCTACTTGGTTTGTTCTTGAGCTCTCCACCACGTCTCATCTGTATCAGAACATCTGGGTGTTGGCTCAGGTGTCATCATGGAACCGCGGTGTGGAGTTTGGGTCAGCTGATAGCAAGAGGTCGTACCAAGTGTCAATGCTTAGCCAACCAATCCTTGGTGAAACTAAGGAACCTATATTTAAAACACACGCATTTTAACTTCTAGATGTATTTTGCATTAGATATTAAGAGTTTTTTTTAGGCCAGTGCAACACATTCGTCCTTCTTGGCCACCATAAAACAAATATCTTCATCCTAAGACTTGACTGTCCTCTAGCATGTGAGGCTGGAGTTCCATATTTACCTGTAGGTTACATGATGATAATCGATCTGAACCAACTGAGCCAAACCCAAAGTGCTGATGAAGACCCTGAGACGTGGTTGAAAGCTGCAGGAGTCTAAACTACTCTTTCCAAAAAACAATGGACTGTCCCAGTTCATGGAGTTGTGATGTTCACTGTAGCTCACAGGTGAGTGATACACAGCGCGCAGGTCAGGACTGTCATCGTCTTTTCTTGTTCCATGAAAATAAAAGACCTGCTGTTCACATCTGCTCTGACAGTGTGGTGTTTCTGGTACACTGTTCAAAAATGAATCGCACATTAAACTCTATTACTGTGTCATTTTAAACTCTTCAGATTTTGTCTTTGAATGAATCAAAGCATCACAGTGGTCAGATTGATATGACTGGTTTTACAGCCCTCTGTGTCCTGATGCCACACCCGTATTATGAAGAGCAGGGAAGGGGCAGTTGTATTTATTCAACCAATCAGAAATGAGCTGAGGTGACCCTGCATACACACACACAGACTAAGTTGCAGCACGATTTGCATTATTCATTTCATTTCATTTCTTTATTTATTGAATTGGGACAGTGCACATTCATCAACACTGCTTCATCCTCTATGTGCAGACGTCACACAAACACACTTGTGCTTAAAGCAGAAGTAAGCGAAAACATTTGCCAAGAATGTTTCCATTCGCTTTTGTCCTTCTTGCACCGGTCCAAGAATTTCATTGTGCGTGCTGAGGCTCATGGGAAATGTAGTGTGAAAACAATTTGCTTTCTGAAGCTCCTCATTGTCACTTTAAAGTCTCAGTGTCTGAATACAGTCTGTGTCCATTTCAGTGTGGACTGAGGCTTTGATACTTTCATAGTATGATAATATATGGAACCTAGAGCTGCTTTATAATCACAACACATGGACATTTACCTTCACATCATAATGGACCTTTAATAATGATGTTGGTGCTGGTACAGTTTGATGGTGCATGGAGGGAAGTCATCATGTTTCCACCACAAATCTGTGCAGTCATGTCTAGACCTCTATCACTTTACACATACACATACACATATATGTGTGTGTGTGTGAGCTCCTAGCTTTGACCCCAGCCTTCCTGGTGGTCTTTTGCTCTGTGGTGGACTCCCGGTGTGTCACCATGTGCAGTTGTAGTGAATGAGCTGATGATGAATCTGTCACCCTCCTGTAGTCGGAGCTTAAAGAGAGAGAGATTCAGTTTATTTCATTCCTCAGCTCCTGTGTGTCATGTTGTTGCTCAGCCTTGAGCCATCTTCTCCACCAGGTTACCATTGTTTATTATTACTCTTCTCCTCTCCTTGTTTGGGGGGTAAAAGGGTTCATTTCATCTAACCCACCCACACCCCTCTGCCCCATGGCCGTATTACAAATTTATAAAAGAAACATTATCTTGAATCATTCAATTCGGGGAAATTAAATTTTGAAGTGTCCCATTCATAATTCAAGGGTGTCTGAGATAAAAACCCCTTAAATCCTTGAATATATTATCATAATGGGCACTGGGGTGGGCAGTGGGGAGCGAGGCATGTCCACTATTGTTAGTACTACTCGCCGCGTGAGTGCTGGGAGCGGACCACAGTCCTGGGACCAGCACTCCCAGCTAATCCTGCCGTATGAATTATAAACTGCCATCCATATTAATATACAATGGTAGCAGCCACGACCAGTACCCGGCTCACCGTGGGACGGCACCATTGTCATGCAAGTGTTTACTGGTGTCACGCAGTGGATGGTGGGGTGTGTGCGGGTGGTGGTGGTGGGGGGGGGGTTACAGTTAGACCATTAGCATTTCAGAAGAGTGAGCGTGGAAGTGAAGGTGATGGACAGATTAAGTACATTGTTTTCACACTTGCTACCATCTGTTACCTCACTTCACAGGACCAAGTCTCAGTGTTCACTTACTATCTTCCACCACACACACACACACACATATATGAAGCACTAATATAACCTCTGATATAACCTCATCTGGCAGATGCACTTTCAAACTGCTCCAGGGCTCTTTAGCCAATAAATGTGCATCCAGTGGAAACTGATACACAATCATATCCTGTTGGAACCAGTGTTACAGTCACTGTTAGCTAAAAAAAAAAAGTGTGAGAAAAAGAAAAAGTGAAAGGTGACAATTTCATGAATAAACTGCAATTTGAAAATAAATGTAAAAGTAGTTGTAATAGAATCAAAGTATTACAATAAAAAAGTCATAATCTTACAAAGAAGGATTAATCTATTAATTTAACCGTCACTTTGAGATGAAGGATCAAGGAAAGATCCAGTTCAAGAGGGAATGTTGAAATGTTTCAAAAATGAATTCAGATAAAAAAGTCACAAGACTGTGAGAAAAAGAAAAAAAGTTACTTGTCATGATTTGATTCTGCAACAAACTGAAAAGAGCAGAATCACAGTTAGCCTCCTCCACTCAGAATACTCCCACAGGCTACATTCCTGTTTCTCTACAGTCATGAAAAATATTGAACAGCTGAATTTTGTCCTTATTACTGTGTGAAGTCTTGACTAATGGCTAAAAAACTATTTTATGTGCTCACAGTGACCTTGACACTTAACCACCAAACTCTAAACAGTTTGTCCAGGTGTTATGTTACTAAGTTATAGCATTCACAAGGCCAGAACCATTGTTTGTGAGTTCACCATGAACTTGGACAGACGCGAAGACGACATGCCTCTGGTTCTGGCTGGTACAAGCACAGAGGCATAAAAATGACAGCAAAATCTATCGACCTTTAATCCATTTTTTTTTAAATTCATCTGTTTTTACTGTAATTCTTGCTCTCCAACTAAAACCATAATTCTCCTGAATGCATCTGTTTCCTTGCCCCAGAGGATAACTCCACTTTGACACTTAATGTCTTTTTTTCTGATGAAGAGTTATTTGATTTAAAACCATTAGCTGGCAAATTCTGAAAAGTGATGTTGTCAAAAGTTCAACTAACCGTATCCACATTTACACAGACAACAGTCTCTTCATCAAAGAGGGAGCTTCATTCATCATAATTTCCCTGCAAAGTCTTAAAGTTATGGCTGAAAAGTTTTGTGAGAGATCACACACTGGCCTTGACCTTTGACCCCAAAGTCTAATCAGGTTGCCATTGAATCCAAGTGATGATTTGAGCAAAGTTTTGGAGGGTATTCCTACAGAAGTTGTCAATATATCATGTCCACCACTATGTTTGCTCCAAATTCGAAGACGTTTTGTCAAGAAGTTACCGAGACATCATGTCCACGAGGATTAAACAGACCCACATCTCTGTTCCAGCTCTGGTTCTCTTCATTTGACTCCGTCCATCACAAGGTTTGTATTGCAGAGAGTAGAACATATCATTGGTGTGAAGGACCCACACCAGGCTGGTTTAAATCAGACTTACCAGATTGATCTCACTTTGTTCGTGTTAATTAATGATAATCAACTGTGTTAGAACCCAGAATAGACAAAGAGTTCAAAAGCCTTCTGCTTATGTACAAAGCTTTAAATGATCAAGATTCATCATCAGAGAGCTCATAGTCCCCTATCCTCTGTGGCAGAGCTCATACATAGATCAGGTCAGGTGAGTCTGGTCATGCTGCTTCACAGGCTGAGGCTGCTGAAGGAACTCCCATCATGCACTGAGAACCTTCTCTCTCTTTCTCTTTGTCCAATTCTGTCACTTACTGCATGTCATTAACTTTCTTCCTCTCTCTCTCTCTGTCATTATTTAATAATAACATTACTCCACTACTAACCAGTTTGGCGGTGCTTCAGTACAACAGCAGATCTTCTTGAACGTAAAACCTCACAGCCGCTCAGCAAAGTCATCTGCCTGAAAGAAAGAAAGAGAGTCTGCTGAGGACTGAACACACAGTCCTCAGCAGACTCTCACATGGCTTGAATGAGGCTGAAAACTGAATGTGGTCAAACCTTTGCTGTGGTTGTCATGACAATCAGACACAACATTTCAGTGCTCACTTCATGGACCTGAAACTCATTTGCTTTCCTGATTTTGTGACTTTACAGTTTGTGTTTTTCCCAGCTTCTTCACTCCATCTCCTTTTCTTTTTTTTTCTGTAGGGGAGACAACATGGGTCAAGAATTTCACCAAGCAGGAACAATTTAGGTATCACCTGACTCATTTTATATGTGACAGTTGACAGTCGTGTCACTATGCCTCCAATTGATCATGTGTCCTGGCTACTTGGCCACAGGGATAACCTTTTGGTCGAATGGCAAGCGCACATGACTCTTACCTGGGAGACTAGGGTTCAAACCCCACCTGGGCCCTCCTTCGTCCTGCCACATATACTTACTCAATGCAGTCCTTATTCCACATACACAAATGTTCCATTGATGTGAACACACATGCAGCAAATATGTCCATTCAAAAGTTGAACACAAAACTTTAATATTACATTTTGTCAATATCCTGATATATAGTTACATTTTACATCAGGATATTGTACCTGCAGTGACTTTGACCATTTCGCTCTTTGTTTTTAAGACTAAACTAAATGTGTTATATTTGTATTTCAGAGAAACAGCTTACCATTTAATAACAGCCACAGCTGACTATACAGTATGACTAAATAGAGAGATACAGACAGATATATTAGAAATGTTCTAACTGTCCTCAGTCCCTAGAGATCTCTTGAAGTTCTTTTGAAAACGTAGTAAAATGTTCTTGCGTTTCCACTGAAGCGCTAACTGTGACTGGTGATTATGTCCCCCTCCCCACCTGTGCACCTGAAAAGACACGTGCAGTCAACACTAATTAAAACCACACGTGCTGTAACACTATGTTTAATGCTTTAACATTGTTGTGGTTTAGCTCTTAGCGCCTGTGCTGTCCACAAATAGGAAGTGCTAGCATGAAGGTTTACATGGCTCGCGGTGGCCTATGTGGTTGCAACCTCAGCCGATGGCCGGCTCTACTCAACACCTGTACTGACATGTAAGACAGGCTTTATTTGGTGTCTTCAGTATCTATTGTATCTTTGAATATCTTGCTCATGAACGGGTTACAGTTTGCTCCTACCACATTTAGCCTTTCAGTTAACAGCTGCCTGGCCTTCTCTTAGAGCCTCGCTGATGTTCTCACGCCTACACCACTAGCAAAGAATAAAATAAACTTCAACAGAATGAATCTGAGATCAGGTCAAAAATCTAATGTAGCCTATGTGGAGATGTCCCCCGGCCTCCTGCAGGCCAACACTCACTCCCAGAGCAGGACTGACTGTGATTCAGGACTCCTGCCACATCATAATGGAAACATGCTTTAATACTGAGGAGGTGGGCGGATGGGAGAGGGATGAAGGAGTCTCCGGTCTGACGTGAGAGGTCTTCATCGTGGAGGACAGGAGGACTGACTGGACAAAGGATTTTGGCAGAGAGGAGAACAAAGACAGAGAAGACGAAGGTCTGAGAGCTGCAGGGGGAAAAGGACGAGGAGGAGGAGGAGCTGCTCTTCCTCAGCTCTGGTTATCATGTGAGTGATGCTCACATGAGAGAAGATGCCGTTCACACAGGAGTAACACAGATGTTCACAGAACAGATAACTTTGCAAACATTGTTTTATTTCCTTTAGAGAGCATCAGGTTGTCATGTGAGCTCTAAACCGACTCACAAATCCTAATGAATAAGTTTGTCACTGCTGCCGTTACTTCACCCAGTTCATCTTCTCCCTTCTGCAGTGCAAAACATAAAACACGTTTGATGGGTTTTACTGTACATGATCTCCTGCAATTGTAAATATTCCAATTTGTTTCACTATTCAGGTCTGGAAAAATCTTGTGCTACAATTTCAGAAAGCCATAAAGTGGAGCGTACCATTTCTATAATATGTTGTCGTATGTCTCATCTTTCCAACAGACTCATGTCTTCTCCTTCAGAGGACTCTGAGTCCAGACTGTCTTACCTGAGAGTTCAAACTTCTCACATTCAACTCCAGAAGGACACGAGAATCAGTTGGAACAACAACGTTCAACCTGATGCTCAGCTTGGCTCAGGTAACATCTCAACACTTCAACACACCTGTACCTGACTGAGACTAAACACACAAACAAGAAAACAGCCTTGACAGAGAGTAAAATATAGTTTTTCCCAAGCAGTCTGTAACATATAAAAATCTAACATTTTCATTTTTTATTTACATATACATATATAGGCCTACATTGTTATTTGAAATGTCTTGGTTGTGTTTATTCAGCTTCATCTTCGAAGACTAATAAGTACCAACTAGTATACATTCAACTCAGATTTCATCTTTAACAGAAATTCTTATCAGATATTAAAATGCTAAGGCCACAGAGGCAATAGCAAATTAATAAAAGGCTGCAGATATAACAGTTTTATAACAGGATGACGCTGCACACTGACCAGCCTGGAAAAAAAAAATCAAAACTTTATAAAGTGATAGAAAAAAACAGTTGTAGAGTGAACAGTCTGACGCAGAGTCCCCGCTGCTCTGAGGCCTATCACAGTATCACTATCAGTTTCACAGTATCACAACAGAACCCCGACCAGCTCTATAATAATAATAATAATAATGATAATAATAATAATATCAAAATGAGATAATATAATAATGATCATGATAAATACTACAGCTCGGCTAGTAGAGAACACACTAGTCCACATCTGCTTTCCCACTGCTGCGCTGCATCGTGACCTGCAGTTCAGGCTGAACATGTTCTTCCATCTCAGTGAGCAACATTTAATTTTTAATCAAACTAAAGCCCAGGAAACTGTGTATTGCAACAGTGACACGGCTGCATGTGTAATGGATGGTGTCTGTTTGATAATGCATGAGGAGGAGGTGGAGGAGGTCAGAGGTCACGGCTTGGTCCACACCTTTCAGAGTCAAAGAAATCACCTCGACTGTGTGTGACTGACGTGACATCACGGACATGGAAGGAGAGATGAGTCCAGGAATGGAGGAGGAAGAAATAGAGGGATGATAAAGGAACACATGTTCAGGCCAGCTGAGCAGAGATGCAAATGGCATGCTGATAAATCCACAGACAGACACACACACACCTGCTCTCCTCTCCTGCCTTTTTATTGAACACGCTGTAATGGGCTGGCTGTTCTCTCCTCAAGGCCTTTCCTCTCCTTTCTTTATTTCTCCCCCTCTTCTCTCATTTTCTAATCTGACCCAGAAACACAGAAAAGATGGACGGAGAAAAAAAAAAGTGAGCAATGTCACAGTATCTCCATCTAACAGCCTCTTCTTTCTTTCTTTCTTTCTTTCTTTCTTTCTTTCTTTCTTTCTTTCTTTCTTTCTTTCTTTCTTTCTTTCTTTCTTTCTTTCTTTCTTTCTTTCTTTCTTTCTTTCTTCCTTCTCACAGGCAGAGGGAACATCATTCTCTATTCTGCAGGTCAGAGAAGGAACAATTAAGTGTGGAGGGCACTGGGAGTCGCAGACAGGTGATGAATGACCAGGCTGGCTGCAGCTGACAATATGCAGACAAGCCAGATCATTTGCAAATGGATGTGGGGAGATGGAGGGTGTGTGTGTGTGTGTGTGTGTGTGTGCGTGCATGCATGTATGTGTGTGTATGTGTGATGGTAGGGGGGTGGTTAACCCTTTACAGGACCATTTCTCACCAAGGAGAAGGGGGTTGGGTGGCGGTGGTGGTGATGTTGGGGAGGGGGGGCAGCCACCTGCCCAGCAGAGGGGCTCATTTGTTAGAGCTGATGGTGGCTTCCAGACAGCACTCTGCCCCAGGGAATAGACGCTGCTGCAGCATCATCACATCACCGTGTTGACCAATAGCCCGCTACACAAGTCGGTGTGACGGAGTCAAAGTCACTGTGGATGCAGATGACTCTGTTGTTATCAGCAGGCTCCACAGCCCCCTCCTCAACTCAGCTACAGCACCTAAGACACAAGATAACAACATTACAAACAGCCCCAGACAATTATTGACTAGATTATATTGTTCTTCCTGCTTTTGTTGAATCAGTTCGGTCCGGTTTTGAAATCTTTAAAAGAATGAGCTCCATCCAGATAGAAGAAGCTGAAATCCACAGTTAAAAGGCTGAGAGTTGTTAAAGAAAATTGAGCCAGTTACTGTAAGTGTCTGCTGTTACTGTAAGCTGTGACCCACCAATCAGCTGACTGGACCATGTTACCATTTGACTGAGAGAGTTTCTGCTCTTTAAATGTGCAAACCAAAAACATCTCTCTATTTTTGTTTTTTTCTTTTACTACCCTTTACATCTTCCTCATTTAAAATCTTCTGATACTTCCTGTCTAAACCTACAGTTATTTATTTATTTCAATAACATTCTCACAGTATTACAATTGTATTCTCATGATATTAAGACTTGTTGAAGGTTATGTCTTTATTTTCATAAAATCTAAACTTTTCTTGTGGAATCATGACTTTATTCTCGGAATCTTGCAACTCAATCAAATGTATTTTTTCAGCAAGCAGCATCTCAGCTATGAAGAAATAATACTGTCTTTGTATCTGACACTGAACCACTTTAGGTTTTGGAAGTTGGTTGAATGAAAAAATCCAATCCCACAACATCTAAAAAAAAATCATAATACTCAATACTCTCTGATGAAATGATACCACAGTATAAACCAAATTTGAAGACATTTGTCAAGATTTATACTATCAACACATGATGCCCACTCTTGTAGATTATGCAATCAATTTGGCAATTTCTGCTTTGTGCTTGACCATATTATATTTTAATCATATTTTCCCCTAAAGTTTCCTTTTATCTGGTATGTGACCACATTGCAAGCAGAGGAATAATGTTCTGCTGACTGGTATTGTGAAATCAGCATTACCCTGTATATCTGGTGTAAAACAAGGACCATGTATCAACAGTCCTCCAGAGTTTCTGTACAGTTACCTTTTCAACATACAACATTTCAAAGATACTGTACTTTTAAGTGACTGGCCCCTGTAATATATGCACTATGTCCAACATAGCATGCCAGAATAGACTTCTATCTGGACATATTGTTTATTGTTTATTTAGGATCCCCATTAGCCAATGCACAAACGCCAGGCTAGTCTTCCTGGGGTCCTTTTCAAAAAGTTCAAAATAAAACAACAATACACAGATCCAGTTACAATACAAATAAAGGGGCAAAAAAGGAAAGAAAAATAAAGTTCTCAAAATGGTAACATAACTCTTAAGTCTGAAAAGTGACTTTACATGTTTCGTAAATGCTTTTTTACTTGGAATAGTCCTAATATTTAAAGGAAGAGTGTTCCATAATGAAATGCATTATAACCAATCTGATTAGAAAGAGCTGTAGGATACTGGTTGTGAATAATGTTTTGAACAAATAACAATAAACTGCTGGACTATGAATAACCTTCAGCCATCCAAGACAAGAATGCATTTGGTCAATAAGAACAATCAAGAGTAAGTCTAGCTGCCCTATTTTGAGCTGTTTGTAATTCTGTAAACTCAGACTTGGGTGCAGAAGCCCAAATAACTGAACAATAATCAAGATGACACAACTTACATACACCTTTCATAGATATCTATCAGATGTGTTTGATTTCATTAGGGCCACTTATGAGTGGCTCTGGAGGTTTAAGACTTTAATCTGTGAAGCGATCACATTACCAGACTAGAACGCCACCGGAGGAATTCTGAATGCGCCTGCTGCTCGGTGCACACACACGGACACACACATCCATCAGACGGCATTTTTTCCAGGCTACGTTAACCAGACGTCCTGTACGGTGATGTCAGTGGACCACTGTAAAGATGAACTAGACTGGTGCAGCTTTAAAAATATAACAGCAACCCACACACACACACATGCGTCTTCATTGACCTGAGGTGTGGACAGAAGCACCACTTAGTCACCTGACATGTAGATCAATCACTTACTTGATCTCTAATACCCTTAACAAGGTACATCTGCATTGGAGGACGTCTGAGTCACTCACACATATTCACATACACACGTGCGCGCACACACACACACACACACACACAAAGGTAGTGTCCTTGTTTTGCATGTGGCAGACGTTGACTGTCTGGTTGATGGATCTGTTGTGCTGCTGGTGATGGAAGCCAGGAACTCTCCTCCTTGTCATGTACAGTATACTGTACAAATGTGTGTGTGTGTGTGTGTGTGTGTAGTGTAATGGAGAAATAAACATAGTGATTTCTGTTTGGCTCTGGAAGAAGTATCACTTGATTTAAAGCTGGTAATACACTGTGAGCTGCAGTGGAGGATCACGTGTTGTTTCACGTGTTCAGTGGCTGCGTCGCTGCTCCTGCAGCTCTGTCTCACTACACCTGCTTGAATGTGAGATTCCTCTTCATTATACTGTAAATGAATTGAATAGTTTTCGCAAGAAATGTATGTAAAATAGCCTACCAATGTCTCCACACACAACTACTATAATGTGAAAATATATATTTACAGTTTATTTTTTGTTTGTTTTTCATGTCAGCCTTTGGTGGAAGGAGTCCACAAGTTAATGTGATGTTGCTGCCATGGCGTGAATGTGACATCAACAGGTGTCTTTATTTGTTTATTTCCTCCCACCTTTGAAATGAAATGACTGAAATAAAAAAAACACACGTCCTTTAGCTACCATGCTCTGTCACACCAACCACATCCAGTATTTTCTAAGTGTCTAGTAAACAAGCCTAAAGTTCTGTTCCATCAACTGTCAACTCACCTATTGTTCATTTTGTCCCGTTTCAGTGAACACAAGAGACCTCAAGTTGAGAGGCATCAACCTGCTGCCCGTGATGTCAAACTGCTTGATGACCTGAGCCAGCTCTTTGACTGTGTGTGTGTGTGTGTGTGGGGGGGGGTTGCTCCACTCATCGATCCACCTGCCGTATTGTCACGCCAACAGTTATGTGAGTACGCTAGCCTATCTGTCATCCCCAAAACTGAACAACCAGGGAGGGCCATGTGCTGAGAAAAGACTGTCACTGAAATTCTCCAACCTGAACAACTATTTATGATGTTGTTATTTCTTCAACCCTTCAACTAGTGTCTCTTGAATAAAGGCTCCCCCTCGATGGCAGGTGTCTCAGACCTTGGTTGTCTAGATTACCATAATAAACACACAGACACCACATAGCTACCTTTTTTGTCATGTTTGTTAAAACAATAGTATGGTTAGGTTAGGTTTAGGGGGAAAAAAATAATGCTTTGGATTGAAATGCATCCTTATCATTAGATGACTTTGTTGCCAAGTTACAACACTATCAGAGTGGTTAAAGCAGAAGTAAGCGATCCGGTCGTTTTGGCTAATGCTGCGTTCCAGGTAGGCTTTTGAAACCGTAAATTACAGCTTCAAGTCACGACTTACGACTTTGTAGCGTTCCAGGCAACCCACTTGTGTTTTTCCGACCTGTTTTACCTGTGAACGTTACTATAACGGCCACTCGTAACTTCCGACCCGTGAACTCGTACCAGATCGAACTGGTATGACTTCACAGGTCAGAAAAACACGAGTTACTGGTTGCCTTGAACGCACCATAACGTCTTGGCTTGTGACCCCATTTTGACATCACACATTTCTGGCGACCCGCGTCAATCAAGATGCGCCAGCTCAGATTTTATGTTGCATTTTAGTTGAACTCAAATTTATATTAGAGAAAGTGAAAGTATAGAATACAGTTGTTTAAGATTGCCTGTGGTGTTTTTAATCATAATTTTAAAAAGAATAATAATTAGGCGACCCCATTTGAATTCCAGGCGACCCCACGTGGGGTCCCGACCCCAAGGTTGAAAAACACCGTGCTAATCTATAAATCCACCACAGCCTCCATCCAACCTGTACTTTTAACTTTTCAATTCCAATGGCAATTTTTCCAATTCCATAATAACACCACAATAGTTGTATTGACAATGATGGGATGGCTTGAAAGCTCGATGTGGAACATGTAGGTGAATGGTGCAAGGACAACACCCCCAACCCCCAACTGCCATGTACTTGAGTTATGGGTACGGTCAGTTCACTATTCAGGATATATCATACAAAAGAAAGAATTTAAATTACTTGTCATCAAATGTTATTCTTGCTGCTGGTACTTTCTGTAACTGTTGTTAATTTACTTCAGAAATACTGTGCAGCATTTGATTGAAGCTGAATCTATTGACAGCGCAGATCATTCTACTCTAATTGTTCTGACACTGAAGAGAAACATTTACCAGGTCAATGCACATGTAAAAAAAAAAAAAAAAGTCTAGGTGAAATAAGCAGCAGTGGTGTCAGTGACTTTAAATGTGATGGCTCTCATGCCACACACAGTTTATTACCAGGCCCGCTCCCCTCAACCTGTGACTCTGTCCTCCCTGACCCCCACCCCATGCAAACCACCGTGAACCTCCACCTCGGTCTCCCTGGTCTTCCTCCTGGTTGTGGTGTGATGGCCTGTCAGGAGACGCTGCTGAGAGGGCAGAGAGACGACAAAATCAGCTCAGATCAGATCTGATCCCCTCACACACACACACACACACACACACACACACATGCACACACACACCCAGGCACAGCGGTGTGCTGACCAGTGAGCGGTGAAGAGGCCCAGTGTCGGTGTCCCACCTCATCTTCATCAGATCTCCCAACCCTGACCCAGAATCCACCAGACCTGCCACCCCACCTCTGAGTGTGTGTGTCTGTGTGTGTGTGTGCTACTTCTGACCACATCCGTGATTACCGTGGTCCTGGCTGCTCAGGTGGACACAGTGTGTGTGACATGATGGCTTCTGGCACCGTGGGCTCTCCTGCCCAGAAGCCTGACTGTCAGGCCAAATATCTGAGGAGGGGAAGAAGAATGTATGGAGGGATGGAGAGGAAGACAAAGGCTGGAGAAGAAAGTAGGGAGAGATAAAGTCACGTATCTTTTCTTATCTTCTTTATCTTCTGCTCCTGGATCAGAAGACACTGCAGGTTTTTATCTTCTACTTTATTTATGTTGCAACAGATCTTAAAGGTTCCTTACAGTTTAAAGGTGTTGGGATGTTTTTGGTTTGGTTCTTTAATTTGATTTTTATTTATTCCGTGCCGCAGGCAGGTCTCTCAATCATTTTAGTTGTTGGTTAGTTTTTGTAGTTTTTTCTGATGTTGTGGAATGGATGTCTCTTGGAACCACCCTCTAGTGGCCCTCAGTGGTATTGCAAAAGGAAAAAAAGGAAAATGTAGCTCATGATCATTTTTAAATGTGGTCTATAAAACAAAGTATTTTATTTGCTGTAATGGAGGTGAGACTCAGTGTATCCATAGCAACCGGAGACTCCAAAACGATCTCACCATGAAACACACTCTTCTTGTGTGTGTCTGCGTGTGTGGAGGGAGGAATAGAAGGGGGGTTGACAGAGGTGAAAAGAGGGAGCTGACGATGTATCGTCTTGAAATTTCCGACCAAGTCGCAGACTTTACTTTCACTTTCGTCAGCTTACTACGACGTGTACGAGCTGCGATTGGCTGCTCCTCCTGCTCCTCTGGTGGAGAATCGTTGGTCGTGGTGGATCCTGGCAAATACGATTACAGGCTGTAGGTGGAGTTAGAGGAGTTGGATTTGTCCTAAATTACCCATTTAATGTCCGACTATCAGAATATAGTGACAGTGAACTGAATTTGTTACCAACTGAAGCTTTAAGTAGTGATCGACTGATTGTCTATTGACCAGTGATGCTTCAACATTGGACAAATGATCCATCTATATTGTGTGTGTTTATGTTCATGTACCTTGTATGCTCCAACACAGGACCTCTTTGTATAAGATAAAGAACAGCTTTACAGTAAAGTGTGATATGAACATAGTAATTGTCCGCAGAACGATGGCATATTGTCAGATGTCCAAAATTGAGACACAGTGACCAGAAGAGGGCAGCGGATCACAGTTGAGAGAGAGACAGAGAGATTTGATCTCTCCCTCAGCGTCAACATCAACACACTTTTGGTAAAAACAGCTTCTACACAGTTTCCTCCTGAACCTTACTAAGCCTTCCCATTGAAAATGTGCAGGTCTAAAGATGCTATAGTTTTATAGACCCAGAAACCAAAGTGTGATGACATGATCACAGGCCCAGTAGAAATCACTTCCCCTGGTCCAAAGAAACCAGATAGACATCAAAACCAAAAGAACCAGAGACTTCCAAAAGATCTTGGATGACTTGGTCCTTCTCCTTCTGGTCCATGATCCAGGACTTTGGTCCACAGTTGAGTCCCTGCATAGCAGAGAGAGCTGAGTGCAGAATGTGAATGTACCTGCTTCTTTTACAGAGTGGGAATAAAAAGCTTTGATGGTGAGTTCATCAGAGTGGTGCTCTAAAAGTGAGACTGGACCAGTGCCCATTGTTCTTTTGAGCCAATATGGCTTTTGTGAATTTTCAATGCAGCCTTGATTTCATGTGGCAGAACTCTGCAGCTCCGCTATTTCAGTCCCAAGGTCCCTCAAAGTTCCTGTGATGTCATGACGGACACTGACACTGCACAAAGAGGCTCAATCTATGTTTTCCTGCAATCCCACCACTGCTGCACTGATAAACTCTGCTCGTTGTAAAAACTTTCCAAAACTTTAAAGTTTCTCTAAAACATGCCTCCAAATGAAGGGAGGGGCAAGTCAGTCAATACCATTTTGGAGATGGGTAGCCTACAGTATTCATTTTTATATATTACGGCAAATCTGTCATTCACAAGGTTAGCAAACATAGCAGTGAGAAATTGTTTATTTTTTATTCATTTATTTATTTTTTTTTACAAAAAATAGATCTAACCTTTGCAGAGTTTATGGTTTTTACTGTCAGTTTTTTTTTGTATGTAATGTAAACATAAAACAAGTATTACAATATACAATGTAATACAACAATACAAAAGGAGTGATAATTTTAATGCATATTTTTGAGGGCGAAAAAGCATTTATACATTTTGACCAATCTGGCTAAAACTTGATTTACTGATGTGACTCACTAACTTTTTGCACACATGCAGTAGAGTTTTGATGAACTGTGTGACAATTACACTTTGAAAAAAAATTGAGAAAAACTGCAACAATCTGTGCACCTCACATGCTGCAGAGAAACATGGTGCAATCTACCAAACATCAAAATGATCACACATATGAAAAGCGATCAGAAGTTATCAAATGCACATCGAGTGTCAGTCATGTTGACATCATTGCCAAACTTTCACCTAACACTTGTCTGTTGTGTCATTTGATTTTCTTTTCACTGATCCAGTCTTAATCCTCCGTGTGTGACAGTTACTGTAACACGCTGTTGACATTTAGCACAATCCCAGAGGTTCACCATGAGGTTCAACTGGTTTCCTCCCAAATACAATCACTCATCATTTCTGAGCTAATTCTTAAACAGGAGTATCAAACTCTGTTTGTTTCTAGTAAAGGCCTAAAATGATTTTCCAGTGCTTGGTGTTGAGGGGGATGAACCAATCTTCAGGAGTGTGCTGAGTTCATCTGAATTACATGTTTATTTTAATCCTGTTTATGGTTGTTATGTAACAAGATGAATTTCCAATACATTTTTAATGACTTTGTTCATCCTTCAATTCAAAATTTAAATTCTCTCTCTCTCTTTCCCTCTCTTTCTCTGTCCCTCAGCTCTACCTCTCTCTGCCTGGAACTGCAGGCGTCAGCTGCAGTTCATCCTGATAAGTGATGCACCTCTGCTTCATTTACATGGAGTAACTGTGTGTGTTGGCCGTGTGTGTGTGTGTGTATGTTGCTCACGGAGTAAATTATGTCATTATGTTATATTACGTTTTCCGTGAATTGAACCCCCAAACTCCTGCAGTGCAGATACAAGGATGTGAACTGTGCTGCTCTCCTCCGCTGAATGGAATCCGTGGGTTTAATTCCCCCCTTGAAAAATCTGTGACATCTATGAGATTCTGCATTTTTGTGACTCCACCATCGTCTCATGCTCGCTCCTCTAAGAAACAGTCAGATTGTATGAGTTTCACTTCGGGCCTGCACATGGAAGAAGACGTAGACAGCCAAATCATGTCCTGTTATCATCTTTCATTAATTAACCTCATTAAACCTGTTCTCTAACAGACATTGGAGGATGTATTTGTGTGATTTGGCTCTGGATATTCAGGGTATTGTTGTTGTTTTTTTTTGGTCCTCGGGAGGACAAAGTTCTGGGTTAGACAGCCAAAAGTCATGTCAGTGCTGGAGAAGAAAAAGGACATGAGAGCTTTTTTAAAACAAAAGCATAGACTTGGCTCACCACTGCCGGGTTTAGGATGAGCGTCTGAGGACAAAGCTAATTGTGGTGAATACAGAGCTTTGGCAGCGCTGCATTCCTCTATCAGATGCCAGCATTTGTGTGTGTGTGTGTATGTGTTCTGGGCTGTGCATTCCCTCACTCGTTTGTTTGCTCACTCTCTCTGCTTCCTCCAGGGACTCCGGTGGAAGTAGGCCTGCCGTCCGGCTGCCAAGCAAACCTGATTTAGCCACACTCAGCTGCCATTTTTCTTCAGTAAAACAATCATGTTTGGCCCGGTGGCTGGTAGCCGACCGTCGCCGGGATTTGGTGTCCTAAACTGGTCCAGTCTGCCTGCGGGCGTCACTGTGCCGCGTATGGCTGGACTCTTTGGTGATTTAGCTGCTTGTGTTTTATTGGGCTGAACTTCAGGGTTCCTGATGGAGCTTCCCATGGCTGCAGATTTGTACTATCACTGCTAAATTTAGCACCGATGAGTTCTCCCGCTCTGCGCCTTTCCATTGTGTCGCGTTGAGCTGGTGATGTTTTACATGCCAAGCTTAGGTTCAGATTTTTAAGCACAGTTTATGATACAGACAATGAAGACAGTTTTATTATGTCTCTGTACTGGTGATGGCCAACACCAGAGGCATTCTGTTTTGGGGTTGTTCATCCGTCTGCCCAGTTCTCACAGTATCTCAGTAATGCTTTGATGGAACTTTTAAGTTGTTAAAAAAAACATTCATGTGGATTCAAGGATGACCTGACTGGACTTTGTAACCCTAACTCAAGACTTTACGCAGCAGCTTCAACAAAATTTTTATTTTATTAGTCGCTGGATGACTAGATGTCATCAAAAATTAGGTTAAAGGGACAACAAGGAGTTTGTATTTTGTTATAAAAAAGAGTTTGTATTTTGTTATAAAAAAATGAATGTGGATGAATCTACGTTACCCACACTTGTTAATGAGTCAATTTTTGATAAATCGTTTTGCCTTCATCGTTATTTTGTTATTATGATTTAGTGGTCGACTCGCCCAGCATTTCCTACATTCATGCATTTCCTATCTTGCGCCGGTCCAAGAATTTCACTGTGCGCACTGAGGCTCATGGGAAATGTAGTGTGAAAACACTTGGCTTTCCAAAACTCTTCGTTGTCCCTTTAAGTGGTAACCATAAAGAGGTGACTGCAGTTTGACATAACAATTTTACTGATCACACTTAAAATGTACTTGTAACAGTAGCAGAGAGGTTAACAACAAGTTCACATCGTGACATCATAGACTAATATTTCATATTAGTCTATAAAAGATGAATCACGCAACTTTTTTTGTTTTAGACATCAGTTATTAGCCTTCATCTCATCTATAGAGATAACTATTTCCGTTGGAAAGTGCATGTGAGTTTGTTGAAGCAATGGTGAGGAAGCTGAAAAGTTAGATTTTATTTATTTTAATGTTTATTTTGCAGGGACGATACATACAACATTGCCACAAAGAATGAAAAATGCAATGCATACAAGACGTCTAGCTTCAGCTAATTTGCAGTCTTTGATGATGAGCTGAAGTCCATTAACTGCGAAAGCTGAGAAGTGAAACTTATTGTTTCACTGCTCACATTTTTTGGACTTTTTTTTTGTGATGATTGGTGCAGCGGCTGCCTCTCAGGAAGGAGGCTCTTTGTTTGACTCTCAGATCTGGGGCCTTTCTGACTGGAGTTTGCATGTTCTCCCTGTGCCTGCATAGGTTCTCCTCTACTGGTCCAGAAGGAATCGCATCAATGTGTGTGTACCAGTGTGTGATGGAAAATGCACGTGTGTGAATGAGCGAGTGTGGATTGGGTGGTTGATATGACTAGAAAGTTCCAGGTACTAAGTGTATGTTACCTTGATAAAGTGTTGATGATGGTCACTACACTCAACTGGACCAAAATTTGGCTTCTCAAAATGTATGACAATATTGAACCCTGTCATCAAAGCACATGCAGATGTTTTGGATGTGTATATCTTTGTGTAATTACTGTATTGCAATCTTTAACACTCTGACAGGTCACTGGACACTGATTGAACCTATGGTGTTGCTGTTCCATTTGACATCCCTTAGTTGACTTTGCCTGAGCTGGTTATAATTACAGATTTTAGATGAAGTTAAGGATATTTCAGACTAAAGATAAGCCACTACATTGTTGCTTTCCAACTGTATTACTGTAACATGCCGTCAGAAGTACTTTAACAATGTTGTCAGTTTGTATATAAAAAATAACAATTAACAAAGTTTATAAAGAAACAAATAGACAAAAGTTTACGGCAAAAAGAAAGAAAAAATAAGATTTGTTTGTTTACAACTCCCCCTGGTTAAAAAATCAAACTAGAACTAATAAAGGACGATGCTCCTAAAACCTACATTGAAACATATCAAAATGCTGTCAAGGATGCTTGATCAGTCAGCTTCTCTTATTTCTAGCAACAGTAACCACAATCTCCAGGTTCTCCTCAAGGTAATCCACCCTGTCCCTGCTGTCCTCCTCCTGAACCTGCTGTTAGGCACCCTGAAAAATGTCTTAACTATTTTGTCGATAAGATCAACATTATCAAGTCCCACATTCAGCCAGTCTCCTGTAATCTCCCTAATTCCCATGCTAACTCTGCCTCCCTTACCCGATTTCAACCCATTTCACACCCATTTCCACATGAACTTCTCCTCCTGCTCATTAGATATGTGATTTTCGCAATTTTTAACAGTTGTTTGTCCTCTGGCTCTTTCCCAACACTGTAAACATTCTTTTCCTCCTCCTTATATTATTATCATTAAGGATCAAACAATTATATTTCACAACAAATGTATTTTTTTTACTGGCCTCAACTTTGAATCCCGAGTCTCAGGGCTGACAGACAGCAGCTTTCCCTCACAGAGCCAATGGAGGGCCGGCCTGCTCATCTATAGTCTGTAATTGAAGGCAAAGCTAATTAGGATGCTACACTTTGAGTTGAGAACACATCCTTTTTTCTTGTTTCCTCTCTCTGCCTCATTATATCAGACTCTGAATAATGACCAACATATACATTAAGCACTGGCATAATTATGGTAGGATTAATGATTCTGAAAATAAATCTCTTTGAAAAGAGAGGAGGAAGGAAAAAAGTGAATCTGAGAGTAAAAGGTCTTGAAGTGAGGGTGCAAATGTGTGTGTATGTGTGTGTGTGTGTGCGTTGGTAATGAGAGTGCAGTGCCGCTGCTAACTTGCTCTAAATAAATCTATGATTAGCATTTTCCCTTTAAAAGAAATAATTTCAACTTTGATATCCGTAATTGTGCTTAAGGGCTTCTGCGCTCCTCCGCTAGCCCTCAAACGCTCACTCTTCAGCCTGCGCGCAAACTATCACACAGCCTTTTATTCACTTAACACTTCATTCAGCGCCTGTAATGATGAGCCTCCCCGAAACTATTTTAATAAACCACTACAACACCGCAGAGACGCTGAATCCAGGTTTTTTGAAAACAGAATAATGCGCAGCATACAGCGGTGTGTGCATATACACACAACACAAAGCAGAGAGGACCCTGGGAGTGATCAATCATCCGTACATACACACACACACACACACAGTCACACGTGCATGCACAAACACACGTTCAAACAAGCTTGGACACCCAGAATAGAAAAGTGTGCTAATCCACTGGAGGCATGCTCTGCACACACACACACACACACACACACACACATACTCATTTCCTTGAGACCTTAACCACTAACTATTGCCTTAACTTAAACCTAACCTAACTCTAACCATCAAATATATCCTCACCTTAACATTAAATGACTTCCCTTACATGGACGTCCTGGTGCTCATTCGGTCCCCATAGTGTAACAGACTTAGGCCCCCACAACATGGGTAAAACATGCACACAACTTCACACACACAAAGTAATACAGATTGGTGCTCTCACACACACGCATTCACACACACATGCAAGACTTTCCTGGTGCCACAGGGGCTTGTTGTTGGCATGTGGCAGCAGCTGACCAATAGAGGGTGGTGTTGCATTGCAGGTCTGAGGAGAGACGGACCAGCATCAGTGGGAGCAGCGCGGAGCTCATCACATCAACACCTGCCTTTCTAATCTGCTTTTCATTACTGATGACTGGATAGAAAAGAAAAAAGAGAAGGAAAATCACCCCTTTAATGGATGATGCTGACATTAAGACTTGAGATAAGAATCTGAAATAATACATTCTTTTTCTTTTCTTTTTAAAGAAAACCTTTTTCTGTCTATTTCAGACGTCTTTAAATTTAATAGGAATACTGTATGTTGCTCTGTCTTTAAATATGCTTTACACTCAATCAGAACTAATATTCTTTTTTCAAAGTAAACAGCCTCATGGCGAGGCCCATTTTACAGCTATTCTGGTTCTGTCAGATATATCACATGATCTTAAGCCAATAAAACAATTTCTGAGGTCCAAGGACTCTCAGGCCCAAAACGAAACCAAGGTATCGTTCAAGTGGCCTGATTTTTCTTTTTCTCACACGTACAGCTCCATGACAGCTGGACAAACACCAACAGTTCATGAAACCCACATAACAGGATTTAAGGCAGCCACTAAATGGACCATGAGGTGCCAAGTCAAGAATGGACTTTGAACCTCAGATATTCTTCATGATTAAAAAGAAAAAAAAATCATGTTGAGTTTGTGCCTCAGTTGGATTTCTTCATCAACATTTGTAATTTGCTCAGTTTCACCAACGTGGTAAAACGAGCAGGTGTCAGATAATCCTGGCTTCTGATTGGCCTGCTTTAAAACATGTTGACACATTTAAGAATATTTATCAGATTTAATTTAGCATTCCTTTCAGAGCATCTCTGTAACATCATGAACTCATTGTACAGAACCCCCCCCCCCCTCCCCAGCAACATCTTGCCTTATCCCAGCATGCATCTGAACACATAAACATCAATATTAGCAGTTTAGTGGTGAACAGTTGTTGGGAAAGTGATCTTAAAACTCTAAAGGACACCTCCACGTCCCTCTAATTAAAACTTAACCGCCCAGCTGAGGCGATGGGCGGTAGGAGGGGGGGTGGGGGGCTTATTTAGCATTAACATAAAAACAAACAGCCGCATATATATATGCAAATGAAGGAAGGGCAAAAGCAGGATGCCAGGAGCCATTGGCTATAACTCACGCTGATGGCCTTTAAGTGAGAAATCACCTTCGAAAAATACCCAATAAGAAAGTGGGAATGATGCACCTGTCGCCCGTCTGACTAATGAGCCAATCGGGTTGCAAGGACAAGGAGCACATCCGGGTTTAGTGAAGTTGGCTCCACGAGTGTCACTCAACGATTCCAGAGTGGTGAAGATTTCACAGCCTTAGAGAAACGTTTTTTTCCGAGCGGCAACATTGCACCTTAAACACGTTAAAGCTGCAGTAAGAAATGATTTACAAGTTGTTGTAACATCAGCGGGGCTCAAACCGATAACAGCGTGGACCTGAAAATGTAGTTTAGAGGCATCCTTGATTTGTGTGAGTGTGTGTGGACTGAATATGAGCGACAATGAAGACAGCTTCTTCTTCTTCCTCTCCGTCCATCTGCCAAGCCGCTCAAAGCAGCTTTAATCCCATATCTTCATGAAAAAAAAAAAAATCACTGGCACTGAGTCGCGCCTTAAAAATGACAATGATTTACATTTCAACATAATGCTCTCTGTCGGCTGTTATTGTGACAAAGTGCTGCATGTATCCCTCCCAAATGAAAGTGGGTGTTCTGTTATGTGCACAACAAAGATATTTGGACGAACCTGCCATCCTCTCCTTTTTCTTGTAAATGAGCATGGGAAATCTATTTATGTCCTCCTACAGTATACTGGTGAAATAAGGGAAGGCTTTTGGCTTATGGGGAGACAGCCATGAGCAGCCGAGACGAGCCCCCGTGAAGATATATAGAAAAGGGAAGAAAGAAGGAGAGAGCGATGGAGAAGAGGAAGCGGCGGCACTCGAGGCGATGCAGGAAGAAAAAAAAAAGTATAGCAAGAAGTCCAAACACAAAGCCGGGCGGATGAGGGACAGGGAAAAGGCGTTCTCGCTGGATGATCTGCCGCTCTGACAACACCTGGCCCAGGAACAAACTACAGGCTTGTCTAGATGCGAGGTAGGGAGGGATAAGAAGAACCCTGAGGCCTGCAACCCCCGGCCGCCCCTCCTCCTCCTAGCTCCCCTTTTCTTTTGCAGGGAGCGGGGTTGAGAATAGACATGGAGCCATGAAGTTGAAATGCAGACATGCAGATGAAGAAGGGGTAAAAAAAAGAAAGAAAAAGCAGAAGATGGGTTTTTGGAACGTGATAGTAGCTAATCCAGCTCAGATGTGGCACTGTAGGGATGAAGGGGTTGGCAGCTGTAGTTTGTAGTCATGGCTGACTGGCCACTGGTTCAAACCTCTGCTTTAAACACACACACACACACAAACGCAGGTTCCTCTAAAAACAAATCTGAGCAAGGTGGAGTTTCATCACAGAGATGCCACTGCTCAGGCATTCACTCTCACCCCCTCTCTCTTTCTTTCTCTCTCTTTCACACACACTCTCTACTACATGTTCCCTCCAAGTCACCAACATTTTTTACTTTTCTGTTTGTGAGTCTCCTCCTCTCCCACAGGGACGTGTGAGGATGAAAATCAGATGCTCCTCGTTGTGCCTCTCTGCTAAACAGTGGGTGCTGCTGGGAGCAGTCAGCAGCCTGCGTGATGCTGCTTTCTGTCATCATCAGCCCGCATCTGACACACACACACACACACACACACACACCTAGTGCATGTGATGGTGTGGTGGAGTTAAGCTTCATCTGGTGTTTTTATTTTTTATTTTTAGAATTTTAACTAATTCGCATTTTCACTTAAATGATAATCAATTCACTGATAAATAACCTGTCAAACGTTTGACCACTGACCTGTGTGAGTGAGTGTGTGTTCACCTTTAACATTTCCATTATCCTCTTCAAGCTGGAGGTCACGGAGAGGTCACAAACACGCTCTGTTCCAAAAAAAAAAAAACCTTGATTCTTAATCCTCGGGCATTTACTTCACTTACATTATTAATTAACGCGATAAAACAATTCATTGAGCACGGTGTGTGTTTTCACAAACTACGAGCTACACACGTTGGTTGTTATTAAAGGGCTGGAATAAATGAATATGATTGAAGTGTGTAGTGTGTGATCCATAAATGTACCAATCATCTAAACCTGGACTGTGCAGTAATGTGACTCCAGTCGGATTAAACCTGCAGCCGCTGCAGGAATTAAAGATCGGGTGAAACATATAGATAGGACATGATGAAGTTATAATCAGCACGGATTGACTCACGCGTTTGGTCATAATCATAAAATAACTGAGGATTATTTATGTTTTAGCGCATGCAAATATATATAATATAGAATATTAAAATAACCAGTGAGTTAAATTAATTCTCAGGCAGCGTGGTGTGGTGGATGACGGGCCTTTATTGTGGGGAAGGCGTCTGCACTCTGCATGTAGAAGATGTTTTTTTATTTTTATTTTTATTTATTTTAAGGGTCAAATGTTAAGTTTAAGTCGCTAATATTTAATCATCAGATAAACTGAAATGTTCCATCCAACAAACAGGAGAAGTGTGTCTGTGTGTGTGAGACAGAGACGAGCGGCTCAATGACGAGCCTGCCTGCACTTTAAATGTGAACACAGGATCTTGTAAAGTGTCCGGCGTCCTGCGGACCGGGCTGCGGTCGCCCCCCCTCCCCGCCCTCCCCTCCTCAGGTCGGGCGACGCTTCACCGCGAATAAATCCCGTTCTGATGGAGCCGGGACACACCGACGGAGTCTACAGCTGCCTCTGCGACTCTGACCACTGCCGCCGTGCGCGCCACACGCCCGAGTCTGTGTGTGTGTGTGTGTGTGCGTTTGGCTCTGTGTGTGTGTGTTTGTGTCAGTCAGTGTGTGTGAAAGCCACCACTAGTCGCCCCCAGTGCTCTTCAGTCTCCACTCTCCCTTCTCACCGCAGACTGAACGTCACGTCCGCACTTGAACTTGAGTTTTCTCCCATTGTAGAAGCCAGAGAGCCGCACAGAGCCGCACAGAGCCGCGCACAGCCCGGGGATGCGGGACTCTGCAGCTATAGCACAAAGAGAAAAGAGGGTGGCAGCCTGTCCTCAAACCAGCACTGGGCTTTGACTTGAAGAGTTACTCTAACCCGCCCGCCTGGCTGGCAGTGCCAGTGCAGCAGAAGAAGTGCCCACCACTTTCGCGACACCCCGCGAAGTGCCGGGGAGAAAATTGGAATTCCTATTTGATTCACTTTCCGACGTTAATTGGCGTCCGTTTCACCCTGCTTTTCTTCGGACAGGGACGCGCGGTGTCCAAGGTGGCCGGAGAGTGGACACAGGTAGTGACCCACCATCAGGAGCTGACCGCCCGACCTCCAGCGCCTATCGCCGCGTCTCTCCACCGCTCCACTCCTCTCCCTTTTTTCCTCCGTTCTCCTCTGACAGATGGTGTGAAGGCAGCGGACGGCAGAGAGACGGACTAATCCTCCCCTCCCCTCGCGACCGAAGAAGTGGAGGCGCGCAACCACTTTGGCACCGAGCTCCGACCGAGCGCCACCGGCCGCCCAGCGCTGCGCCACGGCCGGTCACCGCAAAGCGCAGGAGCCGCTGCCCGCTGAGGGGGGAGATCCGCCGCGGAGGGGTCACTTCCAGGGGCCACGTTTGTGGGGTCGGTTGAAGAGCGGTCAGTTTCGGACGGCCAACCAGGGGCCGCTTTTTTGGGGGGCCAGTTAGCAGTCGGTTTACCGGAGGAGCAACAGCAGCAGCAGCAGCAGCAGCAGCAGGAGCAGCAGGAGGAGGAGGAAGAGGAGAGCCGACCCTTCCAGCGCCGCTCTCCGGGCGATGCCAGTGTAAATGCCAGGGCGATGTCCCGACGCAAGCAGGGGAACCCGCAGCACCTGTCCCAGAGAGAAATAACACGTAAGTATACCTGAAAAAAAAAAATCACATCACCACACCACACGGACAGTTTTATTTTGTTTTATTTTATTTATTTTGAGGATTTTTCTCTGCGGATGATCAGTGCGTAAAAATGATTTTTACAAACTTGGAACAGAAAGTTTACCAAAGTGCATGCTGAAGGCCATTTTTTTTCCAACTCCTGCTTTATGACAAAATTAGACAAAGGCCTTAATTTACTGATGGGATCATCACAGTGTGTAAATAAGCCTCTTTTATTTGGAACAAATTGACAGAAAGTGGAGCGTGATTGACTTTTTTTTTACTCGCGGAGAAGTCGAGATGAGCTCCGGAAGGCGACTTCACTGCCTGTCACACAACGCCTTTATTACTGTAACATTTATTTTTATTTTTAATTAAATTAAACCCGGCTGCGTTAGAGAGAAAATTACACTTCATTTCAACTGACAATAAAACCTAATTGTAATTGGAGTCAGTTATTACTTTCATAATTAGATCGAGATGAACACATGGAACAGCAACTATTCAGATCAACACACACACACAAAAACAAGTCGCAGATGAATTAGAGGTTTTAATTCTAACAAATTCTCCTCGTGTTCCAACTGGAGGAAAAAAGGAGCGATGGTCGCATTACAAGCATTAAAGTGCAACTTAGAAAAAAAACTGCTGAGTTCAATCACAGATGATTTTCTTTTTCGGCTTCTACGCGGAGACTTTTCTCCTTTCTCTTCTTCCAGCACGTTGTTGAGATTTTTTATTTTTTAACAGAAACACTCGAGCCTGCATGCTCTCTCCACGCTCAGCTGAGTTCAGCTCCGTTCATGCTGCATGGATGCAAAGTTTACAGGCTACTTCCCCCTGGTTGTAATATTAATGCTGCTGCCTTTGGATTATTCAACAGCCTGCACGTCTTGACAGAGGGAAAAATTCTGGGGTTTTCCTCCCGGCACTTAGATGCACAGCAGCAGCTACAGTAAATGATGTCAGTTAAGGTCAAAATAGCCTCAGATGAAATAGTGAATTAAAGTTAATACCACCTTTAAGCTTTCACTACTAATATAATAAAGTAAAAAAAATAAATGTGCTTTTTCTCCAAAGGGAATAAACTAAAACAGAAAGAAACTGCAGAATTGCGCATCGTTTCCCTCTAATTTGACGCAAACTCTTGATAGTTTTTTTTTTTTTTTTTTTTGCGCCGATAAACTTCTCAGCAGTGATGTGGATTTTTGTTGCAGCTGATGTGTGTAAACAGAAGCAGTAAAACCTCCACTGCAGGACGTTTAAGTGGCCTTACTGAAAGCACTAAATACACAAGAACGCGGGTGCGGGACAGTGAGTGACAGGTCTGCACGGTTGGGTCTGGATGAAGGAGGAGGTTGTAGATGCAGCTCAGTGTTTGGTGAATATCGCCACACACACACACACACACACACACACACACACACACACACACACACACACACACACACACACACACACACTCTCTCTCTCTCTGTCTCTCTGTGTCTCTCTCTCTCTCCTGCAGCTTGAGGTTACTTGGGGAGACTTGTGCTGTGTGAAGGCTGCCAGATCAGATCACTTACACTACAGTGTGTCAGTGTGCACTCGTGTTTACAGTAGAGACTCAGCGTGGCTGTGACGCTGACTGAGTGTCCGTGCTCAGGTTTTTTTGGACCATGCTTTTTTTTCTCTTTTTTTTCTTGTGCCTGACTTGTCCTCTGCTGCGTGGCCTTGGCTTATCCTCTCTGTGCTGCCAGCCCACAATGCTGGTGAACACACACTCTCACCCACATAGAGAGAGAGAGAGAGAGAGACCTAAAGATGCTGGTTGTGGCATTGGTGTGAGTTCACCCCTCTGACAGGTGGAGATCTGATTGCTTAACAGAGCTACAACTTGTGTGTGTGTGTGTGTGTCTGTGTGGCACACCTATATGTGCAGGCCTGCAGGGTGGACTGGGTTACCTTTAGAAATGGGTCATGTTGTGCACGCTGCATATGCTTCGCTGTGACATAAGCTTCTGCAGCAAAAGTACAGAGAAATACACTAACAGGTAGACAGACAGACAGACAGACGACGAGGGAAGACGACAGAACATGCAGATGAAGGATAATAAATGAGCTTCCTGTTTGCACTGTGTAAAAAAAGCTGCCTTAATCTCACAGTGTGTGTGTGTGTGCGTGCACGTGAGTGTGGTGCGAGTATAAGTGCAGGTCTGAACTGTCTGATTCATGCTGTACATTCCATAATTCATGTGTAAGAGATGCTACCCGATTTAGTATGCTTGAGTACACCCATGCACACAAACACACACACACACACGCTTATAGTATGTATGATACGTGGACATCTACACACATCTATATGCAAACGAACACATGTGAACCCTTCGCCAAACAGAGTAATTCATTCTGGCGCTGTCAGGTCGTAAAATCCATTTGACCTGTGTTTTAATTGGAGCATTTTAAATTTATTTTGTTTGCAACACACACTTGAGCAACAACATGAACTCCAGATTTCAGCTTCAGCAAAAGAAGAAGCACTTCT